>NW_005370031.1:1767347-1791325 GCF_000412655.1 Myotis brandtii | reverse complement strand
CTCTGAGATCCCGGCCGGCTGAAAGCTGGTTTCTGGGGTTTTGTTTAGCTTCTATATTTGTTACAATGTTTCAAACTGCCAGCTCAGAGGCCGGCAAGGCAGGTGGGGAACGTTGGAGTCCTCCTTCACTGAAGCAAGCAAGCCTCATGTTCGCTTCCAGCTGCCTGGCTGCCGGCCGCCATCTTGGCTGGCAGTTAATTTGCATATCACCCTGATTAGCCAATGGGAAGGGTAGCGGTCGTACGCTAATTACCATGTTTCTCTCTTATTAGATAGGATGTCACCCCAAACTATATCTATAAAGCCTAAGCGACCAGCAGACTGGCCAACAGGCCAACTGTTTGACTATCTGACTGGTAGCTATTATGCACACTGACCACCAGGGGGCAGATGCTCAATGCAAAAGCTGCCAAGCTGTGGTGACTTGGCAGCTGCAGTTCTTGGGTGACACACCCGGAACCAGAGAGGAGGAAACCCAATTCTGGGGTGCGTCACCCAAGAACCACCCTCTCGCAATCCATGACCCCTGGGGTGATGTTGGAGAGCTAGTTTTGGCCTGATCCCCCCAGGCCAGGCTGAGGGACCCCACTGGTGCACGAATTCGTGCACCAGGCATCTAGCCCATTGGCTCCCCACTTCGGGTCTGGCTCCCTACGGGGCCTGTAGCCCATTGCAGAGGTTGTGGGTCTGGCCCTTACAGACACTTTTCCACTCAATTAGCTAAATGACGAGATGTTCAGGACCTACTGGCTGCGGCCCTGACATCTGGTGCACGTGCCAACCCATCAGCTTAATATTGATTTCCAGTGAAGGCAGTGAATTTTCCCGCTACCACTCTCACCTGGGAAACCAGCCATGGAAGGAGTTTCCCACCACCACAGGACTCCACCTGGGCGGAAAGGCCAGGCCAGGAGCCTGACATTGAGCAGGGTCCTGCCCTAGGTCAACTAGATTCCAGGCTAAGTAAATCATTATATATATATAATATGCAAATTAGCCGGGTATCACAACTGGCTCAGGAGGAGGCTGTATCACGACCGCTCAGGAGGAGCTGCGTGTGTAGATGGGTGGGAGGGGACTGTGTGCTGTCCCCAGCCCCAGCAGACACACACCAGGGGTGGGAGCATGCTCTGAGCGGCCGAGGCACGGCTCGGAGCATGCCCCCACCCCAGTGGTCACACACCAGGGGTGGGGATGTGCTCCAAGCGGCCACGGCACGGCTCAGAGCATGCCCCCAGTGGGTGGCGGCAGCGGTTGGAGCGAAGCAGCCCTGGTCCCAGATGCCTGGCGGTGGCTGGAGCAAAGCAGCCCGGGTCCCAGGTGCCTGGCAGTGGCAGGAGCAAAGCAGCCCGGGTCCTGGTGGGTGGCAGCAGCAGCCAGAGCAAAGCAGCTCGGGTCCTAGGTGCCGGAGGGAAGCTGGTGCTGGCAGCCAGGGGAAGGAAGGCCTATTCTTACACGAATCTTTGTGCATCAGGCCTCTAGTTTGCGAAATAATTGCATTTTGCAGCTAAATGCCCACAAGTCATCAGTTACTGCCAAACTTAGGGTAAAGTGAGATGAAAGAGGCAAGACAGATACAGAAAGAAAGTGACATAATATTGGAAGAAGAGAGGAGGGAGCCCGATTCCTGGATGTGTCACCCGAGAACCGCCCACTTGCAATCCAGGACCCCTTGGGGGATGTCAGAGAACAGATCTCAGCCCGATGCCCACAGGCCAGGCCAAGGGACCCCACTGGTGCATGAATCCGTGCACCAGGCCTCTAATAAATTCAATAAAGAAGAAAAAAAAGTTCAGGGACCTAATCAATATGAGAACTTCAATTAGCATAACTCAAATAGGACCCACCTTTTTTCCCTCTTGAAATAACCAGGTGAAAAGTATCTGATTGGCATACTTTTGGTCCTGATTCCAACCCAAGATCATTCAGATCTAATAAAGAGCTGGAGTCCCAAAATATGGGGAGTGTTCCCAGCAACCAGGCAGGTTTTTAGAGAAAGGAAGGTCATTCGAAGCTGGGCCAGGCAACTATTACAAGAAATATATATTTCAAATTCTCCAGTGCAAGCTCTGTTTGGATTGGAGATTATTTCTTGTTAAATGTGTGCGTATAAAAAAGAAATAGAATTGGTCAGTAATGCCAGAAACACGCAGTTAATAATTTGAAATGGTAAAATAATGCTTTTTAATTTAGAAAAGGAACATGTGTTCCTCTTCCCTCTCCTTTCACCCCCCCATCTTTTCTGTTCCTTTCCCTTTCTTTACTCTCCTCTTCCTCCTCCTCTTCCTTTTTATTAAAACATAGGGTGTAGTGATTAGCATAGTATGTGTATACACAACAGTTTTCCAAGCTGTTCTGTACTGCCCCCTTTAAAATGTGAACACAATTTCAGCTCTTCATAATGAGCCAGTATCTGCACACAGGTCACTTTCTTCAACCCCACTGTTCTACGCAATCTGAAGTCGCCTCTTTCCCAGTGTGCATTGTTTATTCCAAATACCTGTATTGCTATATCTTTTTAAAATTCAGAAGTCTTTGGGGAGATGTCTTACTTGGAATCTGTTTTTAAGCTGACGTGGAAAGTTTGGACTAATGCCTTCTGCTCTTAATAAATCTACTTCTTGCACGCCAATCCATCCAAATCCATTCCATTAACCTTACTGGTACTTCCATGATAGTTGGAGCAATAATTGTTACTGTTGATGGTTTAGAATTTCTCTAATTGAAAAGAATTTTTAAAATAAGAGCCAGTAAAACCTTTATTCTTTTCTAGAGCTTAAGGATACATTTGCTTAGGAAGAGAGTGAAATATGTTGTGGAAGGAAATAATAATGTCGATCACTTTTTTATTGTGCTCACTGACACCATTTTTGGGAGATGATGTATTGTTTATAACTATCCAAGTCCTCAGATTGTTGAAAATTTGTATAATGACCAATTCATTAGCTTGGATTTTTAAAAATAGCAAATTATGTTATTTTTAAGCCATTAAAATATTAGAGTAAATAAACATTTATTAAAATGAAAAGATACTTGTCATATACTTTTAAATAAATAAAACAAGTTAGAATACAATTTGAGGCTGTGTTTCCTTCCCCTCCCTCCTCAAATTCCATTTAAATTATTAAAGAAATATGAAAAGAGCAAATGATACCATTTAAAGGTCAAAAACTTAGAGCTATTTCTGAAGATTTGATGCTGCTGAGTTATCAACCAGTTAAAATTTTAATATAACTTTAATATAATTTTAAAGTGTTTCCAATATAATAGAGTGGACAAGATTCCATAATAGAGTCAATAGAGCAGCCAGTACTTTCTTCCAACCATTAGTTTGGACCAAGGAAGGACCACAGAAATGATTTTAGGATACCACACACAAAAATGTTGGAAGTATTCTTAAGTTCACATAATACAGAGAATTTCATTGTTTGCTTCCCTCCTAAAGATGATGGTCATATCACTCAGATATTCCTTGCAACAACCCAGACAATGTCAAGACCAGGCTTCCACAACATGTGTTCCTAAAAACACACGTATGTACAGGAGAAAAGTAAAAGATACTGCCTGCCCCTATGTGATAGCTACCTCCACATTTCTAGAGGACATTGAAGCTCTGGCCAAATATAGGCCTGCCAAGTTCAGACTTGTTGCGCTAAGAGGCAAAGTGTTACCTAGAGCAGTTGGCAAAGAGGAAATCTCAATCCCAAGAAGGTTTAGGATATTTCATCCAGTAGTGCCTACATATGAAATGCTGAAAGGTACCTGGCCAGCAAAGTAATAAAATTATCTGCATCAGTCTGATGTCAAAGTTACACTTTTGTAAAATAAAAACAAATAGAATATGAACTTTCTTCTTTCTCTTTTGTTTAGTACTATAACATTTGCATATAGATACATAAGATTTCTTGTGAAATCTATAATTTGAAAGATGATCAAGAAGAAAGGAGCAAGGAGAAATGAAAAAGTGCAAATATTTTATCATGTTGGTAACTACAACTAAATATTTTCCTATGAAAAAGCAGAAGAAACATTTTCTAACTATGGAAAGGAATGACTCAGAAATCCAAAATGTGGAATCTAAAGCACAATATAAATGAATAAACAAAACAGAAACAGATTCATAGATACCAAGAACAGACTGATGGTTGCCAGGGGGAAGGGCACTGGGGGACTGGGTGAAAAAGGAGAAGGGATTGGGAAGTACAGATTGGTAGTTACAAAATAGTCATGGGGATGTAAAGTACAGCATAGGAAATATAGTCAATAATACTGCAGTAACTCTGTATGGTGCCAGGTGGGTCCTGGAAATATCAGGGGGAACACTGTAAAGTATATGATTGTCTAACTATTACGCTTACACCTGAAATTGATACAAAATAATATTGAATGTAAACTGTAATTTAAAAATGAAAAACATTTAAAAATTTAAGATTACAAAAAAGAAATTCAGAATTATCATCTTCAAAGTAATTAACAAAACCATAATTGCAGTGAGAGATTTTAACATACCTCTTTCAGCCTTTACAAATCAGTAGACATGCTGATCAAATTTAAAAATTCAGTAGACAGTAAACAGCAAACTAAGTACTGCAGAAGTCCATATAATTAATTTAAAAGACTGACCTGAGACATTTTCTCAGAAGTCACTGGAAAAGGTTAATGAAATGAAGGTGATGAGTGAAAAGATAAGTGACCTGGGGAACAGATCCAGGAAATCCAATATGTATAATAAGAATTCTATAAAGAGAGAACAAAGCAAACCAAAATGTGAAGAAAGTTTCATGAACATAACTTCAAATGGAAGAGGTCTTCTGAAAATAGGAAAAAAAAATAATAGCTACAGTTTGAGTCCTTATAATAAAATTGTGGTTTTAAGCCACTAATTTTGTGGTGATTTGTTACAGCAACAGTAGGAAACAGCTACAGAAATAGAAGCTAAAAGGAGAAAACCACAGTCATGGTAGAATATATAAGCCATATCAATAAGTTTTGAAAAATCTAACAATCCTATATAATAAAAGGCTAATATGCAAATTGACCAAATGGCAGAATGACCGGTCTCTATAATGCACACTAACCAGTGGGGAGCAGATGCTCAATGCAGGAGCTGCCCCCTGGTGGTCAGTGTACTCCCACAGGGGGAGTGCTGCTCAGCCAGAAGCTGGGCTCACAGCTGGTGAGTGCAGCGGTAGTGGCGGGAGCCTCTCCTGCCTCCGCGGCAGCACTAAGGATATTTGACTGCTGTGGTACTTTTATACCATGGAATACTATGCAGCTGTAAAAAAGAAGGGTCTCTTAGCTTTTGCAACAGCATGGAGGGACCTGGAGAGTATTATGCTAAGTGAAATAAATCAGAGAAAGACAAGTATCACATGATACCACTAATAAGTGGAATCTAATGAGCAAAATAAACTCACTAACAAAATGGAACCGGAAGCATGGATACATGGAGCAGAGTGGCCAGTGTGCAAGGGTTGGGGCGTGAGGCTGACTGGATAAAGAAGGTGAAGGGATTAGCTAAAGAACAAATACGCATACTCCTTGGACAGGGACAATCATTTGGTCACAGACAAGGAAAGGGGAGATGGGTGTGTGGCAGTGGACAAAAGGGGTTAGGGCAGCTGTGGGCAAACTACGGCCCGCGGGCCGGGTCCAGCCCGTTTGAAATGAATAAAACTAAAAAAAAAAAAACCGTACCCTTTTATGTAATGATGTTTACTTTGAATTTATATTAGTTCACACAAACACTCCATCCATGCTTTTGTTCCGGCCCTCCGGTCCAGTTTAAGAACCCATTGTGGCCCTCGAGTCAAAAAGTTTGCCCACCCCTGTCTTAGAGTCAGACTTTAGTACTTGTAACAGCCAGAGGAAACCATTGACACATAGGGAACCCCTATACCTTTCAAGACCCCTACTATTCTTGCCCCCTCCCCCTATTACCAGAAGAACACATAGAACCTGGAAACAGGAAGGAGGGCAAAATGCAAGAAGCGATTTTGTATAAAACAAAAGAAGTGAAAATAATGTTTAATAACTGGGTGATTTTGTGGGAAGAAATAACTCTGTAGCTCATATTGCACACAAATTTAAAAAAGAAAATAAAGATTTAAATTTGCAAAATGTAACCAAAAATTAACTTGACAAACACTTGGGAGAATTCTTTTAAATCCAGGAATTGGGAAAGATCTTTCTATTTTGGCCAAAATTTAGAAGCCACATATGAAGAACTGATAATTCAACTATATACCATTTAAAAATCTGAATAACAAAAAATACCATGCAACTCATATGACAAGTAAAAGGATATTCTCCCTGATATCTGAATGCTAACTACTCCCTGAAAATGGTTAATGAACATAAAGAGGTGATTTATAGAAAAAATACAAATGGATCTTAAATATATGGAAACATACGCTTTTTTATTGCTAGGAGATGCAAATTAAAATTCACTAAGATAATGTTTTTAACTATTTGTTTGGAAAATTTAAAAAATTGACAATACATAGTGTTGGCCAGGCTATAGAGAAATACTGTCATTCATTTCTGGTTGGTGTTATAATTTATATAACTCTCTGGAGGGCAATTTGGGAATATCTATCAGGATTATTCCTCTGCTCCAGGAAATTCACTTTATGGAATTTATCATACAAATACACTTACTATGTAAATAGCTTTATTCATTTGTTGTTTATAATAAATAATTGAAAAACCCCAAATCTGAATATTTTTCAATAAAATACTGCTTATATTAACCATGGTTAATCCATAAATTAAGTAAAGCTGGATAAAAGAATAACAAGTTCTTTGTATATTGATATAGAAAGAACTCAAGAAATAATAAGTAAAAGCAAACTGAAAAACAGTATATTTAAGTTGTTTTTGTTATAAAAGAGAAGAATAATATGTCTTCATACTTGCTAGTATTTGATTTTAAAACTTTGGAAGAATGCACAAGAATTAACTACTCAGAGAAGAAGTGGGTTGTGCATCAGATGGAAAGGAGGAAGTTTTTCACTGTAATATATTTTCTACACATAAATTTTAATTTTTGACCCATATAAAATTCATTCTAAAATTTAAAACTGATTAAAACATACATTACTAAGAACACTGGTAAATTTTATTAAAAGATCAAAATATATGATACAGTTAAATGTATTAGATCATATAGGTTTTCAAGTGTACATTTCTATGATACATGATCTGCATATTGCATTGTGCGCCCTACTTCCTAATGTCACCCCTATAAATTTAATAAAAAATAAATACATTAGAAAACAGGAAGTTAATAAAACTTAGAACTTTAAGAGGACAATAAATTGTACCAGACACTGCCAATGCTGATCTAGAATAAAGAACTAAAGATGAAACACATGAGATTATGAGGGAGAAAAATACATGGCCACATATATACAAAGGAGTTTGTAAAAATAAAAAAAAAAAGATTATATGGCAATATATGTGAACTCCTCTCCCCAGCAATGAAGTTTTTCTAGGAAAATATAAATTGATCAAACTAACTGAAGAAGACCCCAGAATCCAGAATTCTGGATTATAGAAGATATTCATTGATATTTTTAGGAATTACCCCAATGGAAAAGTGATTGAATAGATATCCATGGGTTAGTTCTCCTCAGCCTTTAAAGAAACTGATACTTCAGTGGAGTTCTAACAATCACAGCAGAAAGCAAGAAGAGACATTTTCTATTTTGTTCCATAAACCCACTACGGTATCATGATGAAGTAGCTACCCAGTAAATAAGTAGACTCAGTACTGGGGGCAAACATGTTAGTTCCATGATTTTTCATGGCAATAATTTTATCAGTTGTATTCCTATCCTATATAATAAAAGTCTAATATGCTAAGTGTCTGACCATTCGTTTGACCATTCAACTGGTCTCTATGATGCGCACTGACCACCAGGACAGATGCACCAACCAGTAGGTTAGCTTGCTACTGGGGTCTGGCCTATCGGGACTGGGCGAGATGGGCTGGACATGCCCTGGAACCTTCCTGCAGTCCCTTCCCAGCCCTGATCGTGCACCAGTGGGGTCCCTGGCACTGGCCTGTGCCCTCGTGCAATCTGGGATCCCTCAGGGGATGTTAGCCGGTTTCAGCCTGATCCCTGCAGGCCAGGCTAAGGGACCCCACTGGTGCACTAATCCGTGCACCGGGCCTCTAGTAATGAATAAACATCTATATATTCTCATACCATTGTGGCTCCCTTCACAAACATTATGTTTATGATAGCATCTTCACTAGAAACTTCTGTTTGTAAAAGTTAACTGCCCTAGGTAATAAACCACAAGAGGAATTCCAAGAAGCACAGGCTTTTTCATGCATTGTGAAATGTCTCAGTTAAAATGAGTTGAGGTTTTTTGGAGCACACAGATTAACAGTGAAATTATCTTCTCACCCACCTCATCAAAGTCTTGAATTTCATTTGGGAGCTGGGTTTTTATTTTTTTCATTATAAAGCAGAATAATTAAACATATCTACATTTAGTTAATCCAAATGAGCAAAGGCTGCAAAGTAGAGTTTATTAACCTTGAGGTATATTAATACTTTTGTTTATTTTTCATCTCCAGGCTTACTTAAAAAACAAAGCAAAACTGTCGCTCCAAATATATATGGCATAACTATAAAACATAAATATAATTCATTCCATTAAAAATACCATAAGGAAAATTATTATTTCCACTAAAAAATGGACAATGGAGAAATAAAATATAATAAGAGCATATTTATATATACTAGATATACTAATAGCACAAATTAATTTATATATCATTTCAAAAGTATCTGCCAAATTCTGACACATGATTTCTTAATGTTGAATAAACCTACAGAATACTTGGCATAAATAGACATAATTCTGTCCATAATTAGTTTGAACTTTGCTATGTAGCATATCTAATTTTTAATATGGAGGATGATTATAGATTCTTTTTTGTAAGCCAAAAATTAAGGATTTTCATGCATTCTGGTTCTAAGAAATAATGTCAATTATCCCCAATATTTTTCAGTTAGAAAAATTCCTCCTAAATTCAAGTTGAATTTAAAATGAAAAACACAATACCATTTATATTAGCACTCAAAAGTGACATATTTACATATAAATTTAATAAAATATGTACAAGATCTATATGAGGAAACTATAAAACTCTGATGAACAAAATAAAAGAATGAAATAAATGGAGATATGTTCCATAGGAATACTTATTGATAGGATGTCAGGTCTTCCTAATTTGACCTATAGATTCAATGCAATCCCAATCAAAACCCCAACAAGATATTTTATGGTTATTGACAAACTGATTCTAAAGTGTATATGAAGAAGTGAAAGACAGAATAGCCAACACAAAACTGAAGAATAAAATTAGAGGACTGACTCTATTTGACTTAAAGACTTAGTATAAAGTCTTAATAATCAAGACAGTGTGGTACTAGTGAAAAGACAAGTAGATAAAAGGAACCGAATATACACTTCAGAAATAGATCCATGTAAATATATACTCAACCAATCTTTGGCAAAGGAGCAAAGACAGTAAGTACAATAGAACAAAGATTGTCTTCAACATATGGTCCTGAAACAACTGGGCATCCACATTTAAAAAATGAACTCAAAGTGAATCATAGACCTACATGTAAAATGCAAAACTTTGAAACACCTAGATCTAACATAGGAGAAAACCTAGATGACCTTGGATACAGTGATGATTTTTTTTTATACAACACCAAAGGCACAATCCTTGAAAGAATTAATAAACTGGAATAATTTTAATTTAAAAATTCTGTTTTGTGAAAGACAATATCAAGAGAATGAGAAGGCATTCCCATTCAGACAGTCTAGTAGATAATATCTATTTGCAAAAGACACATTGGATGTAGGACTATTATCCAAAATACACAGAGAACTTTTAAAACTCAATAAGCAAACTACCCAATTTAAAGTGGGCTAAATGCTTAATAGACCTCTTATCAAAGAAGATAATATATAGCAAATAAGCATAAGAAAAGATGTTCAACATCATCAGGGAAATGCAAATTAAAACAATAATTATTACTAAACACCTAATAAAATGGCCATAATCCAGAATACTGACATCAAATGCTGGTGAGGATATAGAGCTACATGAACTCTTGTTCATTGCTGATGGAAATGCAAAATGGTACCAGTACTCTGAAGAGAGCTTGGCAGTTTCTTATAAAACTAAACATACAGTAGCCCCACCAACCCTTCTTTGTGTTTTCACTTCCTGTATTTTCAGTTACCTGTGGTCAACCTCATTCTGAATATATTAAATGAAATTTTCAAAAATAAACAATGCATAAGCTTTAAATTGTTTGCTTTTCTGAGCAGTATGCTGAAATCTTGTGCTTTCCTGCTTGGTTTCACCTGGGACATGAATCATCCCTTTGTCTATTTTGTCCACACTGTATAATCTCTCGCCCTTTAGTCAGTAGACTTACCACAGTGCTTGTGCTTAATAGCCCTTATTTTACTTAATGATGGTCTCAAAGTATAAGAGTAGTGATTAAGGCAATTCAGATATGCCAAAGAGACGCTATAGAGTGTGTCCTTTAAAGTGAAAGGTGAAAATTCTCAATAAGGCATTTTATCATCTCACATAATCACAAGAAGAAGGGTGAGTACAGTAAAATAGTATTTTGAGAGAGAGCACATTCACATAACTTTCATTACAGTAGTATATTGTTATAATTATTCTATTTTATCAGTAGTTATTGCTGTTAATCTCTTACTGTCCCCAATTTATAAATTAAACTTTATCATAGGTATATATGTATGTATGTATAGGAAAAACATGTTACATATAAGATTCAGTACTATCCGCAGTTTCAAGGCATCCACTGGAGTCTTGGAACATATCCACCATAGATAAGGGGAGACTACAGTACTCTTTTCCATATGACCCAACAATTGCACTCCTTTATATTTACCCCAAAGAGTTGAAAACTTAGGTCCACATAAAAACCTAGATGTGTATATTTATAGCAGTATTATTCAGAATTGCCAAAGCTCGGAAGCAACCAAGATGTATTTCAGTAGGTAAATGGATACGTAAACTGTGGTACATGTAGACAATGGAATATTATTCAGTGCTAAAAAGAAATAAGCTAAAAAGAAATATGGCAGTACTGTATCAAGCTAACAAAACATGGAAGAAACTTAAATGCATATTACTAAGTGAAAGAAGCCAATCTGAAAAGGCAACATGTTATATGATTCCAAATATATGACATTCTGGAAAAGACAGAACTATGGATATAGTAAAAACATTAGTGGTTGTCAGAGGTGGTGGGGTACAGAGATGAATACACAGAGCACAGCGGATTTTCAGGGCGGTGAAAATACTCTGTTGTGACATTATGATGGATATACTAGTACAGGTTGGGGCAAATTAGGTTTACAGTTGTGAGAACAAAATAGAGTTTATTCCTGTATTATTATTATTGTATTAGTTTCCATACAAACAACTGTAAATCTACTTTTGCCCCACCCTGTGTGTTGTTATACATTTGTCCAAACCCATAGAATGTACAACATCAAGAGTGAACCTTAAGTGGTGATAATGATGTGTCAATGTAGGTTAATCAATTATAAAAAACTAGAGGCCTGGTACATTAATTCATGCACCAGTGGGGTCACTTGGCCTGGCCTGCGGGATCGGGCTGAAACTGGCTCTCTGACATCCCCTGAGGGGTCCTGGATTACAAGAGGGCATAGGCCAGGCTGAGGGACCCCACTGGTGCATGATCATGGCCGGGGAGGGACTGCGGGAGGGCTCCAGGGAGTGTCTGGCCCGTCTTGCTCATCTTGCTCAGTCCCAACTGGCCAGACCCCAGCAACAAGCTAACCTACCTGTCAACTGTCTGTCCCCTTGTGGTCAGTGCATGTCACAGTGAGCAGCCTTAGCATATTATGCTTTGATTGGTTGAACGTCCCACCAGATGACTGGACACTTAGCCTTATATAAAAACCTTATATAGGATGTACCACTCTGGTGGGGGATGTTGATAATGGGGAAGACTGTGTATATGTTACAGCAGGGGGTATCTGTATCTTCCTCCTCATTTTGCTGTGATCTTAAATAGCTCTAAAAATATAGTGCTGAAAAATCACGAATAACCTCAAAGAAAGAGTAAGTGGAGGGTATGTAAGATTTAGATACTCCTTGAGCCATTTAGATATTATTATTTTTGTTCATCATTCACTATTTCTTCCGATTTAAATATTTTCTCTGGAACTTTCAGAGCTTGTGATTCTTATTTTCCATAGTCTGGTCCAATTTACCCAGCTTATCTCCCACCACATCTCACAAAAATTTTTTAGGCAAAAATCACATTTCCCCCCATTCAGATATACTCATTTCAAACTTGATATCTTTGCTTTCCTAATTTCCTTATACCCAGAACATAATTTTCCACAATCACTTCTACAAATAGTTTCTTAATATGTTTTTATTGATTTCAGAGAGAGGAAGGGAGAGGGAGAGGGATAGAAAAGTCAATGATGAGAGAGAAAACATTGATCAACTGCTTCCTGCACACCCCCTGCTGGGGATAGAGGCTGCAACCTGGGCATGTGCCCTTGACTGGAATCAAACTCACAGCTCTACAGTTTGCAGGCTGACACTCTATCCACCAAGCCAAACCGGCTAGGGCAAGTCCATTATATTTTAACAACTCCATGTTAAATATTTTATTGTGAATGCTCCTGAATGTTACCATTGAATCCTCATTTGGACATCTAAAACTGTCTCCTTCAAACTAGGCTTCTGTTCTGTCACTGCTCATTTGTCCCTTCCATTGTTATTCTTCCTTTCTTCTCTACATTTTTACGATATGGAAATGGCTGCAAGAGATTAGGATAATTCATTCCCCAAATAAATAGCTTCTGGCTTTAGTCTTCACATCCAATATTTTAAAAGCTTGAAGACTTTTTAGAGAGTCTGTGTGAGTCTGAAGAAAAGGTTTCAATGGGAATCAAAATGTGTTCGTGAGAAAATCTGCACCATATTGATAGTGGCACTTTTGTTCTGAGGCCTTGGTAATAGGCGAAATTGAAGAATGCCATTAGAGTTACTGACTTGAAACATATCCAGCATTACTTTGTTAAAGTGTTCTGTGCTGCAGCAAGAATACATTTTTAATAGCCAGACACTTGGCCATCTTCACTGCATAAATATGATTTTAAATGTTATAGAAAAGAACATGTACACATGCACCATTATGTGCACTTTAAAAGAAGGAATTTGCTATTTGGCCTTGATTAGCACCATCTCCTAATTATAGAATAAAAATTTTTATTTTCACAATTTGTCATTGTGTAAAAGGGACTCAAGTAAAATGCACCCCTCCCCCAAACTGAAGATTTATAATTAAAGAGCTGTCTGCTGAACAATTGAGTTTATTCATGATAGAATTCATTCACCTTCCAGTGTCTTTTCCCATGAGAGATTGGGGGGGGGGGAAAGTAAGAATCAGGTATTCCTCTGCAATTCAGATTACAAAATAAACCAAATACTTGCACCAACTCATACTTTGAAAGCCCATGAATACCTTTGTTAAGAAAAAGTGACACATTGTTCATGAAACCCAGAAGGTTTCTAAAAGTGAAGGTTTGCTTTTATACTTTAAAATCCTCTTGAAAGATTTCTAGTGCAGTGTGACCTCAATTCCAATTAAGATGAACTCACTAGGTTTCAGTAGATTGTGACTCCTTGTTGACAGCACCCGTATCTTGTTTTTTTCCCTTGTATCCCTAACAGCACAGGGCTGAAAACATCAACTGTATCCAAAAATTATTGAATGGGTTTGATTTAATAGAGAAACAAAGAAGGTTCAGCATAGAAACCTTATAAGTTGGTTGAGAAATGCTTCTGTCCTAGACTTGAATAAACTAGTATTTATTGGGAAAGTGCATATAATTAATTTGAAAGAATGAATGGCAGAGGGGTTTCATCAAAAATAATGATGTGGTTCGTTGAGATTTTTAAAGTTAATCATAGATTATCCTCCGCACTACTGCTATCAATGGTGGATCAAAATTGCAAAGCCATCGGCATGTGTGTGTGTGTGTGTGCGTGCCTCATATATACCGCAAGTAGGCCATTATGTTTAATTTGGAACAGGTGACTCAGACTATTCATCACTAATAATTATTTTGTCTTATGAGTTGAAAGGTAGGAGTCAATTAGAATGATTCTGCTCATGATTTTGCTGTGGATTACAGTGCATTTGAAGCTATTTTTTGGATCTGAGGGTTTTTTTCTGACTGATAAATTTTTAGAAACGTGTTTGAGGGAAGACTTATTTTCTGACTTTGGATATGAACTTTTTCACTTGTCTAGAAAGATTTTCATTTAAACTTTTTAAGTCTGCATTTGTATCTATTGTAGACTCATTTCAACAGCACTGTATTTTCTCTTTCATGACTCTCATTTGAAGCTGTGGATTCTTTTGTGATATTTGAATTTAAAAATGTAACTTTATAATAAAAAATAACATTATTTAAAATAGTTTAATTTTTTAATTTTAAAAAATTCTGACACAAGATCAAGATTTTATAATAATTTCTTCCTCTGTGAAACAAATCAGTTAAAAGGTCCCAGGGCTTAGTGTGTATTTATATAGAGAGGTAGTATGAATATAGAAACATATTTAGATCATCTCTATTTTTCAAGTTTATTTTTCCAGAAGAGGTAAAGATTATGCAAAAATTACAGTAAAAGATTGAAGCTGGGACTGAGACATAGGCGTGAGAGTTACAACAGGCACTTTGAATACTGACAAAGACATGACTCTCAAGTTAATTGCAATCCACTAGTACAGTTTGACACTAGACTTTTAAAATCTCCTCTATCTTTCCTTACCAACCATCAAGACTCTCAGTGGAGAAAGTCATAAAGTCACCAGTCCCTGCCTAAGCAGCTGTTATAGTCAATATTTTTCCTCTTCCTTCCTTTCCACCATTCTGCTATACCCCAAGATGATATAATATTTGAAAAATCATTACTTCACTGGAAACGTTTGGAAATTCTTTCTCTGAAGTAAAGTAACAAGAGTTACACTGGGAAAAGGCTGTTGTTAAAGAAGATCTCCAGATATGTTAAAAGAAAAAAATAGCCCAGCCAGCATGGCTCAGTGGTTGAGCATGGACCCATGAACCAAGAGGTCACGGTTCAATTCCCAGTGTAGGGCGTGCAGGTTCTCTCATTGTTGATGTTTCCCTCTCTCTCTCTCTCTCTTGCCTTTCCTCTCCTCTCTGAAATCAATAAAAATATATTTTAAAAAAGAAAAAATAAACCTACAATTTTCATGATACAGTATTTACTTATTGTATTAATGCTCAAAAAAGTGCATGTGTCTGTGTGTGGGGGGTGGTAAAGCTTGAATCTCAGTTCAATCAAGCTTGGGAAAAACTAGATTAAAACAAACTGAAGATATTCCATGACAACAGGATTTTTCAGGGCTAAATTACATACTGGAGCACCAATAAAGGAGTAGACCTTTCCTAATAGGCCATGGAATATTTTTGGAGGGTATGCCATTTGTGTGTATGCTTTTTTCTCTTCATGTACAAATTATTAAGAAAATATGACATACCAGGAATATCTAATCGAGTGTAAAAACACTGCAAAAATCACTTTCAAATCTATTACAGTATTATGGCTGCTAGAAAAGAGCATAGACATTAGAGAACGCTCTAGTTTTGAAAATAGACTATTTCAGATGCTAATCTTATGTACCTTTGGAATAATTACTTAATCCCTTTGAGTCTCATTTGTTAGTTTATGAAACAGGGTAGGAAAATCAGCATCTTGTCTATAATAATTGTGCCCCATTCTCTCCTTTTTACTTCAAATTCCATGAATGTTAGATTTTTAAATATCCTATCCCTTATGCCTTATGTTCTTTTTCACATTTACATAATATTTCTTCACTGTGCTTCCATCTGAAATATAATTTATCTTCTAGTTCACTTATGCTTTCTTCTGGATTGTTTATTCTGTAGTTAAACCCATCTATTACCTTCTTAATTTTAGTTATGGTGTGTTTTAGTCCTAGAATTCATATTTGATTTATTTTTATGTATATATAGGGGTGGGCAAATGTAGGGTCATAGCTGTGAGTACATGAAACAGTTTATTCTTATGTTGTCATTTATTATTGTACTTATTTGTATTACAACTGTAAAACCTACTTTTTCCCACCCTTGTATTCTAGCTTTAGTAAAATTCTCCAAATTTTTCTTTTTTCTATGCTAGAGGCTGGGTACATGGATTCATGCATGGGGTTGGGGTTCCTGAGCCTGGCATGCACCCTCTCACAATCTGGCACCCCTTTGGGGATGTCTGACTGCTGGTTTAGGCCCGATCCCCAGGTCTGCCCTTTGGGGATCAGGCCTAAACTGGCAGATAGACACCCCCCTGAGGGATGCAGCAGTGCGCCAAGTGGCAGGTGGCCAGGGAAAAGCCAGGCTGGGTGCCACGCTGCTTGCGCTCATCCCAGCCTGCTGTGCCTGCCACTGCCACTGCCACTTGTTTGTGCTGCCACCGAGTCGGGAGAGGCTCCTGCCGCCACAGCTGCAGTCGCCAGCCGTGAGCCCGGCTTCTGTCTGAGCGGAGCTCCCCCTGTGGGAGCACACTGACCTCAAGGGGGCAGCTACTGTGTTGAGTGTCTGCCCCCTGGTGGTCAGTGTACATCATAGCGACTGGTCGACTGGTCATTTCGATTGTTCTGTCCTAATGGTCTCATTTAGGCTTTTATATATATACTAGAGGCCTGGTGCATGAAAATTTATGTGATTTGCATTATTTGCCCAGTGAAATGAGTTCCTCACTCACTGTAACTCAGAGGGGATTCACCAATTGAGAATTAATTTATTTTCCTCACTAGAGGCCCGGTGCATGAAAATTCATGCACTGGAGGGGGGTACCTCAGCCCGGCCTGCCCCCCTCACAATCCAGGAGCCCTCAGGGGTGGGAGGCAACCCAGCGATCAGGGGAAGGTGACACCCCATCACACCTCTGCTGCTGCCACTGCCGGCAGCACAAGCCTCGGCCGGCCCTGGGCAGCTGGGCAGCCACCATCCAAGGCTTGCTTGCACCTTGGGCCGGCCCTGGGTGGCTGGGGGCCTGAGGGTACTGGGGGACTCCAGAGGCAGGCACGCAGAGTGGCTGGGCCCACCTGTGGTGGGCCTGGCCTTGCCACGCCTGCCACCCCGGTGGGGCTGAGGGGACTGGGCACCACCATCTTGTGACTGTGTGGCAGTCAATTAGCATATTCCCTCCTTATTGGCTGTGGGTGCCACCATCTTTGAGGGTGGGGCAG
This sequence comes from Myotis brandtii, assembly GCF_000412655.1. Taxonomy (NCBI): domain Eukaryota; kingdom Metazoa; phylum Chordata; class Mammalia; order Chiroptera; family Vespertilionidae; genus Myotis; species Myotis brandtii. The sequence goes on along the minus strand of NW_005370031.1, from coordinate 1,773,965 downwards.
TCAATTAGCATATTCCCTCCTTATTGGCTGTGGGTGCCACCATCTTTGAGGGTGGGGCAGTCAATTAGCATATTCCCTCCTTATTGGCTGTGGGCACTGCCATCTTTGCAATAGCATGAGGGTCAATTAGCATATTCCCTCTTCATTAGATAGGATAGATATCAGTCATAGTTATTATTTTTTAATCTAAGTTTTATTTCTTGTAGCAGGTCAGTTTAAGGTATTACTGAAATAAATAAATAAATTGGCAGACATAAAAGATACATATCTAAGACTATGCTAGGGAGAAATTTTAAAACATTTCATTAATATTGCTAACAATATCATTTTAGGCTATGGTTTGAAGTATCAATATAGAAGAGAGATTTATTTGTAAACAGAAAATGGTAATTTAATTGGAGAAGCAAGTTAATGAAAAGCTACACTAGAATTTTTATTTTACAATATAGTATTCTAATCATGTAAACTGTATTGCTTTGTCACAATTCATAAAGACTAGCAAAAATTTTTAGGTAGTTTGATATATCTCATTAGTTTTATATTTTTATTGTGGTATAATTTGCATATAATATGTTATTTCTAGGTGTACAACAAAATGATCTGAAATGTGTATACACTGCAAAATAATCACCACAATAGCTCTAGTTCCCATCCATCACTCTATAAAGTTAAATTTTTTCTTGTGATGAGAACTCTTAAGATTTACTCTATTACCAATTACAAATATACAATACAATATTATTGACTATACTTATCATTCTGTACATTACATCCCCATGACTTAATTATTTTATAACTGGAAGTTTTTACCTCTTGACCCCTTTCACCCATTTGGCTCATCCCGTAATCCCCCTCCCCTCTGGCAACCACAATATGTTCCATGTATATGTGAGTTTTGTTTTGTTTTTCAATTCCACATACAAGTGATATCATACCGTACTTGTCTTTCACTAACTTATTTCATTTAGCATAAGGCCCTCAAGATCCATTTATTTTGACACAAATTGCAAGATTTTATTCTTTCTTATGGCTGAGTAGTATTTTGCATATACCACAATTTATTTATCCATTCATCCATCAATGGAAAGATGAAGGTTGTTTCCTTACCTTGGCTATTGTAAATAATGCTACAGTGAACATAGGGGTGAATATATCTTTTGGAATTAGTATTTTGTATTTCTTTGGATAAATACCCAGAAGTAGAATTGCTAGATCATATGATAGTTCTATTTTTATTTCTTGCATAATCTCCATACTGTTTTCCATAGTGGCTGCAGCAATTTACATTTCTACCAGTGTTGTATGAGGATTTCCTTTTTTCTATATCTTCTCCAACACCTGTTATGTCTTGTCTTTTTAATTTAATTTTATTTTATATATTTTTATTGATTTCAGAAAGAAAGGGAGAGGAAGAGAGAGATAGAAACATCAATGATGAGAGAGAATCATTGATCGGCTGCCTCCTGCACACCCCCAACTGGGGGTCGAGCCCACAACCTGGGCATGTGCCCTTGACTGGAATTGAACCTGGGATCCTTTAGTCCACAGGCCAACGCTCTATCCACTGAGCCAAACCAGCTAGGGCAGTCTCATCTTTTTTATAATAGCCATTCTGACAAACGTGAGGTGATATCTTATTGTGGTTTTGATTTTCACTTCTCTGATGATTAAGGATCTTGAGCATCTTTTCATGTATGTATTGGCCATTTGGATATCTTATTTGGAAAAGTGACTATTTAGATTCTCTGCCCATTTTTAATTGGATTGTGTTTGGGGTTTTTTTTGATATTGAGTTATAGAAGTTCTTTATTGATTTTGGATATTAACCCTTATCTAATAGATCAATTGCAACTATTTTCTCCTATTCATTAGGTTGCCTTTTTATTTTGTTCTTTCCTTTGCTGTGCAGAAGCCTTTTTATTTGATGTAGTCTTGTTTATTTTCACTTTTTTTTCCCGTTGCCATTAAAGTTGAATCCACCCAAACATTACTAAGACCTATGTCAGGAAGTTTACTGCCTATGTTTTCTTCTATGCATCTTATGGTTTCAGGTCCTGCATTCAAGTATTTAATCCATTTGAATTAATTTTTGTGTTTGGTATAAGATAGTGACCAAGTTTCATTCTTTTTCACAAGGCTGTCCAGTGTCCCCATCACTATCCATCAAAAATACTGTGCTTTGTCTGTCCTATAGTCTTGTCTCCATTTTCATAAATTAAATGACTGTATATGCATAGGTTTATTCCTGGGCTCTCTGTTCTGTCCCATTGATCTATGTGTTTTTATGCCAATACCATGCTGTTTTGATTATTACATCTTTGTAATATAGCTTAAAAATCAGGGAACATAATTTCTTCTTTCTCAAGATTGCTTTGGCTATTGGGTTTTTTGTGGCTCCATACAAATTTTAGGATTGTGTTTTTCTATTTTTTGTCAAAAATGCCATTGGAATTTTGATAGAAATTGCATTGAATCTGTAGATTTATTTTGGTAATACAGACATGTTATCAATATTAATTCTCCTAATTCATGAACATGAACTATTTTCCATTTATTTGTGTCTTCAATCTCTTTCATCAATCTCATACAGTTTTCAGTGTACAGGTCTTTCACCTCCTTCATTAAATTTTATTACTAGGTATTTTATTCTTTTTTAAAATATATATTCTATTGATTTCAGAAAGGAAGCGAGAGGGAGAGAGAGATATAAACATCAATGATGAGAGAGAATCATGTATCGACTGCCTCCTGCACACCTCCTACTAGGGATAGAGCCTGTAACCTGGGCATGTGCCCTAACCTGGAATCAAACTCACAACCTCTTGGTTTATAGGTCAATGCTCAACCACTGACCCACACCGGGCAGACTGGTATTTTATTCTTTTTGATGCAATTGTAAATGGGACTGTTTTCTTCATTTTGTCCCATATGTCCCTTAATCCATCTTCAGTTTTTGAAATTCTTTATTGTTTTTGCTGCTCTGTTTGGGTTAGTGCCACTGCTCTGTCTTACAGAGCACTGATCCTTTCTTCTGCTTCATTTAGTCTGTTGTTTAACCCTTATAGTCTATCTTTCAGTTTAGTTGTTTTCTATACCTCTGTGAATTACGTTTGGTACTTTATTATATTTTTCTCTCTGTTGAAGTTCTCACTGTATTAATATATTCTTCTCCCAAGTGCAATGAGCATTCTTATGAGTATTACTTCAAACTCTCTGTAGGAAAATTTCTTGTCTACATTTCATTAAAGCTTGTTTCCGTTGTTTATTTTGTTCTTTTGTTTAGAACATATTCCTTTGTTTCTTCATTTTGTTTGATACTCTTTGTTCTATGTAATAAGTGTAAGAGCCACCTCTCCCAGTCTTATAGAAGTAGCCTTGTATAGGAGGTAAAACGTATTGTTCAATCTTGCCCTAGCTCTTGGTTGTCTCTCAAATGTTTGTGATTGTCAAAACAGCGTAATTTATTCTTGATAGGTTCCAATTGTTGAGGGTGGGCTAAAACCTGTCAGTGTTCCAAAGAGAGGGACCTCAGGCAGTACCTATTTTAGGCTGATGGGAACCTAGCTTTTTTATTTTTTATTTTTATTTTTTAAAATATATTTTTATTGATTTCAGAGAGGAAGGGAGTGGGAGAGAGAGATAGAAACATCAATGATGAGAGAAAATCATTGATAGGCTATCTCCTGCATACCCCCTACTGGAATCCAGCCCACAATCTGGGCATGTGCCCTTGACCAGAATTGAACCTGGGACCCTTCAGTCCGCAGGCCAACACTATCCACTGAACCAAACTGGCTAGGGTGGAAGCTAGCTTTTAAAGTATGCAAATATATACAGTCCAGTGGGATCACAATAGTAAATCCTTCTGGCTTCCAGACCAAGTGATCTGGAGGTGTCTCCTGGGCAACAGTTGCAAAACTTTGGACTCCAAAGCGTGTATAAGCTCCTTTCGTGGTACCAGTGAACTATAGTGAGGCCAAGAGGGAGCTGACTTTAGCAGGGCAGCTGGAGAGTGTTGTGGCTGTGCACACCTGCCGGCTTCAGATGGGTACCTGGAGAATGCCCTGACTGCATGCTCTCATCAGCCTTGACCAAGTAGCTGGAGAGTTCTGTGCAGATAAAGATTATTATAAATGTACCTGCCTGATGGCTTTACTGGGGCTGCCAGAGAAAGCTGTGATTATGGATGCCTGCTGGCTATTTTGAGTCAGCTTAAGAGTGCTCTGTCTGTGCATGCCCACCAGTCTAATGGGGCAGCTGAAGAGCACTGTGGACTGTGCACACCTGCCAGCTATAGTGGGCTGCTGGAGAGCACTGTGACTCCACATGCCCGCTGATATTAGTGGGATAGCTAGAGAGTGCTGTGACTGTGTTAGCAAGGGAGAGGGAGAGGGCAAAAATGGCATCTGCCAGCACCTGTATTCCCAGAAAGAGTCCCAAGAGGTCCCTGCTCCTCTGGCAGATGCTTTAAGATTAGCAAATGAATCCCCTTCACATAAAGTTTAGATGAGCTGCTGCTTTTGCACTGGCTCCTGGAGTGAGTCTGTACGTGAGCCCTTCAAGAGAAGAATTTCTGTTCCCTATAAAACTTTGTGGCTTGGGGTGTAAGCCCTGTTGGATTTCAAAACCGGACATTTGGGGACTTGTCTCTCACATGCTGGTCCCAAGGGTTGGGGTACCTTTGTGGGGCAAGAACCCCTCATTTCTCAGGAAGAAGCTCCGTATATGAGATATGTCCCGATTGTGGGTTACTGCACTATGGTGGGGGATTTTAGTGGGACCATGTATCTGCTTCTCCTACCCATCTTGATGTGACCCTTTTATCCTTTGTTGTGGGGGTGTTCAGATAGTTTCAGGTCTATTTCAGAGGGAATTATTCCATATTTAGCTGCAGGTTTGGCGTGTCTGTGTAAGGAAGTAAGTTCAAGATCTTCCTATGCCACCATCTTGAACCACCTCATAGTCATAGTTTTTTTGGGAAAAAAAAATGATGTCTGCTAACACAAATATTGGCTGTATTTGTTTGATTTGCTTATAATTTTTATCTCTTAGATTTTTGTCTTATTTCCTGAAATGAGTTATATTTTTGGGTAAAATGCCAGCCACTAGATGAATTTTCTTTTGACAATACAATTAGAATAAAAGCAGGTCATTTCAACCTTATGTATTAATATCACTCAAGGCTGTGTTTTAAGCTTTAGAAAATTTGATTTACTTTTGTTCCCCTTATTTCTAGGGCATAACACTTCTGAGGCCCTGGACTCATATTATATAGTCGCTAGCACTGTGAGACTGCCTAAATATCTGCTTGGCATTGTAGCCTATTAGCAGCGTCTTGGTTTCTTGGCCTCTCACTACATTCATTTCTCCAGGAAATAATGAATGCAAGTCAACAACTCTGCAGATCCGAGTTCTTTGATATTCTAGAATTCTGGGGTCTTGGCACCTGCAGTATTAACTGTCTTTGTAGCTGTGAACTCCAATGTTTGTCTCTCCATCCTAGTGAGACTTCTGCAAGCTCCAGGCCACTGTATTTGGTTAGGCCTCCATATTAAATGAAGATAAGCAAATATATCTAAGAGAAAACTTAGCAAATGTGTGTCCAGTCTCATTTCATGTCACTTTTTTTCCTGGATCTTGGTTCCTCTTATTTTGTGTGTCTTGGTTGCTCTTTGGCGCTGTCACAAAATTGTTTTCTGCATTTTATTTAGGCTGTATATTTTGTATCTAGGATGATTAGTCTGATACAGACTATTTTTTTTCATAGGCCATACCAGAATTCTTTGTCACTAGCATGTTTTAAAGTCATATTATACAGCTAACATATTTTTTGTCAAGTCCTTAGGCAGTATTAGATTTTTTTTCTACCAAAGATTGTGGTCTTGAAAAAATATTTCTTGGTTGTCAACAACTTTTTTTTTCAATTGCTCACTAGGCCTTCCTTTTAGATTAAAAAAATAATACTGGAAAACTCATTAATCGTATTCCAAATTAAGGTATAATTGCTTGATATACTTTCCATTTAAAATTGTATATAGACTGTAAATAAGATTTAGGTTCTATTATACATTTTTGGGAGATAATCCAGTGCCTTCAAAATGAATTATGAATTTGAAGAAGTAAATTCTTATCTGCTCTTTAAAATGGGAACAAATGCATAATATTTCTTTGGAAGACTACAATAATAACAGGTAATTGTAGTTACATCTAGGATGAGAGACTGGGGCATTGAGGACCAGTTGTGGAAGTATTCAACAGCATGTAACAGGAGATTACTATGGTACTTTAACCAAATCTGAAGTAAATAAGCTTGTTTGATTTCATAAAACAAGGGATCAATGAATAGACAAGCAAAAAGCCAATACACCTTCTCAAGGAACTGAGATGCATTTCTCTCTCTGTTATGAATCTTTTGATGTTCAGGTTTAGTCTTTGGCATTACCAAGATGGCTACTCTACCTCTAAGAATTTAGTCTATGTTCCAGACATTAAGAAAATGAGGGACTAACCTGGAGGCAATGGCTCTCAAGCAGCGCGACTACATGAACTCAGAGGAGCCCTGCTTCTCCCCACGGAAAGGTTAGACTTCCCCCAAAGGTGCGGTTTGCAATTCAGGTT
>NW_005370031.1:1759876-1760670 GCF_000412655.1 Myotis brandtii | reverse complement strand
AGAGGCAGAGCTGCCTCAAACTGATTGTCAAACTGCAGCAGGAAGGCCAGGGAGGGTTGGGGGGCAGGAGGGAGGGGGGTAAAAGATCAACCAAAGGACTTGTATGCATGCATATAAGCATAACCAATGGACATAAGACACTGGGGGGTAGGGGGGGCCAGAGGATTGTCAAGGGCAGGAAAGAAAAAAAGAGGACACATATGTGATACCCTTTGTAATACTTTAAGCAATAAAAAAAATGAGGAAAGTTGTAGAGAAAAATTTGTCTACTTGAGACTCTTTCTTTTTATCAAGAAAGAAATTTTCTCAAAACCCACTCAAGTAACTTCTGCTTTTGTCTTGTGAGAGTTAAGTTACAAGGTGAAATTTAGCTGCAAAGGAGTCTGGAGAAGTATGCGTTCTTACTATTAAAGTGCACATTGGATATCTACACTAATAAAAGAGAAACAAGGTAATTGGCTTACGACCGCTACCCTTCCCATTGGCTAATCAGGGAGATATGCAAGTTAACTGTCAGCCAAGATGGCGGCCGGCAGCCAGGCAGCTGATGCAAACAGGGAGGCTTGCTTCCTTCAGTGACAGAGGACTCCAACGTTCCCCCGCCTGCCTTGCCGGCCTCTGAGCTTCAGTTGGAAACATTGTAACATTTATAGAAGATAAACAAAACCCCAGAAACCTCCTGTCAGTCAGAGCTGGAGTCGCAACATTGTTTCGAATACAGAAAACAAAGGCCAGAAACCTGCTTTCAGCAGCCGAACCTCAGAGAGAAAGCCGGCTCTCAGCTCCAGTGACAG
>NW_005370031.1:1758289-1758984 GCF_000412655.1 Myotis brandtii | reverse complement strand
TACCCTGAGCATGACTAGGGGTGGCATCGCAACCTCCCGATCCGCCCTGCTCTGTGCATGACAGGGGGCGGTGCCCCAACTCCCCAATCGGCCCTGCTCTGAGCCCGACCAGGGGCTGCACCTAGGGATTGGGCCTGCCCTCTGCCACCCGGGAGCAGGCCTAAGCCAGCAGGTCGTTATCTCCTGAGGGGTCCCAGACTGTGAGAGGGCCAGGCCGGGCTGAGGGACCCCCTCTCCCCCCCGAGTGCACAAATTTTTGTGCACCGGGCCTCTAGTCCTATATAATAAAAGAGTAATATGCAAATTGACCCTAAGGGCGGGACAACTGGTTGCTATGATGCGCACTGACCACCAGGGGGCAGTCGCTCAACTCAGGAGCTGCTCCTTGGTGGTCATTGGGCTCCCACAGGAGGAGCTCTGCTCAGCCACAAGCCGGGCTGACGACTGTAAGTGCAGTGGCTGTGGTGGGAGCCTCTCCTGCCTCCTTGGTAGCACTAAGGATGTCTGACTGCAGCTTAGGCCTGCTCCGCAGTTGGACATCCCCCGAGGGCTCCAGGGTTGCCAGAGGGATGTCTGACTGCCAGGTTAGGCCCAATCCCCCAGGGAACAGGCCTAAGCCAACAGGTAGACATCCCCCGAGGGGTCCAGGACTGCAAGAAGGCATAGGCTGGGCTGAGGGACGCCCCCCCCCCAGC
>NW_005370031.1:1747083-1757755 GCF_000412655.1 Myotis brandtii | reverse complement strand
TGGGCTGAGGGACCCCCCCCCCCCCCAGCCTGAGTACATGAATTTTCCTGCACCAGGCCTCTAGTATTGAATAAAAGAGTTTAGCTTCATGAGAGTGAATATTATATAAAGAACTAGCATTATCTATTCTTTTTTACAGTATGCACTTATATAATATTTGATTTAAAAGAATAGTGTGCCAAGTCAGTTGACATTTATAATAAGTTATATATTTTAAGCATTGACATAAACAGTAACAAAAAGAGTTATTATAGATATTCTCTATATTATGTGTCTGTGTGTTAAGGTCCTAGTTTTATAAAAGTAAATTACCTCTTTAGGTTTTCTACATAGCTACCTTGTTTATTAGCTTTGAAAATAACAGATATTTTTTATATTTTAAAAATCATATTTGTAACTATACATTTTGAAAATAATAAACAATCTAGCTTACATAATAATCAGTGAAAAGTTGGGACACATGACTAAATCCAATGTTATGGATAGTGTTCTAAGAATTTCCAACTTCCTTAAAAAGTCACTTAGTTTTTGCTATGGAACAAGTTGTTACAGTGATATATCCCCAAATATATAGGAAGCATTTGGGATTTAGTAATATTGTTCCATTGACCTTGTAGCAGCATCTTTTTCCCTCTCATCAAATTTCCACTTATCTTAAAAAAAAATCATAATGATTGCCCAAGCTGGCATTGACACATGATTTTAAGGACAAGAGAGAAAAGTGAGTCCTGACACAAATATATATTTTATGTTACAGCAGCTTCAAATAATAATGGAGATAAAGTGCATCTATGAAAACCCCAAGCTAATATCATATGTAATCATGAAAGATGGAATGCCATCTCCCTAAGATCAGATACAAGACAAGGATGTTTACTCTTATCATTTCTATTCAACATAGAGGTTCTAGCTAGAGCAATAAGTAAAACAAAACACAAAAAAATCCAGATTGTAAAGCAAGTCAGGCTATAAAGCTGTGTTTATTCACAGATACCATAATTGTCTATGTAGAAAATATTTTGTCTCCAGAGAACCCAAAGTGGATCAACAAAAAACTTCTAGAACTAAGAAATGAGACTAGCAAGATGGCAGAATATAAGATTCAATAAAAACATAAATTGCATTTCTATATACTAGTAACAAACAATCTAAAACGAAATTAAGAGAACAATTACATTCATAATATCAAAATAAGTAAAATATATACAAATAAACTTCAACAAAACAAGTGCAAGACTTATACACTGTAACTACAAAACATTGCTAAAAGAATTAAAGACTTTCTAAATAAATTGAGAGTTCATATTCAAGGACAAGAATACTCACTATTGTGAAGATGAAATTCTCCACAAAATGGTCTATAAATTGAATAGAATCCTTATCCCTATCCCAGAAGGAATCATTGCAGAAATTGACAAGTTGATCCTAAACTTTATTTGTAAATGCAAGAGACCCTGACTAGCTGAAGTGATATAAAAAAAGAAGAGCAAAGTTGGAGGACTCACACTTTCCTAATTCAAAATGTAACTACAAATACACAGTTATCAAAACTGTGGTACTGGCAGAAGGATAGATATATAGACAATTGGAATGTAATTGAAAGTTTATAAATCTTAATATTTATGGTCAATTGATTTTTTGCCAAAGATATCCAGACAATTCACTAGGCAAAGAATATTTTCAACAAATGGGACTGGTATAATGAAATAGCCACGTGCAAAATAAAAAATAAACTTAGTCCCTTATTTCACACTTTGCGTAAAAATCCATTCAAGATGAAAGATAGATATAAATTTCAGAGCTAAAATTATTAACCTTCTAGAACAGTTGTTCTCAACCTTCTGGCCCTTTAAATACAGTCCCTCATGTTGTGACCCCAACCATAAAATTATTTTTGTTGCTACTTCGTAACTGTAATTTTGCTACTGCTATGAATCATAATGTAAATATCTGATATGCAGGATGGTCTTAGGTGACCCCTGTGAAAGGGTCGTTTGACCGCCAAAGGGGTCGCGACCCACAGGTTGATAACCGCTGTTCTAGAAGAAAATATAGAAAAAATTTGTGAGGTTGAATTAGGCAGAATTTTGGTTACAACAAGATATATATTCTTACAACTTAGTAATAAGACAACCCATTTTTAAAATGGGCAAAATTTTATATCTGTTTCACCATGCACCAGGCCTCTAGTAAAATATATTTTTTAAAAAGAAGCACAATGTAGCTATAATTATTATAGTACCCTGGAACTACCTCTGGTAATGCAAAGAGGAGTTAAGACAATGAAGAATTGTCTAACTCATATTTCCAAGTCCCCCACTGAAAAACACCAAAAAACCTATCCAACATCTTTTTACACTATCCCATTGTTTTTCTCCATTTCACCTCATCACACCCGAACCTCTAGTCCAGTGGTTCTCACCCTTCTGGCCCTTTAAATACAGTTCCTCATGTTGTGACCCAACCATAAAATTATTTTCGTTGCTACTTCATAACTGTAATGTTGCTACTGCTATGAATCATAATGTAAATATCTGATATGCAGGATGGTCTTAGGTGACCCCTGTGAAAGGGTCGTTTGACCGCCAAAGGGGTCGCGACCCACAGGTTGATAACCGCTGTTCTAGAAGAAAATATAGAAAAAATTTGTGAGGTTGAATTAGGCAGAATTTTGGTTACAACAAGATATATATTCTTACAACTTAGTAATAAGACAACCCATTTTTAAAATGGGCAAAATTTTATATCTGTTTCACCAAGATGAAAAGAAGCTTGTCATCACTACTTATTAGGGAAATAAAAATTAAAACCACAATGAAATACCACTTTATACCTACTAGGGTGTCAATAGTACAAAAGACAGATAATACTAAGTATTTGCAAAGATATACAGCAGCTGAAACTCTCATATAGTTGTGATTTCCACTTTATAGCAAGCAATTCAATTTTTTAAAAAGTTAAACATAAATTTACCACATACCCCAGTAATTACATTACTAAAATTCAACCCAAGGAAAATGAAAACATATGCCTACAAAAGGAACATGTAATTAGGTGTTCATAACAGTAACATTCATAATACAAAGAGACTGGAAATAATCCAAATGTTTATCCATTGGTGAATGGACAAAGAAAATGTAGTATGCTCATATAATGGATTGTTACTTAGCAATCAAAATGATCAAAATACTGATACATGCTATAATATGAATGAGCCTCCAGCACATCACACCAAGTGAAAGAAGGCTGATGCAAAAGACTACATATTGTAGGATTTCATTTACATAAAATGCTTAGAAAAGCACAGTTATAGGGATAGAAAGCAAATTAGTTGTTACCTAGGACTGGGTGTGGGAGTGGGTGTTAATTACAAATGGGAACAAGAAAAACTTTGGAGTGCTGTATATATCTAATATTGGGTTGTAGAAATGGCTATCCTCACTGACAATTAACTAAAATCATTGAACCATACATTAAAAATGGGTGAATTTTATAGTATGTAAGCTATATCTCCTCATAGCTGTTAAAACTTAATGGAGACCATTTTCAGTAGCTGTGTGTTAAGTGTAAGTGGATATTTCTGTTAGGTTAAGATCATTAGTTTACATAGCTTTAAACAAAGGCCAAAGCACTTGAGGATTTCATAAGAATAGTTTGAAGGTTTTAGTTCATATTTGTATAGAATTTATATTCCTGAATGGCAAGTCCTATTAAGGATGATCATCATAACTCATATTTTCAATCACTTTGGGATATAAATCCTTTATCCATTTAATGTTCTTTCTGTAAGCCCTTGCCTAGAGAGTTCTTCTCACAACTTTTGTGAGAATTGGAACTAATGAATAGAATTGCATCTTATTCTTGGTCCTTTAAGAAAAATACCTTCTCTGAGGAAGAACAAACTGCATTACAAATGGCCTCATTAATTTTTACAACAGGCTTCTTCAGAAAAAAATAAAGTTTGTCCTTAAAAACAGATGCAATGTTATTTCAAAATCTTGCTTCCTTCTTAGATTTCAGGAGTTGAGTTAATACTGATATCAATATAGAAATTCCAAGGAATTACTCAACAATTTTAGCTTGCCAACTGTTATATTAGTAAGACTTTTTAAATGATGGACTTACTATTCATCAAATATGTAAAATTTACTATAAAATGAAAAAAGACTTCAAATATGCAGCTGTAAAGTACTCTATTTCAAGAAAAGCTGTAATTAGAAATACATTATGCTTAACATGAGTTGCCGCATCTTTCTATGGTTGAAGAAAGAAAAAAAATTGTAGCCTACTTTTTCTTCTCTCCAAAAACAAATGTTTTTCCCCCATTCACTATGATTTTTTCCAGATTTAGAAAAAAATGATCTTAAAATATCAATGTCAGAAGGAAAATGAATATGTTGAATAGAGAAAGCCAGACTGAATAGAATCCTCTATCACATTCTTGGCTATCTGGATACTTTCCTACAAATACAGATTTTCTGTAGTTTTATAAAAATTGTACATGGTTAAAATTAGATTTTGGCTGTAAGCTTTAAATCATTAAGGATAGATCCTCACTGCATATCATTTTTAGTTTCAAGGTTTTTACTTTCAAATGCCCAATCATTCCAATATCTTTTATTTGACTGACAGAATATTTATGAGAGATGGAAAGACATGTCAGTACAAAAGATGTATTCATTCGACAAGCGTTCATTAGTACCTACTATCTATATCAGCGGTCACCAGCTGGTGGTCCATGGACCACTGGTGGTGCATGAGGTCTGAAAGGTTGGCGACCGCTGATCTATATATATAAAAGCCTAAGCAACCGAACGACCAAATGACCAAACTACCGAACGACTGGTTGACTGGTCACTATGACGTGCACTGACCACCAGGGGGCAGATGCTCAACGCAGGAGCTCTCCCCTCGTGGTCAGTGCGTTCCCACAGCCAACCTCCCCTAGCCAGCCAACCTCCTGCGGCCCCTCCCCCAGCCGTCTGGGCCTGATCACCGGATCACCAGCCAGGCCGAGGGACCCCACCCTTGCATGCATTCGTGCACCAGGCCTCTAGTGTATTAGATAAAAAGTCAGGGTAAATGAGAAAGGGATTTTGATGGTGGGGAAATTTCACTTGGGAGAAGAAAAGAAAACATAGAGATGACCTTTTTAATACGAATGAAATTTCCAGGACTCAATAAATTAACAGCAATTTGCATTCTGAGGTTTGAGAACTTCAAAAAACTCTGAGCAGGAGTACTCCATCCAAAGGCTGCACTAAGAGACTTGACCAACCCTACCATGGCTTCTATCAACCTAAGGTGGTACCTAGGGTGATCCAACCCCCTTTTGAGTTCCTGTCTGGGAACTCTCAGGACTGTCAAAAGAATTAACTGTTTGTTGCAGCCAACACCTAAAAAGATAAGCTCCTGACCTACTTCTCTCAAAGCACTTACTGAAAATGGCCTGTAATGTGAATCCTGTCCCCTGTCCCTTTGAGATGTATATGTTTCTATTATAATTCAGATGTGTCTTTCCTAAGAACCTGAAAGCCATTCCTTTGAAATGTAACCATCAGGAAGACTAGGCCTCTGTCTCCCAGTCTCTGTGGGAGTATAGAATCCTAACTTTGATAATGGCCAGCTTGTAGACACTGACCAACCCCTCACAATTTTTCAGTTCCCTGACTCTACTTGAGCCGCCCCTGCCCTGTTTGCTCCTCCCCCCCATTCTCCCTTTAAAACACTCAATCTTATGCAAATCAGAATTGAGCTCAACTCTTTGCCCTACTGTCAGTAGTTGCTAAATGAAATAGATATTTATGGCTTTAATGAGTGTCCAGCTTTGTTTATTTTAACAAGCTTATTCCCTGATGTCAGTGATATACATACACTCTTCTCCAAATAAGAGGAATGAACTCCAACAAGGCATTTAACAAATTCACAAGAGTTAGCAAAGTCTAAGCAATTTTAACAGTGACAGATCACTGCCTGAACTCCTCCCCTTCTAGTATCTCAAATTATGGAAGCAGGAGGGGGTGAGGGGTGGGGTGGAATGGGAAGGCAGTATATAATCTATCGTCAACCTGCAGCTCAGAGTGAAACAAACATGTATGTCTCTGGTATGGTGAGAATGAAGTTAAGAAGTCATCTTACTAGGGGCAGAAATAGAATATTGGGGACCAGCTATAATTATGCTCTGTTAACTGTGATTGTTTTGTTCTGATTAAAGAAAGCACATTCTAACCTAGCACATGGGACCTGGGAGCTCACTTGGAAATGCAGCCCATCCTCCCCATCAGGAAGCTGCCTATTATCATGGAAAAATTGACAACCTTGTTGTAGAAACCAGAGTTGCCAGCCCCTTGCAGACCCCCAGCCCTTTGCAGACCCCAGCCCTTTGTATATTGCCAGCCCTTTGAAGACCCCCAGCCTTTGCATACCCTCAGGCCTTTGCTTACCCTTAGCCTACATTACCTGTAAATTGGCCTTTTGCCTCCTTCCCCATGTAATCTTTGTCCTCCTACCCAACATAAGCAGTTGGCTTATGCTAGGGGGCAGAGCAGATTTTTGTGGATGACCTGCTGCTCTCCTATACTGCCAGCAGTATTGGAATAAATGCTCATATATGATTCAACGAAAATAAAGGTCATATATGATTCAACCCTGTCTCTGCTTAATTGGCTCAAGTAGTTACAGGCAGCTCAGACCCACTGATACACAATATATATCAGGAAAAAACACACCACAAAACAGATCTAGAGTCTCCTAAGCACCAAGAAAGTGAAAAAAAATAGCCTAATAACTATGGAAAAAGAAGGAAAGAAAAAAGCAGTAAAGACAGAAGGAGGAAGTGATGCAAAAAATAAATTATTCCACTTAAAATAAAACATAACCCAAGAAAGACGATAATTCCCCACTTGTGCCTTGCACTATAAAATAACTTCAATAAAGCTAGAGGTCAAAGATGAGATGATTAAATAATAAATGATATTAAAATAGAGATTACAGATCTTAAACAATATATTGTGGACAAAACAAATACCATTCAGGACAAATAAATTAAGAATAAATATCCTAAATGGACAGAATCAAAATGACTGCAAATGGAATTACTAAAATGGAGGGCAGGCTGATACAATCACAGTCAATGCAGATAAATGTAACAAAGGGGTGTAAAACAATTAGAGTAAAACTAAAATGTAGAGGCTAGACAACTATGATTTAAAATAAAACTTTTGTGTACTGGAGTAAAAAATCCAAGCTAACAGGAATTTAAATATATAAAAACATTCCCTGAAGTGAAAGAACAGTCCAAATTTGGAAAAAGCACTACGTTCCAGAAAACATATATAGTCTAAATTATTAAAATGGAAGTGTAAAAAATAATTCTTTAGTTATATATGCAGAAAAATTAAACAACTTTGAAGAAGGAAAATCCAAACCAATGGCTACACGTTTCTGATAAGAAATTTAACTGAAAAATGTATTGCCAAGGGACCATTGCAGTACCAAGCAGCCATTCCCATCATAAAGCAACTAAGGGAGTAGAATACCCATAAGCCTTTCTGTTTTGTGTTGTGTTTCTTTTTTTTGGGGGGGGGGGATTAATTTATATCTCGTTACATTATTGAAATCCAGACATTTGAAAAAATTAAAATGAGGACCCCTGGAAAAGAATGGATAAAATACTGGTAAATACAATGACTAAACCACTTTATAATATAAATAATAGTAAGTCATTATGGAGGTATAACTACAGAATAGAATGGGAAATTTATAAATCTTGTTAATGTAAAAATAATATAGATGTCAAGGGATGTGTGGGAGAAAGTGAGAACTTATGGTCTCATCTTTCATAGCACGGAGTTGTTCAATATTGTCTTAATTGAAACATAGTTTAAAAATATGCAATGATGCCCTAGCTGGTTTGGCTCAGTGGATAGAGTGTCGGCCTGTGGACTGAAGGGTCCCAGGTTCAATTCCAGTCAAGGATTCCGAATGAGGGGGCTGCAGGAGGCAGCTGATCAATTATTCTAATCATTGCTGTTTTCTAACTCTCCCTCTCTCTTCCTCTCTGAAATCAATAAAAATATTTTAAAAATATGTAATGACTCTAGCCTCTCTACTGTTTTCTATAATCTGTTAAGTTTAGAAGACACTTTAAGGATATGATAACTCCTATAAAAAAAGAATCATTTATTTGACATGGAACGGGCTTTTTTCCTGTTTACTTTTCCTTTACTTTGAAATAAATTTAAAAATAAAAATTAGAAAGACATAGTGTCATAGTGTCGTGTTAATACAATTAGGACGTTACTAGACTGTTGTTATTGGCTATTTTCACTGGTTCAGTAGTCCCCAAGTGTTATTGTTTCCTGTTTTTATTCTACTTGTAAAAGGCAAAGGCAATTACTAGTTAAAACCACACATGAAATTCGTGTGCGAGTTTTAAGGATTAATAACAAATATTGCATGAGAGAATCAGTGAAGTAATAAGTTGATGTGTAAGGATAAATATGTTTAGGGGATGTAAACAGTGCTAGAAAACCAACTGAAAAAATATAAAAGGACTCTTGCTACTAAATTTCAGGTCCTTGATATAAAATATATGTTATTGATGTGTGCATGTCACTTTACCAAATTTAATGCATAAACATCACTTTTATTTGATAATTACCTGCTCTTGGAAAGTCAGCTCCATTATATTTCAAATTGAAAGCTTGCCCTCTTTTATTACCACCAGTTACAGAGGTTATTTCAGTTCTCGATAATAATGCAGGTATAATTCAGTTAAGTGTAAGTTAATTGAATAAATCCTAACAAGTTTATTTGACAGCGTCCCTCTACCTTATTTGAGTAAAAAAAAAATGCGTACGAGTTGCCCTGGCCAGTTTAGCTCATTGGATTGTGCCTCAGCCTGTGGAACGAAGGGTCCAGGTTCAAGGGCACATACCTCGGTTGCAGGCTTCTCACTGGCTGGGGCCCTGGTCAGGGCTCTTGCAGGAGGCAACCAATTGATGTGTTTCTCTCACATTGATGTTTCTGTCTTTCCCTCTCTCTTCCATTCTCTCTCTAAAAATCAATGGAAAAAATATCCTTGTGTGAGGATTAAAAAAAATGCATTAAGAGCTTTGAAGCCCTAGCCAGTTTGGCTCAGTGGATAGAGTGTCGGCCTGTGGACTGAAGGGTCAAGGGCACATGCCTGGGTTGCAGGCTAGGTCCCTGGTATGGGGCCTGCAGGAGGCAGCTGATCAATGTCTCTCATCATTTACGTTTCTAGCTCTCTCTCTCTCCCTCTCCCTCCCTCTCTGAAAGCAATACAAATATATTTTAAAAAAAAGAACCTTGAAGATAAATCTAAAAAATATCCTTACAGACTCTATCAATGTCCTCATAATTCTTGTCAATACTATTTATATATTATTTGGTTAACTGAATTATTTTATAAGCAATGAGTTAGTATAAGAAACAAGGCATTTAAAGGAAACTCAAAGGTAGAAATATTTTTCAAAAATGTATTTGTGAGAGTGTGTATGTGTATGTATGTGTGGCTCTAAATTACACTTTAATGAGAGCACAAAAATCAACAGTGCTTCCTGTTTTCTAACAATAGGAACATGACTTTATAATAATTTAAGTATCATGATATTTACTTTCAACCTAGCAAGTAAATATAAATTGACTACACACTCTGGCAGATGTTTTTATTAAGGAGGAGATGAATATGACCATCACTGCCCTAAAATAGCATAGTGTGATTGTGCTCAAGGCTAAAACAAGGGTGTTCTAAGACTTTTTGCCAAATTATATTAAAATTCTTCACTTTTACATAGCCCTTTGCAATAGTCAATGACATTTACAAATATTATCCTATTTATCATCACAGTCACCCAGACTCAATCTGCTTGTAGCATGGAGATGTGAAAACACCGAGTTTAAAAATAGATGTTTTTTTCTACTACACAGAGCTGCTTCTATATATCTTGATCTCATTCCTAAATTAGTTCCTATACCTGTTTTCTCCTAATCCCTGCCACCATCTCAAAGCCAATATGATCCCTGCCTTAGAAATGAGGTAACAGATGCTCAGTAGCTTGTCTTATATAACACAACTATGTTTATAAAGGAACCCTGAATATAAGTCAATCCCCCATATTTTTCCAATGAGAAGAGGTTTAAAAGTTTGGGAAAATGGTAGTGGAAGTGTCAAGTCTCTACTTGATATGTAAGTAGAGACTTGATATATAAGAGACTTGACACCTTTATAAACAGAGTTGTGTTATATAAGACAAGCTACTGAGCAGCTGTTACCTCAAAAGCCCAGCAACCATTACAGTGGAATGACCAGAACGACCAGTGGCTATGACACCCACTGCGGCAGCCAACCATCCTGATCGCCCAGATCGGCCCTGCCCCACCCCCCCTTCGACCCCCAACACCTTTGTTGTGAGCCTTTTTGAGGGCCAAATTAATAAACGCCCACTGATTCGATTAGTGAATCAACATTCAGGTTGAGTCCCCTACTGACTCAGTAAACCTGGCCAGAGGAAGCGGGGAAGGAGGAAGGGGGGAAGGCGGAAGGGCTGGGGGAAGGAGGCGGTAACAGACACAGCAGCTCAAAGACAGGAGCTCTAAAGTTTCACACCAACCACAGAGGGAGCTGCCCTCCCCCCTGCCCCCCCTGGCC
>NW_005370031.1:1745161-1746500 GCF_000412655.1 Myotis brandtii | reverse complement strand
CAGGATTCCAGGAGCAACAGCGAAGGGTAGGCACATTCAAAAACAGAAAAACTTTTAAACAGACAGACATGAAGATCATATTGGGAAACTGAGGGCAGAGACCCGGGAAGAACGCAAAAAACATTAAAGGGCCATCATCCATCTTGATAGACATTTGCAAACAACACATAAACAACTTCATCTCATGGCACGTGAAATACAAAACAGTTCTGTTGTGGGTTTTCTTTTGGCCACCCTTAAAGTATAATTAGATCCAGCTGGGGGAAAGCTACAGCTTCCAGCATTAGACCCCATGGCTGGCCCCGCCCCATGGGCCCCCATCAGAGCGGGCTGGCCAGACCCCACCCATGCAAGAATTCGTGCACCAGGCCTCTAGTTGAATTATATATTTAAGTACATGTTATCTAAATATTATTGATTTAGAACAGTGATGGCGAACCTTTTGAGCTCGGCATGTCAGCATTTTGAAAAACCCTAACTTAACTCTGGTGCCGTGTCACATATAGAAATTTTTTGATATTTGCAACCATAGTAAAACAAAGACTTATATTTTTGATATTTATTTATATATTTAAATACCATTTAACAAAGAAAAATCAACCACAAAAATGAGTTCGCGTGTCACCTCTGACACGCGTGTCATAGGTTCGCCATCACTGATTTAGACATACTGTTTTTTTTCCTATTCACATTACATGAAAGAAATGTAGCTCAACTCTTCACATCTTTGACATCATTATCAGTGGTAGAATGTTGCATTTGTGACCCCTTCCCCCCAACATACATACCCCCTGATCTTGTGTAATTTCCCCACTCTCTGGGCTTGGCCTTGTAACTTGCTTTGGCTCATGGGGCAACAGTGCTATCGATTGGACTGCTCACTCTTTAAAGCCAGATGCCATGCCATAATAAAGCTTACACATTAACGGTTGAGAAGCAAGAGGTGTAAAATAGGCAAACTAGGTAAACCCATAGGTCTACAATCTGTTACTTTGAAGTTTTATTGGAACATGGCCACATCCATTACTTTACATGTTGTCTATGGCTGCTTTCACACCACAGTGGTAGAGGTGAATATTTGTAACAGTGACCAATGGACCTCCAGGCCTAAAATACTTACTGTCTAGCCCTTTATGGGAAAAAAAAGTGCTGGTCCCTGATCTAGAATATAAGGCTATCTCATATTTTTGAGAAAAATTATCAAGTATTAGCTGTGACCTTGGGCTATCACTTCCTCTCTCTGAGCCTTTGTTTTTCTCATTTGTAGAATGGTGACAGCAATGGCCACAGGTGTGTGTGTGTGTGTGTGTGTGTGTGTGTGTGTGTGTGTGTTTGTGTG
>NW_005370031.1:1722034-1745134 GCF_000412655.1 Myotis brandtii | reverse complement strand
CTTTCTATCTATCTATCTATCTATCTACCTACCTACCTACCTACCTACCTACCTAATGAAGTAACAATCAAATATTTGGACTCCAAGTCCAGTACTCTTGACTCATCTTTTATTTAGGATATGAAGACCACAGAAAATACATAGAATCTGGTTTTAAAATACACGGTACGCCTTCCTAGTATGTAGCCATTTATGGAAGTGGAAGTCTGCAATAAGAAGTAAAGTGAATTAACCTAGTGAATCTATACATACTTGATTTTGAGCTCTCTTAAAAAATAAACATGCCTAAATGTAGTAGGTATGACTATTAATTTTCTGCCTTGAGAGGCTATTTGTCATCAATTTCACACTACTAAATTGTTACTATGATCAACTCATTCTGTAAAAAGTAAAATCAATGCCTATTTAATGTTAAAGCTGGTAATTCAATGAAAGTATGTGGGGCTCTCAGGATGTAGCACACTGTACACTGAAATCAAGAAGCAAAACCTGATAAAAAGAATTTACTGCCTGGCCGGTATGTCTCAGTGGTTGAGTGTTGACCCATGAACTGAGAGATCACAGTTATATTCCTGGTCAGGGCACATGCCCAGGTTGCAGGCTTAATCCCCAGTAGAGGGCATAGGGGATGCAGCTGATCCACAATTCTCTCTGAAACCAAAAAAACAAACACAAAACAAACATATTTTTTTAAAAAAAGAATTTACTGTTCAGAGCTCAAGTAGGCAGACTGACAGAGTTTCAGAGTTTGGTAACATCACTCCAGACCTTGTACTGTTGATGTATTAAAAAGATGGTAAGGAGCAAGATAAAAGTACCTTTTGTAATGCAATGCAGTTCTGAGCTATTTCTTTTATAAAAATGGCAAATGAACTTGCCTTTAATAAATAGACAATAGGGAGAAAAAGCATATTGACCTACTCTGTGCATGTGTGTGACACATGGATATTTTAAAATTTCAAGAAGGAAATTTTGAGGCTAATTCTTTCTAGCAGTTGTAAAAACAAATAATACTAGCCCAGCAAGCTTGGCTCAGTGGTTGAGCATCGACCTATGAACCAGGAGGTCATGGTTCAATTCCTGGGCAGGCCACATGCCCAGGTTGTGGGCTTGATCCCCAGTGTGGGGCATTAGGTAGGCAGCCAATCAATGATTCTCTCTTATCACTGATGTTTCTATCTCTCTCTCCCTCTCCCTTCCTCTCTGAAATCAGTAAAATATATTTAAAAACAACAACAAAAATAATATTAGTAATTAAGGATTTGGATGGCATTTACTAGGATAACTCCAAAACTCGGTAAACTACAATTGAAATCTAACTAGTCAGCAAAACCTCCAGTTGAACAAGGATTGCAGCTTTTCAGAGTTAAGTAGATTGGGAAGTCAAGAGACTAACGACTAATTGAGTTGTCTAGTAGCAGAGCTTCTCAAACTTGAAGGTGCATGATAATCCCCTGAAAGCTTATTAAAATATAGGTTGCTGGGCTCCAACCCCCAGAGTTTCTAATTCAGTAGGTCAGAGATTGGGTCAGAGAATTCCCATTTTTAACATTCCAGGAAATGCTAATGTTGATGTCTGGGGACCATACTTTGGAAACCACTGGCTTTGATTATTCTGTGCTGGGAAGAACTGAGAAACCCAGACTCCACATCTCTCATTCTTGTAAATGTTTTAAACTCTCACAGGGATATCAGAAAGAGTAGTCATTAAGAATTAGCCAAAAATTATAAATACCCCTTTGTCTAGGCACACTATAAAATAATGCTTTAAAATCGTATTTGCATTTTGGGCTTAGCATTTCAAATAGCTGATGTAACCTCGCTGTATAACAATTGTGTTCTTAGAATTCACTTTAGAAGAGAAGAATTAAGCCAATAATTATCTGTCAGAATGAAGTTTCAAAAGCAGACAGTAGTTTGAAGAATAGTGTTTTTTAGAATGCCCATCTAATTACTCAGAGTTTAAGTTATCAATTGTATACCCTTCTTCATAAATAATTTGACATTAATTTCAATGGCTTTTGAATGTTTACTATGAAAAAGAATTACTTTTATTTACTTACTAGAGGCCGGTGTAGGGTCCCTCAGTCTGGCCTGCACCCTCTCCAATCTGGGACTGCTGGCTCCTAACTGCTCACCTGCCTGCCTGCTTGCTCACCCCTAACCACTCTGCCTGCTGGCCTGATTGCCCCTAACTGCTCTCCCCTGCCACCCCTAACTACCTCTGCCTCAGCCCCTGCCACCATGGTTTTGTTTGGAAGACTTTCAGTCTAATTAGCATATTACCCTTTTATTAGTATAGATAAGCTGTTAGTAGTAGGTAGGTGGTGTGATTTTGCTTTAAAAGTTATACAATCATCTGGCTTGACACTTCTATTTGCATAATGAGCCACATATTATGCACATGTTTGCCTAATTTAGAAAATTATGTTTATAAGATGCTGTGGAAATTTAGGGGAAAATTTTTTCCCCTCACAACCAGAATCCTTCCTAGGAATATCTGTCTATAAACATTTCATATGCTTATGAGGAAACCTGAAGAAGTTAGTGACCCATATGAAGTCTGCAAATTTTTGTAATCCTTTAATTAAATTTATGGTGTGTTTGTGTTGCTAACTACGATTTACCATTGAAAAGTTTCTACACTAAAATGTATGTCATTACTGAACAAGACTATAATCTATAATAAAACCCAGTAAGATAATGTCAGCCAAGAAATCAAACTACAATAAAAATTTTAAAAGCATTAAAAGTTTATATGCTCTTACTCAAAGGAGTTTCTCATTTTTTAAGATTTGCTAGTAGAATCATAAGACATTGTCAAATCTTACAGTGTTGCAGAGACTAAAATAGGAGAGGAATAATGGTAACACTGAAAGCAAACTGTGAACATGGTATTATAGAGAGTAGATAGAGCACATATTAAAAATACGGATAGGAGGAGATGGTGTCCATAGTAAGTGAAGAATACTTTCCAATGGCATAAAATATTAACATATACTATTAATACACCAGGGAATTGAAACAAGGAGAAAGAACCAACATTATCATTCTCAGGACTAGATGTCCAAACAACCCCTATATTTTCAGCTCTACAGAGAAGCTGAGGGACGACAGGGAAGTATGAAAAAGGGAATCTCCAAAGAGGACTTCTTTTCAGCTGCAAGTGAAAAAAAAACTTCGCATCACATGCAAATAAGGAAGACAATAAGCAAATGTATTATTTCAAATAACACGCAGCTCTTAGGTAGGGCACACTCAAAGCTTGGTATGTCAAGGCTCCATGTCAATGACTCAGTGATTCTCTTGGCTTGATTCAGATAACACCCTCAGAACAGACTGATAGTGAGGTGTAGTGGATGAGGAAACATTCTTCTATTTATGTGTACCTCTCAGGTGCCTATATTTGAGTCCTGACTCTGACACTCAGTAGCTGTTTGACCCGGGGAGACACGGATATGAACAGAGAAATAGTATATACACGTGTCAACAATGCAAGGTTGCATATTTTTTTCTGAAGTTTAATCAGTATCCCACCAAATGACCTCTAAATACACATTCACACCCAAACACTCTGTCAGCGAAGATATTAAGTGGATGGTGTCTGGGAGTTAAGTGCAATAGCTTCTGTTCCTCTGTCTCTAGTCCAAAGTCAGCACCAAAGCGCTCAGCAGTTGCCCAGCAGGGAAGCCATAGCATTTGTTGTTTCCTAAAGAGCTCATGATCTCTCTGTGCTTCACCCAGTTGACTCTTCTGTGATGTGTTTGGCCTTGGGAAATAAGCCAGTCTGAGAAAGATCAGTATCACTTGATCGCACTCATATGTGGAATCTTATGAACAAAATAAACTGATGAACAAAATAGATCCAGAGACATAGAAGCAGGGAACAGACTGATGAATCTCAGAGGGAAGGCTGGGGTGGGGGTGGGGAGAGATTAACTAGGTAATTTATATGCATATATGCATAACCCATGGGCACAGACAATATTGTGGTGAAGGCCTGGGAGGGGTGGGTGCACAGTGGAGGGAGTGAATGGGAAAAAAGGGGGACATCTGTAATACTTTCAACAGTAAAGCTAAAGTTTTTAAAATGCATTTTTCTTTCTTTCCGAAATAATTTTACATTTCTTTTTCTGAGCCATCTTTACTACTGGTCTCTCTTGTGGACTCTTCTCCTATACCTAGCAATTTTTCCCCCCAAACACTTTGTAAAATTACATTTGCATTGAGTGTTTTTTCTTAGCTAAGTGGATAATATTAATACTATACATGAAGGTTGAGAGAATTTGTTCACAGTGAAAGAAAGCAACAATAATAACAATAATATTGAACTAATAATTTTTAAAATCTAGATACATAAAATACATTCTATACTTAGAAACAAATGCATTTAGGAGTTAGCAATCAGATGCAAGTCAGAAAATACTATGATAAAGAATATACTCTTATGTTAATCAAATATGATCAAAATTTAGATTTCCAGAAATCTTTTTAATGACTCAAATATAAGTCATAGCTGTGAGAATTCTGTTGAGAGACAATATTCAGGCTAAAGAAGTCGTTTGTATTATTTTCATTGGAAGAATATTACAAACTACTGAAAATATGATTAAGAACCTGAGAAATTACTCACACCATAAGATCTCATCTCTCACAAAATGTTTCATAAACACTGGGATTTTGTATGTGTTTTATAGTTAGTAGATGTGGCACATGGTAGGTACTAAATATTTGTTGAAAGGACTTAATTTAAAAACATAATTGCTCTCTTTTAGAGTTAGAATACATCATGATTATCTTGAAATTTCCATGTTATGTTAACACATATATTTTTTAATAAATTAATACATCTAAAAATTTATTTGAAAAATATTTTGACATAGCTCAGACATACAAACAAGTTGCAAGAATGGTACAAATAATTGCTATATATTTTTTAATCATATTCTCCAAATATTGGCATGTACTCTTTCTCTCTGTATTCATATAATACATATAAATATGGAAATATTTAGGTGTAAAGGACAATCATAACCATAGTGAGATTGTCATCAAATTTCACCAATTGTCCCTATTATATCCCTTATAGAAAAATGAAACCCTGGATCATGTATTCCACAAAGGTTTAAATGATCTCCTTTAATCTGGAAGAGTTTCAGTCCTTCCTTGTTTTTTATGACTTTGATTTTTTTTTATGAGTACAGGTCAGCTATTTTATAGAGAGTCTCTCAATTTGGGTTTATCTGTTCTTTTGATTTGATTCGGGTTGTGTATTTTATGGCAGGAATATCATAGACTTGATATTCTTCTCAGTGCTTCACCTTAAGGTTCACATTTTTATTTTCCCCATGACAGATTTTGTTAACTTTGCTCCTTGGTTAAAAGTGTCGCTAGGGCTCTTTTCCTTCTGGAGGGTCTAGGAAAGAATTGTTTCTTTGCCTTTTCCAGCTTCTTGAGGCTGCAAACATTCCTTGGCTCATGGTCACTTTCTCCATCTTTAAAGTTTGCAACATCCTTAGCCTTCCAGAGTCCTCATCAGCTTACTATAACCTCGAGTAAAAACTATTTTATCTTCTAGATTATTTCAGCGGCTCTCTTATAGTGCCTGGAATCATTGACCCTCAAAGGTGGACGGAATCCAAGAGGTATCAAGGTCAACTTGTATTCAACGGAGAGAAACCCAAAGTCTAGGAATTCCCAGAGATGTCTGTCATCCCACAGCTGTTTAGTGACAGTGTTACAAATGAAAATGTGGGCTCCTAGCTTTCTTATTAAAATAAACCATATATACATGAGCAGAGATGCACTAAAAGAAAACTTGATGGCCATATTCTGCTAATAAGAGAGGGAATATTTTCTTGATAATCCTTTTTTCTACTGTGTAATCCAGTATCTCTCTGCTAGGTGGGCATTAAAAAGAAAAAGTTAATTTATTTTTTTCAAAAACCACAGTACAAGTATCTTTAGGCTTTTTATTCAGAAAGGCCTGGGGAACTTATTTTCAGCTCTTTTATTTGGGCATAAATGAAGAAATAGTGCAGAAGTAACAGGACACTGTGAAACAGTAGCATAATATATTTTTTCATATATAGTGATTTTAGGTACCACTTTGCCTTCTAAGCTACAGTTATTTATTGCATTCGTTCCATTATCTTGTGGCAAGTCAACAATGTCATAGCAATCCTGACCCTGCATAGCACTTGGTATATGGCAACCCTTCAGCTCAGTAGCATAGGATATTATTTTCTCTAGATACTTTCTAAAATAGAGTAACCCTTAGTCATTTCAAAACTAAAATGAGTGAAACATCAAATTAGACTTGTGAAAATATAAACAATAGACAAAGGAGGCAAGAACATACAATGGAGTCAAGATAGTCTCTTCAATAAATGGTGTTGGGAAAATTGGACAGATATATGCAAGAAAATGAAACTAGACCACCAACTTACACCATACACAAGAATAAACTCAAAATGGATAAAGGACTTAAATGTACGACAGGAAACCATAAAAATTCTAGAAGAATCCAAAGGCAACAAAATCTCAGACATATGCCAAAGCAATTTCTTCACTGATACAGCTCCTAGGGCAGTTGAAACTAAAGAGAAAATGAACAAATGGGACTACATCAAAATAAAAAGTTTCTGCACAGCAAAAGAAACCATCAACAAAACAACAAGAAAGCCCACTACATGGGAGAACATATTTGCCAACATTATATCTGATAAGGGCCTAATCTCCAAAATTTATAGGGAACTCATACAACTTAACAAAAGGAAGATAAACAATCCAATCAAAAAATGGGCAAAGGATCTAAATAGACACCTTTCAAAAGAGGACATTCAGAAAGCCAAGAGACATATGAAAACATGCTCAAAGTCACTAATCATCCGAGAGATGCAAATCAAAACAACAATGAGGTACCATCTCACACCTGTCAGAATGGCTATCATCAACAAATCAACAAATGACAAGTGCTGGAGAGGATGTGGAGAAAAAGGAACACTTGTGCACTGCTGGTGGGAATGCAGACTGGTGCAGCCACTATGGAAGACAGTATGGAGTTTCCTCAAAAAACAAAACATGGAACTCCCATTTGACCCTGTGATCCCACTTCTAGGAATATATCCCAAGAAACCAGAAACACCAATCAGAAAGGATCTATGCACCCCTATGTTCATAGCAGCACAATTCACCATAGCTAAGATTTGGAAACAGCCTAAGTGCCCATCAGTAGATGAATGGATTAGAAAACTGTGGTACATCTACACGATGGAATACTATGCTGCTGTAAAAAAGAAGGAACTCTTACCATTTGCAACAGCATGGATGGAACTGGAGAGCATTATGCTAAGTGAAATAAGCCAGTCAATGAAGGAAAAATACCACATGATCTCACTCATTTATGGATAATAAAGACCATTATAAACTTATGAACAAAAATAGATACAGAGGCAGAGCAGTCTCGAACAGACTGTCAAACTACAGCGGGAAGGCCGGGGAGGGTTGTGGGGTGGGAGGGGTGGGTAAGAGATCAACTGAAGGACTTGTATGCAGGCATATAAGCATAACCAATGGACATAAGACACTGGGGGGTAGGGGAGGCCAGGGGATTCTCAAGGGCGGGGAAAAAGGGAGACATATGTAATATTCTTTGTAATACTTTAAGCAATAAAACAATAAAAAAAGAAAATATAAACAATAGATATCTTCAAACAATACCTATTATATTTCAGGTTAGGACAGTGGTTCAAGTACAGACTTGGAATTCAAATGACTAGGCCTTTTGTCAACTGTATGACAGTGCAAGTTTTCTAGCCTCAGTAAACATCAGTTTTATTATCTCTAAAATGGGGTTAATAACAGTGCATGCCTTGTAAGATTGTTGAGAAGATTAAATGAGGTGATCTATGTGACATTTTTAGCACATATAATGAGATCTTCATAAATATTAACTGTTAGTATCATGAATACTAGCGCAGTACCACACACAATTAAGACAAACATTCGCAGGTAATTTGGTGATTGAAGGCTGATATGCTACAGGGTTGAAGAAAGCAGGATAGAAAACACTTCACAAACTCTGCTACCCTACGGTTACTGAAATAATACCATGAGATCAGGATTTTTATAGTATTTTGAACAAAGTGTGAAATCAGGCTTAATTTGAATTAGATTTAATTTAAATCATTAATTTATCTATGTGATAAAAAAATCTTAAATATCTCTAACAGTTTTAGGTACAAGAGGGATGGGGAGCAATATATCTTTCCACCAATGTGTTGTGAAATAGGCATAGGAAAACACTGATGTTGGAGTTAGTAGGGGGAATAAAATAGGAATATTGCTTGGGAGTAGGGTAATGTGTAAGTAGTGATTTTAAGTGCCTTCAGAACCCAGATGGATGATAAAATAGTCAAGTCAACATTCAGGTGAGAAATAGGGAATCTTGAGACTATGGTAAATATGAGACTACTAGAGGCTCAATGCAGAAAATTCATGCAAGAGTAGGCCCTCCTTCCCCTGGCTGCCAGCACTGGCTTCCCTCTGGCACCGAGGACCCAGGCTTCCCTCGCGGCCCCGGCTTCATCTGGAAGGTCGTCTGGATGTACATCTGGTCTAATTAGCATATTACTCTTTTATTATTATAGATATGCCATATCCAAAGTTCTTCAAACACTATACAAACATGCTAACAAACCAAATAAAGCAATTCTAGAGACCAAATTTACCCACACAGCAAGAGTTTGGATGTCTTGTGAGCCTCAAGACTGTCTTTTCCAAGTAGACTATAAGTTCTCTAAGAGGTCTGTAGCAAGAACAGTTTGGTAAAGGTAAAAACAGCTTGGCTTTACTTGCCACAGGAGATTATTAGGTTGGACAACATACAGTTTCAGAGATGCAGTTTCCTTCCATAGCAATTGGATGTACTACATTCTTTGCCAAATTTTTAAGTTTCTTTGATACTATTGGTCACGTTTACTGTACATAACTATGTGCCCTTTCATATATTTTCTCATTTAATCCCATCACACAAAGATGTGTGTTATTGTCATGTTTTTAATGATAAATCCGATACTGAGCACAGCGATGTAAGTGTTTCAAAGTTCCACAATTAAATGACAGGCAGGATTTGAAACCAGGCTTTTCTTTTTTTACTCAAAATCCCATGTAACAAAATCCCTGTGTTTGATGAAAGAATCTAATTACACAATGCACTTAAAAGAGTTTGAAAACTTCAAAATTCCAAGTGAGAAATAATTATTATATCAAGGATTAATTTTAGGCACAAAAAATTCCAATACATTTAATTGAAATTTAATTTAGCCCTGGCTGGTTTGGCTCAGTGGATAGAGCATCGGCCTGTTGGACTGAAGGGTCTTGGGTTCGATTCCAGTCAAGGGCACATGCCTGGGTTGCGGGCTCGGTCCCCAGTAGGGGACGTGCAGGAGGCAGCTGATCAATGATTCTCTCTCATCATTGATGTTTCTCTCTCTCTCTCCCTTTCCCTTCCTCTTTGAATTCAATAAAAAAAAATATGTTAAAATATGTTTAAAAAAGAAAGTTAATACCATATGAAAATAAGTACATATGATTATATACTTTTGCTGACTAATGATGCTGTAATCTTAAATGAATAGCCATAGAGTTTTATAGCAGGAATGGGGAATATTCGGCCTGTGGGCCATATAAGGTGCACAAAATCATTTGGTCTGGCCCTGCCAAGGCAACCACAGGCCATTTGGATATTTATAACATCATTTGCTTCATATAATTCAGTCAATATAAATTAATGTTGCTATAAAAAAAAAAAAGCTCCATACTGCTCTCCACAGAGGCTGCACCAGTCTGCATTCCCACCAGCAGGGCACTGGGGTTCCCTTTTCTCCACATCCTCGCCAGCACTTGTTTGTTGATTTATTGATGACAGCCATTTTGCAGGTGTGAGGTGATACCTCATAGTAGTTTTAATTTGCAGCTCTCTGATGATTAGTGTGATGATTAGTGATGATGAGTATTTTTTCATATGTCTCTTGGCCATAAGTATGTCCTTTTTGGAGAAGTGTCTGTTTAGGTCCTTAGCCCATTTTCTTTGTTTTTTAAAGTGTTTTTTCTTATTATGGATTTTTAGAGAGAGTGGAAGGGAGAGGGAGAGAGAAAAACACTGATGTGAGAGCGGACCATTGATCAGCTGCCTCCTGCACACCCCCTACCTGGGATCGAGCCCACAACCCGGGCAAGTGCTCTGACCAGGAATTGAACCAGCAACCTTTCAGTGCACAGGACAATGCCCCACCAACTGAGCTACACTGGCCAGGGCCCTTTGCCCATTTTTTTATTTGGCTTGTCTTCCTGCTTTGGAGTTTTATATTATTTACATATTTTGGAAATTAACCCCTTATCAGATGTATCATTGACAAATACGTTCTCCCATATAGTGTGTTACCTTCTCATTTTGTTGATGGTTTCTTCTGCTGTGCAGGAGCTTGCAATAGAAGTTCATATACAAAACAGGTTGTGGGCCAGTTTGGGCCTGCAGGGCATTGTTCTGGAGTGACTGAGGAACTGTTTTTTCCTTATTGGTATTCAGTTTATCCGGAAAAGAAAACCCTAATTTTCCCTCTGAGAATAGTTGAATGTTATTTTGAGACATTGGTACAGGCAGCTGTATCTCTCAATATTGAGTTTGCAGGCAAACCCCACTTTTAGGTTACATACTTCTCCCATCCTCCAAAAATCTAAATTCCTTGATTTTTGTTTTCTGTACAGAAAAGCTTTTATTTAGTATCTGAAAGTTTTGTGATTGGGATGTTCACCTGACTGCTTCTTCACAGTCCTCCATAGTAGCTGTTACCACCACCCCAGCAATCTGCAATACACTTGTTATTCATCAGTATCTCTCTCTTTAATACAAGTTTTAGCTTCTTCCGCTTTCCTGAATGAGGTATAACTCTTGCATCTGCCTTTCCTCTTTCAAAAATTCGATGACATATCTTACCCATTGTTATCCCCTATTCCACTCTCAATTTCTTTCTGGGCTTATAGATTTCTCAATTCCTTTTCTGTCATTTTAGTAGAGTTTCAAGAGAGAACATAGATAGTTGCATGTACTCGGCCATATTTATGTAGAGGTTTTTAGTTCCTTTTATGAAATAGCAAAACTCGCATAATATTGGAAGTGAAGTGGAAAAGTAGAGAAAACTCAAGCTCTCATAGCCAGAGGGAATATTTAATTGTGGTACACAAGAAGTAACATTCACATTTCTGAACATCAGTGCTTCATTTTTAGCCAGGATTCAGTCTGTAGTTTAAATTTCATCCCCAAACCTTGAGCATAATAAAAACACATCAAAACATCTTGATGAGAACACAGAAACACATTTCACAAGCACATGAGACCAACACCGAGCATAACAACTACATTGTGGTATTTTGTAGGGTGATTCCATGCCATGGTCCTGGAAAACTAGAGGAAGGATTGTGCAGAACATACTGGAAAGAAGCAACATCTCATTAAATATAGAATTATCATTGTATTTGAATATACGTGAAAAATTGCATTTGTATAAGCTGCAATTTTTGCATATTTTAATATTCATTAAAATAAATAGCCCATTGCAAAGCATTTATGAAACTAGAGAAGAGTAACAACAGAACCTTAGATAGATAAAGAGAACATTTTTTGATGAGAACTGGAGAGAGATGGTTATCTAAAGTATACATATTTCAGGATATTCAATAGTTTCTGATTCATTAATGATGTCACATGTATTTATGAAGCACTCAATATAGTCAGAAAGGTAGCATGGTATATTGGACAAATCAATATTGTCCAAACTACAACCTGGAATTCACATCCAATGTTAAGCATCTACTATCTATTACACGGGCAAGTTATTTAAAAATCATTCATCTTTATGTTAATAGTTTTAAACATTGAGAAAGTAATATTTCTTTTATTTGGTCATAATAATTCATGAAGTGAGCTATGACATCTGGCAGCAGTGTCTTGTAAGTCACCAAGGTGTTCAATACAGTTTAGTTGGGTGGGGAGGTGGGAAAACTCTGAATATTAGATCTGGACCTCTAGAACCCATCTTGAGCCCTAACTGGTTTGGCTCAGTGGATAGAGCATCGGCCTGCAGACTGAAGGGTCCCAGGTTCGATTCCAGTCAAGGGCATGTACCTTGGTTGCCCTTGACTCAAACACTTTATCCTCATAACTCCTTTAATCAAAGTCCTTAACTGTGCAGAATAGTCTTACCACCGTAGTCAAATTAGACTTAAATAGATTCAGTGGTTGCTTTTCCAGGAAGCTGATCGATGTTTCTCTCTCATCAATGTTTCTAACTCTCTATCCCTCTCCCTTCCTCTCTGTAAAAAATAAAATAAAATAAAATAAAATAAAATAAAATAGAACCCATCTTGAGAACACAGTTGTTAATCTGAGGCCTAAAACAGCAAACTTAAGTAACACAGTTTTCAGAATATTTCTTTAACAGAACTCATTCCTGTATGAATGTTCTCCATGGTAATAGTTATTAGTGCTCAGTACTGGTACATAATACGTACTTAAGAAGTATTTGCTGATTTAATTGGATTTGACCTTTGTTCTTTCCTTAGACTAATTTAATAACATCTTGGAAAAAAATCAGGAGCTTACTTTGACCAAATCATTAACTCTCTTTAGCCATTGGTTCCTTTTGAGGCTGTTGCAACCTGATTTGCAAATATAGGCTTTTATAAAGAAATGTCATTAATATTGAAATCATATTTTTTAATTATTTAAGATCACTATGAATGTAAGTCTCAGGGAAGAAGCATTTTAGTTCTCTCATAATTAACTTGCCTAATATAATGTCCATTTGACTGAATTGGCAAGTTATGGGATTCATTAAAGTATACACAAGCCCTAATGGCAAAATATAAAAATATCAAGACATACATTATACTTAGGACGGTTCCAAAACCTACTTTGGGATAATTTGAGGCAGCACTTTTAACATTTCCACAGATACATTTCTTCCTATATATTTTCACTGACACTGTGGCCTCAATATTTTCTGTTTCCAGGCAACCAGGATCTTAAATTTTTCCATATTTTCTGTGTACACTTCCAAATGTGCTCCCTTTTTATTGATGTGATTCCTGATGCTTGTCACTTCTTGGTCTTCAAGACAAGATAGATAAGGGCTTGATCATGTGTAGCTCTTTTCTTGATGACCTCTCTATTTCTCACTAGTTAAGTAAAAACATTACTTCTAAAATGAATTTCTCAAACACTTTATCCTCATAACTCCTTTAATCAAAGTCCTTAACTGTGCAGAATAGTCTTACCACCATAGTCAAATTAGACTTAAATAGATTCAATGGTTGCTTTTCCACATTCCCAACCTGAGAATGTCAATTTAATCAACAGACTGTGGGATGTTATTCGCTAATCCTATCTCATAAATATAAGTCTTTTGAGTTTCTATTGAGATAAGTAGAACTTTATATTAATCCTTGTGTTATTTTTTTTTTGCATTTCTAAGTGAAGGCTGCATGTAGTTTTTCTGACATGAATTAATTATATTCACATTTCATACAGTGGTTTTTTTTTATTTTATATAACCCCATTCAAAACTCTGGCCTGAATCATGACATGCAGGAAGATAGAATTATGTAAAGAAAAGCATTTTATTGTAATCCAGCTCTTGAATTAATTATTCAAAGCTCTTTAATTATGCAGATTTACATATTTCACCATCGAACTCAGACTTGCTTCCTCACTGACAACGCTCTAAGAACATTATCAAACAATGCTTGAAACATTTTTTTCTAAATAATCCTCCATATGAACTGAAGCAGAGTTTCTAATCTTGGGTACTTGTATTCCTGGGTGAACCAAAAGCAAAAATGGTGGCCCTTATGTTATGCTTAGTGGTTGGAAAAGCCAAATGTAAATCTCAATCCTTTCATAAACTGAGGCTTCAGTAGTCAAGTGAAACCTGACATTCCTTTTGTGTTGTTTTTCTGGAAGTCTTTGCATGTTGCAATGTGAACCGGTTACCTTAGCTTACTTGAAACTCTGGCTGTTCCATTTGACTGTAATAAAATGGAGAAAGTGAATTACAGTGGGGCCTTGACTTACGAGTGTACCGACTAACGAGTTTTTTGAGATACCAGCTGTCTCTCGGCAGATTTTTTGCATTGAGCTGAGAGAGTAATTTGAGTTAACGAGCTCCTTAACAAGCTCGGTCTTGGAACAAATTAAACTCGTAAGTCAAGGCCCCACTGTAGTAGCAAGCACTTTATTGGGAGGAAAAGCTTTCAGGACATTAGATCTGGGGACTGAAGTGGGAAGAATTGAGTGAATTGTTGTTATAACCGTGGGAAAATCTGGGATAACCTATTTTAGGATGTGCTCTAGGTATGGCCTACGGACTGGTTTATGACACCTGAAGATAACTGAATACTGGGTCCTTGATTTAGTTACATAGCATGATGGGATGCAAAATAAATAAATAAATAAATAAATAAATAAATAAATAAATAAATAAATAAATAAATAATGATAAAAAATGGTGCACCTGTAAAGGGGAAACACAGTATATTGTGGAGTATTGTACTGCTTATTACTACTCCAAGAAAAGATCATAATTCAAAATTCAAAGTGTGGTTTCTACTGAATGCATATCACGTTTGCACCATTGTAAAGTTGAAAATCTTAAGTCAAACCATTGTAAATTGGGGACTGTCTGTATATTGTGGTAGTAGTTACATGACTATGCATTTGTCAGAACTGTATGTGTATTGTCAGAACTATACTAGTATGCTTATAATGAGTGAATTTTAATATATGCAAATCATATCCCAAATGTGTGTTATGGGGTGGGGCCACAACATTAGTAACAAAGAAACAGAATTTCTGGAGGATGAGGCCCAGAAATCAGGATTTAAAAAAAAGATTCCCAGGTGATTCTAATGTGCAGCCAAGGTTGAGAACCACTGCTCTAGATTGTCTCACAGGGTAAGAGATCCTTCTTTGTATAGCTGCATAGTATTCCACTTTTGTGTCTTTAGAGTAAAATTTCTCTTTACTTGTATTGGAAAACCATGTGCTTTAATTGGAATTCTAGAGTCATAACAGCTATCAGTACATTCATTATTTATTCACTAAAGAAAATGCTTCCTTCAACAGTGTTGTAGCCCTGTAACTGGTAAGCCATATTGTTATTTCTCTTCAAAGACCAGTTAAAGATACAGTGGGGCCTTGACTTACGAGTGTCCCGACTAACGAGTTTTTTGAGATACCAGCTGTCTCTCGGCCGATTTTTTGCATTGAGTTGATAGAGTAATTTGAGTTAACGAGCTCGGTCTGTGATGTAGGTCATAGAACTCTGCCGCACAGAGGCACAGGCAAGTTCACATTCTCCCACCTGGCTATTCAGCACGGCATTCTTGAGGAGACAAAGCTTATTTTATAAGTCGTGCAAGAGGAGGATGGGTGGTTAAAAAAGAAAGGCAGAATGGTATCTCAGAAAGAGATTCCTGCACATCACTAAAAATAAATAATGCACTTATACTTGGATTTAGTGATTTTTATATCAGCAAAATGGTCAGGTTCTTATTAGAATAAAGAAGATTCAGACTCCTGTCCTTGAGCTATCCACTTGTAGTAACTAAATCTCTGCATAAATGTATCCTTTTTCTTGTCATTAAGCAAACTTTTAATATAACATACAGTAATAATCAATCCTGTTTCAGTTTCAAGAAGTGGATATTCTATTTAAACCTGATTGTTAAAGAAGAGTCATTAATTAATTCATTCATTCACATATAACAAAAAAATGCAAGGGTAAACCTGGTCTCAGGTACTCCTGGCTCAGGGTAGACAAACAGGGTAGTCATACAGTTCTCAGGCATTTGTTGATTGCTTTTTGTATCTCAGGTTGGCTTTCTTCCATTTGAAATTTATTTTCAGGCAGGTTTCCTTTGAAGAGTAAAGTTACTATTTAATTTATTCTCCAGATCAGAACAATGTTATTACTAAATATACTGGAACCACAGGTGTAAGTTAGGACCATCCTGAGTGACTGGGATGTATGCGGGCCATAATAAGTTGACCATAAGAAACACCAGACTTACACAATTTCACTTTGCAGCTTCACTAGAAATATTTCTTTTCTAATGTTCCAGCAAAACCATGTAGTTGACTCTGATTTTGGGTTACCTGAGCATTCTTGAATCAAACCCTGTGGCAGGGAAAATGCAATACACTAGTAGGCCAGCATAGGACATTTGGTTATCTCTAGAGCCAATATAAGCCCCAAACATTCCAGAAACAAATTTATGGGCAGATTCATTTGTCTAAAGGAAAATGAAGATTCTAATGGCAGAAGGGAGGAACAGATAATAGGTTTACAAACAAAGATGCCCACAGTATACAGTATATATTTTCATAGTTTTTCATTTATCACATATTAACTTAATTGAATAAATTTATCTTTTTTACAAATGGTAGTTTCTTTTGTCTTTGTGACATGCTGAATTACTATGTCACAATGTGAGTAGCATTAAAATAGAATTTAATGTATTTTCCATCAAGCAAATAAAAGTTGTGGGCTACATTGAAGAATGTGTTCCATATTGTTATTTCTCAAACATTTTAAATTTTAGTTGTAAGTGGTAAACTTTTTTAAATATATATTTTATTGATTTTTTTACAGAGAGGAAGGGAGAGAGATAGAGAGCCAGAAACATTGATGAGAGAGAAACATCGACCAGCTGCCTCCTGCACACCCCGCACTGGGGATGTGCCCGCAATCAAGGCACATGCCCCTGACTGGAACCGAACTTGGGACCCTTCAGTCCGCAGGCTGACACTCCATCCACCGAGCCAAACCAGCTAGGGCAGTAAACTTTTTTATAATGTCACACATTCTTCCTATATTTGCTGCAGTTCCTTTATCTATATTTCATGAAATTTCTATTAACTTAGCTTTGCTTTTTTGAAATGAATCCACTGAAATTATGGTTGTGTGTTTACTGGAGTGTTTGATTTTCCCTGTCAATCAAGATCATAAGCATGGCTTGCAATATGGGCATGTAATGGCTTACCCAAGTTATTTCAGCCAGTTTATATTGTTTAAAATTGAGAACCACAGGAAACTTTTCCCTTTTCCTTAGACTCATATCATTTTTGAGGATTTTTCCTCTTTTCATTTTAAAAGGGTGTTCTACTGTTGGGGAAACATTCATCTAAATCTATGTTGGAGAAGCAAAGCAATATGAGGAAGTTAACAGAAGTAAAACCATCAAATTGATGCTCATGTTTTTGTTTTTGTTTTTCATTTTATTTCCTTCCAGGGGGTGTGTGTGGGAGGGGTGCCAAAGCAAGTTGGTTCTCTTGGAGGCTCATTTGTTTTCTTCTCTCTGTGCTCCTCTTGGGTGATTTTAAGCCACTTTTGGTGTTAAAATGACTGACATACTGTGGTCTTCCATTTATCGTTCTGTTTTCAGTCAATGTTTCTTTTCTGGATTCACACTCCACTGGCAATTGGCCACCTCCACCTAATATCCTAATGACAACTCAATCATAACAAGTTCCACATTTAACACAGTACCTCTGTGTATCACCCCCTGGTGTGAAATATTCTTATCACAGTGAAAACCCTAACCCTGTACCCCAAAGTTCATGCAAAAGTCCTACAAGTTTCCCAAACACTTCCCTCTCCTTACCAAACCCTCTAGTGTTAATATAGAGAATGGATTTGGGGGAGACCAATGTAGAATAATAGGCAATAAGATATTAACACTAGAAGGATCTTTAAAAATGCAATTATCAACTTCCACGTTCAACTCTGGTAGAGTAATTGTGTGAGACCAATGCTACCATTAATGACAAATGGGAAAATAAATTAAAACTATCCATTTGAGGAGCTAAGATCCCTGAGTGAAGGGCAGTGCGGAGAGGTAAGCCAACATTTTGAGTTCCTTTCCCTCTTGTGACACCTGCCACTTCTTGACATTGAGTAAAAGGCCGAGAATTCTGTCAGAAGTCTACAAGGAAAGAGCAGAGAAAAAGAGATGCAATTTTATTAGTCCAGGCTACAACACTCCCCCCATTCCCCCCCTCCAAAAAAAAAAGAAGCAGAAAAGTCAACAGAGAGTTTAGAAATATTTTGGGGCTTGAGAAACAACGATTGGAATCTGGGACTGATGAAGCAGCCAGGACGCATGGGGCTGAGATCCTGGTGAGAAGGGAGGCAGACGAGTGGCTCCCAATACTTGGCAGTGTTCCACTCCAGGTATTTGTTCAAATCTTGTAAGTAGCTAAAACATGAAACAAAAAGGTTTTTTTTGTTTAGATTATCTGTTTCTGAATGACCATCCCAAAGCTAAGTGGCTTACAACACAACAACATTAATTTGCTCGTGATTCTGCTATTTAGGCAAGGCTTCGAAGACACAGATTGTCTCTTCTCTACCCATTCTCCGCTGGGGCTGCTTGAAAACTGGGAGCTGGAATCATATGAAGCCTCCTTTCCTCACCACTTACCTGCCTGGCAATTATACTGGCTATTGTCACCTCTGAAGGAGGTGTGACCCAAGCACTTTCCTGTGGCCTTTCTATGGGACTGGCTTTTTTCACAGCGTATGGTGGCTGGATTCCAAGGAAGAATATCCCAGAAAGACCAGGTGGGAGGAAGCCATGTTGCCCTTTAAATCTTAGTTATAGAGGTGACATAGGATCACTTCCACCATAGAAGCAGGCCCACCCAGAGTCAAAGAACATGGAATTTACCTCTAATGTCGGCATTCAATTGCAAGAAGTAAATACAGGATAAAATATATTGGTCTGGTCCATCTTTTAAAAATGCATCCGGTTTCACTGAAGAATAGCAGAGTTTACATCAGTCCCATAGTGCTGAGAGCTCAGTGTTGGAATTGGAATTCAGGACTGAACAAAAGGGACCGCCTATTAAACCCACTAGCCTCTAATTTGGGGTCTCTGCTAGGCTACATTCCAAAACTGAATGTAAAACAGAGAGATGGAACCTCAAAAAATGCAACCTGGTTTTTAGTTCAGTTCAGTTTCTGATTGGCTTTTATTCTTTCTTCCTCTCTGAAAATATAGTTAACTCTCCTGTGAAAAAATGGTGTCTTCTAGAGCTTTATAAATTTTTATACAAAAAGTCTGGCATAAAGTAAAAATTATCCAGCCAAAGTATTGAAGAGAGTATACATAGAATTATTATAACTTTGTTATACTAATAATTCAAATTAGATTATAATAAAGCAATTTATTACTCAGGAAGCATTTAGCTATTCCAATAAAGGAAACATAGTGGATTACTAATGCACTATTTGGTTAATCCATTAAAAGAACACAGAATATAGAGGACAAATAGAAAACAAATAGTAACATGGTAGACTTAAATTCAACCATGTCAATAATTACATTACTAACTATTAATCTAAAAATGTAAAAGATTAATTTTCAGACTGATTTAAAAGCAAGACATAAGTACATAGTATTTTCAAACAACACATTTTATGTTTGAAGACAGAAACTTTTTGAAGTAAAAGAATTGGAAGAAAGGCACACAATCATTAAGTATAAATAAGATGTTGTGACTATATTAACAAAGTAAATCCCAGACAAGAACTATTACCTGAGATAAAAAGGTTTAATTCATAATGAAAAAAGGGTCAATTCATCAAGGAGTATATAACAGTTGACCTTCAAAACACATGAAACAAACTTAAATCAAGTAACAAAAAGTATCAGTAAGAAAGCAGATTTAAGCAACACTAGCGAATACAAGGATTCATGCCAAGTGCCTCTTCAAAGAAGGACTTGTCTCAGTGGTTAGCTCCCTCAGATTGTCACTTCAGCTGCAGAAAGCCACAAGAATATGCCTGTTAACTTGAGCAACTCACACCCAAGTATTGCTTATGGCAGAATTCTACATCTAATGTGTGATCAAAGCCTTTCAACCCACTGGGGCTAATCCTGATGGGCCATGTACTAGTACATTCCAGACAGTGCTATGGGATTTTCTGAGGCTTTGTTTGGACTATAATACAATATAACTTCTCCCTTAGCCTAATCTTAATCCATCCCCACCTCTATTCACAGGTGTTGATATCTATCTTACACAGAAAGCTTCTCACTGTTTTTTTCATAACCCAATCTGTGACAAACACGATCAACAAACTTGTCCTAATTGATATTTTTTGTATGTTATAGTCAACAGCCATAGAACACACATCTCTAAAAAATGCACATGGAACATGCCCTTGGACATATTCTAGGCCAGTGGTTGGCAAACTCATTAGTCAACAGAGCCAAATATCAACAGTACAACAATTGAGATTTCTTTTGAGAGTCAGATTTTTTAAACTTAAACTATATAGGTAGGTAAATTGTTATTAACTTAATTAGGGTACTCCTAAGGCTTAGGAAGAGCCACACTCAAAGGGCCAAAGAGCCGCATGTGACTCAAGAGCCGCAGTTTGCCGACGATGGTTCTAGGCCATACAACAAGTTACAATATATTTCAAAAGACTGAACTCATAGAAGTCACATTTTATGATCACAATGCAATTAAGTTAGAAATCAGTAACAATAAGATAGCTAGGAAATTTAAAGACCTGTCAAATGGCTAAAGTGCAAGAGTGACAATATCAAAGTTGGCAAGTATGTGGAGTAAATATAGCTCTCAGACACTGCTGGTGGGAATGTGAATTAGTACAACTCCTTTGGCAATGTCTACTAAAGCTGAGCATACATATACCCAGCAAGTCCACTTCTTTGGTATCTACCCAATGGAAATGTATACATTAATTTATGAAAAAGACATGAATGCAAAGATTCATAACAACACTATTGTTAGTATTAAAAAACTTGAAAAAACTAAAAGGTCCATCAACAATAGAGATACATTAATTGT
Source organism: Myotis brandtii (assembly GCF_000412655.1). Classification (NCBI taxonomy): domain Eukaryota; kingdom Metazoa; phylum Chordata; class Mammalia; order Chiroptera; family Vespertilionidae; genus Myotis; species Myotis brandtii. The sequence goes on along the minus strand of NW_005370031.1, from coordinate 1,724,193 downwards.
ATATTCATACAATAGAAGGCTACATAGCAATGAGAATGAACAAATCTATACAAAATATGATGGATCCCATAAGCAAGGGTTGTGATGTGGAATTCACTTCCCTAAAGATGTTTGTTTTCCTGCCCAGAGTTAACTATGGGTTGTTTTATGCAAATGGTGGAGGTTGTATCAGTCAGAACACAGAAGTACACCAGTTATTTGAAAATAAAGAATGAACCATAAAGAATAATTATTTTAAACATATTTTATTGATTTCAGAGGGGAAGGGAGAGAGTGAGAGAAACATCAATAATGAGAGAGAATCATTGATCAGCTGCCTCCTGCACACCCCCTCCCCTCACACACACACATACACTGAGGATCAAGCCCGCAACCCGGGCATGTGCCCTGATGGGGAATGGAACTCTTCATAGGTCAACACTCAACCACTGAGCCAAGCCATCTGGGCAAGAATCATTATTTTCAAATGATTAGAGAACTGAAAGGACCAAAAAGGCACACAGATATCAGAGAGGTAGTAACTGCAGAAAATAGCTACCATCTTTCTGGCTGGGGAATAAAAGAACGAGGTTGTAGTATTAAAACATAGAAGCTTGAAGATAGGTTCCTACAGAACAGTTTTTTCTCCTCCTCTAGCATTCTTTCCCCCTTCCACCTTGAGCCCTGATGTCCTGCGAGCACTCTTTATTAGTAAAGCTTAACATGAAGCAGCTAGAACTGCAGAAATGGGGTCTGCAGTCTTGGCTGGAGCAACACAAAGCAAAGGGCAGAAGGATAGTTTTGAGGTTGAGAAGCAAAAGCTTAACAACCAGCACAGTGGGGATGGGGGAGAGGTGTCTGAAGGAGAATTTCAGAAGCACAACCCTTTTAGTCTCTCCAACAGGGATAAAAGGTCAGTTGTTGAACTCCTTGCTCTCTGGAGTATTATTTTAGTCTTCAGAGAGACTAAATGACAAGTAAATGTCTTCTAAATTTTGAGAGGACATGGAGCTTCCTGGACATCCCCAGGAGCAGACCTGGATAAATGAGAATATTTTGATAAAATAAGACATAGAAGGGATTTCACAAACATTGGCTAAACTGAGCGGAACAGAGACCCTTGTGATTTAGGGAGTATAATGGTAACCATGGTGACTATAATGTTTATGAAGCAGACTGCATGACCCAGTATATTTTCTGCTGGTGGTGAAAATATATCTTCATTTATAGATTCTATTTCATTTACTATATCCAGAAGGTGTAAAGTAGTTCCTTTACATGAGTAATTAGGGTTTAATTTAGCCTATCAACTCAAGAAGGACAAGAAAGTTTATCACACACTGGTATTTTCAGCTGCTTTTATTGGGAAATGCAATTCATACTCATCCCTTTGCAACTTTGGTCAATTTAACCAAGATTCCAATAAAAATCAATTTCTAAGTTTTATAGAAAGATAAATCTTATCTGAAAAAGCACAGCCTGCTTTTGCCATAATATGATAGCGAAAGCACTAAAAAACTTCACATTATTAAAAAATTTCATAATAAAAACAATTGTTTCAAGTGGAGAAATGGTTTACAGTCCCCAAAGTTCCAGACTAGCAATAATGAAATTCCCTTACCTGTAGCAATTTCAATAACGTAGGTATATTTGTGTGCAAGTGTGTGTGTTTCCCATGATAAATATAACAAATCCAGCATAGGCACATGTTGCTATTGGTTTTATAATAATGGATATTAATTTTTAAAATCTCATGAGGAGACATTTCTTACACAACTGTATCAACCTTTATCAATAGGATCACCTATTGTTACGCTAAAAACCACAAAGTCCTTCTATTTAAATTATGAAAACTCTATGACCTTGTAGTGACACTTGAGTAATGAGTTTGGATGACACCTTGTATTGGGAGATAATTCTCTCTAGATCTGTTGTGTGTCTGCCTATCTTGCAAATGAGAAAGGACAGCTCTTTGTTTCAGACAATCTTTTCAAGGATGTTTGTAGAGCAAATGACCTTGAGAGACAGAGATAGTGTCTCCCCTTGGAGCAAAGGACAAGTGTGCTTGCTTCTCATAGCAAAAGGTTCAGGTTTCACCTACCTGAAACTTTGTTGTGGATTCGACTGCACAAGTCTGAACTTTAACCAGTGCCCCAGCTGTCCTTGCTCTGAGATCCAGT
>NW_005370031.1:1716541-1721566 GCF_000412655.1 Myotis brandtii | reverse complement strand
CTTTTTAAAATCCTGATTTCTGGGCCTCATCCTCCAGAAATTCTGTTTCTTTGTTATGGGGTGGGGCCACAACATTAGTAACAAAGAAACAGAATTTCCGGAAGATGAGGCCCACAAATCAGGATTTAAAAAAGATTCCCAGGTGATTCTAATGTGCAGCCAAGGTTGAGAACCACTGCTCTAGATTGTCTCACAGGGTAAGAGATCCTTCTTTGTATAGCTGCATAGTATTCCACTTTTGTGTCTTTAGAGTAAAATTTCTCTTTACTTGTATTGGAAAACCATGTGCTTTAATTGGAATTCTAGAGTCATAACAGCTATCAGTACATTCATTATTTATTCACTAAAGAAAATGCTTCCTTCAACAGTGTTGTAGCCCTGTAACTGGTAAGCCATATTGTTATTTCTCTTCAAAGACCAGTTAAAGATACAGTGGGGCCTTGACTTACGAGTGTCCCGACTAACGAGTTTTTTGAGATACCAGCTGTCTCTCGGCCGATTTTTTGCATTGAGTTGATAGAGTAATTTGAGTTAACGAGCTCGGTCTCGGAACGAATTAAACTCGTAAGTCAAGGCCCCACTGTATCACATTCCAAGAGCTCCCCATATCAATTGTTTTAACAGGAATTATGCTTGTGAATGAAATAACTCCAAATTATTTTACTTGCAAGGGGTTATAGTACATTTTATAATTACAGTGTCCAAAAACATCATGAGGGCACATTTTGGGAATATTTAAACACTCATAGACAGCATTATTGGATAAAAACTAATAAACTATTTTTGAATGGTGTTTTTAAACACACACACACACACACACACACACACACACACACACCCATTCATACTAACCATTTTCATGAACTTGGAACTTATCAAGGAGCAAGAAATCATAGCCAAAAAAAGTTAAGAAAGGCACCAAAATTGCAAAACCTCTTGCACAAATGGAAGTGACTAAGCTTTCAGTCACTTCACTTCTTTTAATGTTTCTAAGATTACACATAGACATTTATCAGGACATTTGACCTGATTTCTATTTTGTATCTGTTAAAGGGGACTTGAAGTTCATTAGAGGAAAAAAGTATTTGGCATTACAGTCATAGCCTGTATAGTGTGGAAAAATGGTGGCTAAGTGTCAAGGATATATAAGTAGTAATAAGATTATTTTGTGGGGATATTTCAGGGAGATCAAATTCTATTAAAGTATAAATTTTGTTCCCCAGGCTTTCTGTTCACCCAAGTAAGTGAATCTCCTAGTTTGTTAATTTAACTCTATTAAAATTTTTCATTTTTAAAATCATACATTTAATAAGAAACCGGAATCCACTTATTCTCAAACTAGAGGCTTTTTTTTTCCGGTAAAGTGTTCTTTTTCTGTCACTTCACTAAATAACACAAATTTCAAAGCCATCTCTTTTAATCTAAGATTAAAATAGAAATCTATTTCACTTATTATACAGTGCCATTGTCCTTGCCATGTACTCTTCTGTGTGTCATAAGTCAGCATTTTTATTTGACATCTGACAACAAATCATAAAAGCAGTAAAAATATTTTCATTAATTTAATAATTGATGAGGTCCAGGGCCAACATAAATGCGTGTGAGATTGTGCACTGTAGGACTTCAGGGGTGCCATTCACATCATATTTATGAGAGTGGTGCCCTTGAAGTTGTGCAGTACACAGCCTACACAACTATATTGAGTGGCCTTGCCTGATCTAGAATCAGGTAGTATGATTGGTGCAAGGCATGAATGTAAGGATAATGACATCAAAGTCATTTTTCTTTGATAGCTCATAGTTGAGTAAGAAAGACTGAAAACTAAAGGAAATCTGTGCTACATCCTACCACAAGGAAAGTATGGGACCTTCCTAGCTGTATAGCCATCTAATTAAAAATAGAAGACCAAATAAAAATGAACAGTTAAGGCTAGAACTCTTCCTGGGACTATTTCATATTATGGGCTCCTAATTAATATATTTTTCTATATCTGCTCAGTGTTAACATAAAAGTTAATCACAAATATTATACTTACACTAGAGGCCCGGTGCACAAAATTCATGCATGGGTAGGGTCCCTAGGCCCGGCCGGCGATCAGGGCTGATAGGGGCCTTCTGGCTGCTGGCCGGAGTCTCCCTTCCCTGGCTGCTGGCTGCTGGCCGGGGCCTTCCTTTGTTCCAGGCCGCCCCCTGGTGGTCAACGCACATCATAGTGAGCAATAGAACTGCTGATCTCTTGGTCAAACTCCTGCAGGGACACTTTGCATATTAGCCTTTGTATATATAGATAAATGAACTAGGTGCTCTTAATAGCATTTCACTTCCCGCCACTCCCACTGATGGTAAGGTCATAGCTATTAACTAAAACACTATCTTCCTATGTTTCTCTTCAAGCTCTATCCTGACTCTGCCTCCTGACCCCACTAAGCCCATCTTGTGTGTCTCTGTTGTGTTCATACTCCATTTTCAATCTTAGTACTTGATGCTTCTGAAAGTCTAGACCAGTGATTCTCAACCTTGGCTGCACATTAGAATCACCTGGGAATCTTTTTAAAATCCTGATTTCTGGGCCTCATCCTCCAGAAATTCTGTTTCTTTGTTATGGGGTGGGGCCACAACATTAGTAACAAAGAAACAGAATTTCCGGAGGATGAGGCACAGAAATCAGGATTTAAAAAAGATTCCAGGTGATTCTAATGTGCAGCCAAGGTTGAGAACCACTGGTCTAGATGTTTCCCAAACTAAACTCAATGTTCTTGGTGCTCTTTTTTCTATACTCCACAGCTATGGCACAGCTCTACCCATTTCTACACCCTGAGTTTTGAACCTCAGCCCTGGAATTCACTGCTTACTTCCAATCCAATATGAGTTTGCGTTTTTTAAAACATATTTTTATTGGTTTCTGAGAGGAAGGAAGAGGGAGAGATAGAAACATCAATTACGGGAAACCACCACTTTCCCAATACTGTCATAAGAGTGCACCAAGGAACTCGGAAGGCTGATGGACCTTGGCTGTTAGCAGGGCTGTGTTGAGATAGTGGTGGCCCAAGGCAATTCCCTAACCTGATAATCCTTTTACTATTTACCAAGCTTTACCTTTGATTGGTATGCCTGTATGCATTGCTAAAGGGCAAATGTGTATTCAAGTGAATAAAAGCAGACGGGACCCAGTTTCGGTGTGCTCTTCATGAAAGAGACACCCCTGGTTCCCAATGCCTTCTAAATTCATATTTCTTATATAGCACTTTCATTTGTGCATTGGCCCCTCCTTCAGATCCTGAACCGTAGCCATGCAGGTTGCAGCAATCAATGATGAGAGAGAATCATAGATTGGCTGCCTCCTGCATGCCCTACACTGGGGATCGAGCCTGCAACCCTGGCATGTATCCTGACAGGGAATCAAACCGTGACCTCCTGATTCATAAGTCGATGTTTAACCACTGAGCCATGCTGGCTTGGCATGAATTTTTTTTTCTCTTAAAGCCAAGTTGGTGCAAAATTTCATTCTGGTAAATGGAATCTTTACAAGGGTAGGAATTTTGATAAATTTTGTTTACATACATCTAGTGCCTAGACTAGAATGAATCTTAGCATTTAGTGTGCATTGAGTATTATGTGATTGACTGTATGTGGGACAATATACAAGAATTCCAAGGGCCTTCCAAGGGGCTGGGACCTGCCTTCCAGGTGTTGCTGATTTGTGTTTATCAGAGGATGAAGCTTGCTCAGTTTCCTGTTGTGCTTCTTGGGCTTCCATCACAGAGCTTCTCAAGTTCACTCTCCAGCATCCCTGAAACGTAGAATCTAGAGCGCGTCCACAGCTTAACGGCGCCTCCCCATGGCAAGGAATCTAACTGCAGCTGACTGACCCCAGCAGTCTCAGGATCTAGACCACCCAATTCTCTTCAATCTCACCATGGCAGGACAACTGCTTGTGGAAATATCAACCAATGACTTTGAGTCAACCAATGACTTTTTTCTTCCAGATACACTTATATATAAGAGCACATTATGCTTTAGGTTCCCAGTGGAGGTAATATAGGTTGTCTTCAGGCTTTCATGATAGGCACACAAAATAGCACAACTCTGGTAAGGATTCTAGAAAAATAAATAGTTTGGAAAAGTTTTCTTCTCTCCTCATTACACATCCTCACAAAAGAAAGGGCTTGGTCCAGCCAATAGAAAGCACATCCGAAGGTCTCTTTTTATACCCACTGCAAACCTAAATTCATCCCTAATCAACCTCAGTCCTTACCTTCACGGTTGATGGCCACAGCTGAGCCTCTTTGACCTAGGCAATACCAGAGTCTCAGACCTCTGTCCTGTGCCTATGTTCTTCACTTGATGGTCCCAGGAAGTAGTAGTTACCTTGTTTGCAGTGAGAATTTCTATGCATCACAGCTATCTTAAAAACTTGCTAGTATTACCACAAATGGCTATGGAATCTGGTGACTCAGGCCAATACAGCTTGAGCAAATTTGGCCGACTTGGAAATGTTCCACATAAGAGATGCATGTCACCTTCTTTTTGGTGTCTTATGTTTGTCATAGGTCACATGCCAGAAAGTAATGGCCACCAGAGAGACATACTGTCAGAAGCCTATATTTCTGGATGAGAGCTTCTATTGGGATATCCTTCACTAGCAAACTATACCTACGAATGACCTAATGAATAAGTGTTCCAGGATCATTTTGAGAGAAGTCTTGGAATGGCATAATTTCTAAAGGTTTACTATACCCCTGCATTTCCTGGCTAGAAAAGAACTCCTAAAATGTACTCTCAGATGATGCTAGGAGATGAATTACCATTACATACGATCATTTAATCTGACAGTTATAGCCTGAATGTTGTGTTTTCCCAAATTCATATACTAAAGCTCTAACCCCAAGTGTGACTGTATTTGGAGATGGGTCTCTAAGGAAGTAATTAATCTTAAATGAGGTCCTAATGGTGAGGCCCTGATCTGATAGGATTAGTGTTTTTATAAGAAGAGTCATCAGAAACCTCATGCATTCTCTCTCTCTTC
>NW_005370031.1:1713056-1716531 GCF_000412655.1 Myotis brandtii | reverse complement strand
ACCAAGGAAAAGTCATATGTGGAAAGAGTGAGAAGGTGGGCATCTGCAAGCCAGGAAGAGAGCTTTCACCAGAAACCAATCATGTTGGCTTCTAGCCTCCAGAACGGTGAGTAAATTCAATTCTGTTATTTAAGCTTCCCAGTATTTTGTTATGGCAGCCCAAGCATACTAATACACTCACCAACGCCCCCCCCCCACACACACACCTCAGATTGCAAATAATAGAACCTGGGACACTTGTTGCCATCATCCATGGAAATATATACTGTTATTTATTGTCTTCTGTTCATAATTTAGGAAAGAATGAACAACACTCAAATACAAGGTCTAGAAATGTATCTTTTCACCAAAAAAATGTATATTTAAATGATTAAGTTCTGATCTTTGCAATTATTTTCTTTTATGTGAACTCCAGACTAACAAGTTCATAATCAAAAAGAAAATAATTACCAAATGGAAATTCTAGGTTCAACTGCAAAGTGAGATTTTTATTTGGAGGTGATAAAATTTTAAATGAGGGGCAAGTGTATAAAATGAGGGATTTACAATATGCTAATCAAGAAATTGGGGATATCAGACATTTCAAATTTAGGATTATGCTAATTAATATTTTAATGTAAATATTAAAGGTAATATGAGAGATAAATAAGTCTAGTAATCAGAGTTGAGATTCAGATTATTCTGAAAAATCATATTCTATGTGAAAAAAGGCTTTAGATAAAATATATTTTATTGGAACTGTCAAATGAGATGGGTTTTTTAATGCTAGCCCAATGACTTTTTAAAAAATCTTAGATTTTAGTGACTTTTATCTAATGGGCACCCAATTCATGTTTATTGAATGAATGAATATGTCAGCAAGTATTAAAGATACAATGTAACTTTTAAATCTTTTGAGAATTCCTATAGCAATCTTCCTTCCACGGTTTGGAATGCTGACTAGTAAGTAGTTTGTTTCTTTGTTAAAATAAAGTAATTTTTGATGTTAAAGGAAAGCAATATTGAAAGTCTACAAACAGGTGAGCTACTTTGATTTTTTCCAAAGAATTTTACTTAAGGAACACATATGTTGGTCATTTCTGCAAAGAGTACCTCCCTTTCTGAAGCACTGTTAACCGAAGGTCAAGCACATTTTTCTATGACTTTAAGAGTTCTTGACTGAATATCAATTCCAGTTCTGTTAGCAACTATTCTTTGACTATAGAAATCAACTTCTCTATGTCTAGGCTGTCCTATAAACAACACGAAATGGTTATATTAAATGGTAACTTCCAACTCTTAAAAATTTAGAAATACCTTCCATAAAGTGTTGATCCAAAATAATTCAATCAAGTAAATGTTTTGGTTGTATTATTGCAAGTTTAACTATAATAATAATAATAATAATAAAATAAATAAAAAATAAAAAGCTGAGAATGACTTAGTTTAGTATTGGTTTATTTTCTACATTTATTAATGAAAACTTGTTTTAATTTTTCCATGTTAGTCTATCAGTCTCTATATAATTGTTCTCAAAAAGTTAGCTTAAGTTCTTATATGTATACTAGAGGCCCGATGCACAAAATTCATGCAAGAGTAGGCCTTCCTTCCCCTGGCTGCCGGCACCAGCTTCCCTCTGGCACCCAGGACCCGGGCTTCCCTCTGGCTGCTGGCAGGCACCCGGGACCCGGGCTTCCCTTGCAGCCCCAGCTTCGCCTGCAAGGTTGTCCAGAAGGACCTCTGGTGTAATTAGCATATTGCACTTTTATTATTATAGCTATCCATTCCATTGCTTTCCTTCTTCATAGTGAAACTCCTTACTGAAATATGTACCTATATTGTAAATCATGTCTTTGCTCAGTACAGAATTAGACAGTAGCTATGATTCATCAAAGATTTGTCTATATCAGAATTTGATGATACTTAAGAAATAATATAGCATACTTATGCTAGAGTTTCACTGTGTTTTTACAAAATAGTTACTTAATTTCCATATTGGTATAGTGAGTGTGTAAAACCATTGGAGAAACAACAATGAAATCTGGCATTGTATTTTACATCAATTTTGAATACAAATTTAACTTTAAGATGTAGCTTTAGGTGAACTGAAAAGAAACTTAGCGACATAAAAATGTGTCTGAAAACTTAAATACAGAATATAACTGGTAGATAGAATAACATTATTTCCAGAGATACCAACATCCTGATCCCTGGAACTTGTGAATATGTTATGTTACATGACAAAGTGGAATTAAAGTTGCAGATGCAATAAAGTTTTCTAATCAGATGACCTTAATATAAAGCCATTATTCTGGGTTATCCAGGTGGGCCCAATGTCATAAGAAGTGTCCTTAAAATTAGAATAGGCTGGTAGAAGAGCATATCAGAGATGTGACTATGGAAGAAGTCAGAGTGATGCACTGAGAGAAGGATTTGAACCCCATTGCTAGCTCAAACACCTCCTCACTTTTCTTTGTAATTTCATCTCATATATAAAATGGTTTGGGGTTTTTTGAACTTATATAAAAGGACATACAGCTAATCAATCACACTGTATGATTTTATGTCTCATTTCTCTTGTTGAGTATATTTACAAGATACTTAATGGTTGTGGTGTGAAGCAGAAATCTGTTCATTTTTTATTGCTTTGTAGTATCCACTGAATATATAAACCACAATTTGTTTATGCATTCTACTTTTAATGGGCATTTGTTAGTATTTTCTCTGTAAGGCTGTTATAATGCCTCTATGAATATGAGTCTGTGTGTGTGTGTGTGTGTGTGTGTGTGTGTGTGTGTGTGTGTTGATATGTGGACTTCTTGCTGAGAATTAATAAAGTGTCGTTAATAAAGTTTTGGATATTTGTCAGTATGTCCTACAAGTTGTCACTGCTCCATTATTTTACTTCTCTCATTCTGGGATAGCAACTAAATGTAAGTTAGACCTTCTCACTGTAACTCTATTTCTCTTCTCTTCTATATTTTAAATATAGTTTGTCTGTTTAGTGGGCTGAATTCTGAATAATTTTTCTAATACCTAGCTCAATCTTCTATTGATATCTATCTAAGGTTAAAACCACCCACTAATTTTTATTTTATTTATTATATTAAAATTTTGAAATATTTACTTAGTTACTTTCCAAATGTATCCCATCACGTACATTTATTTTGTTTACTTACTTACTTACTTACTTACTTACTTACTAGAGGCCCTGGCACACAAAATTCATGTGCAGGTATGGTCCCTAGGCTTGGCCTGTGATCAGGACCATCTTCCCTGGCTGCCTGCAGCCAGCCCTGCCACCACCCACCCCAGTTCCCTGTTTGCCATAGGGCGATCGGAGCCTGCCAGCCGGGGAAAGGAACCACGAGGTAGTCAGTGTGCCTCATAGTGACTGGTCAAGCAGTCATTCTGGTCGTTCTGCCGTTAGGGTCAATTTGCATATTACCCCTTTATTATATAGGATAGAGGCCCGGTGCGTGGGTGGGGGCCAGCC
>NW_005370031.1:1698405-1712323 GCF_000412655.1 Myotis brandtii | reverse complement strand
CTTCTTAGGATATATTCCTAGAAGTGGGATCACTGGGTCAAATGGCAACTCTACTTTTCATTTTTTTTTTCAGAAAATTCCACACTGTTTTCCATAGTGATTGTACCAGTCTGCATTCCCACCAGCAGTGTACTAGGGTTCCCTTTTCTCCACATCCTCACCAGCAGTTGTTGCTTGTTGACTTATTAAGGGTAGCCATTTTGGCAGGTGTGAGGTGGTACCTCATTGTCATTTTAATTTCCATCCTCTGATAATTAGTGATCTTGAGCATTTTTTTATATGTCTCTTGGCTTTTTTTTAATGCCCTCTTTAGAGACATGGGAACAGACTGATAGATCTCAGAAGAAAGGGTGGAAGGGAGTCAGGAAGAGATTAACCATAGAACTTATATGCATATATGCATAGCCCATGGACACAGACAATGGTGAGGTGAAGGCCCAGGTGGGGCAGGAGCAGTGTGGAGGGAGCAATGGGGGAAAAATGGAGGATTTCTGTAATACTTTCAACAGTAAAAATAAATTTTAAAAAATGATACTTTAATTTGTGCTCAAGATCTTTCATGTTAAGACTAAATAATAGGCCTGTCACTTTATTTTATAGGAAATAATCCTGTTTATATGGTTTTATAAAAAAGATGTGTTTTATCTTTACCCTCATTTTTAAAACCTAGAAATTTTAAGAATGTTAGACAATATCACATGAAATTATTGAAAACGAACTCAGAAGATGTTCAGTGACCTATATATTAAGCAATCAGATATAAACAGGATTTTAATTTTTTCTAAATGTTCAATCATATAATTTTTAAATGCCATTTTAAAATCTAAGTTATTTGATAGCAATTGAGTTTTAATTGCTCAAAAGTATGTTCCAACATAGTTATTAAAGGAATCACTGATTGCCTGAGGTAGATAGATAAAATTTAAACCTCTACACATTACCTTTCATTGATCCAGTTGACACAGTATATTTTAATTTTCATTCCCCTTGTTTATTAGCCAAAGGCAGTTTGCATAACTTTATAATCATGACTCATGATGTGCACCAATTGGTTTTATTAAAAAAAAACCAAAGTGTTTATTAATATTGCTTAAGAATCATTGCCATTTTACATTTGTATAGGTCAGTGGTCAGCAAACTGCGGCTCGCGAGCCACATGCGGCTCTTTGGCCCCTTGAGTGTGGCTCTTCCACAAAATACCACGTGCGGACGCACATGTACAGTGCGATTGAAACTTCGTGGCCCATGCGCAGAAGTCGGTATTTTGTGGAAGAGCCACACTCAAGGGGCCAAAGAGCCGCATGTGGCTCGTTAGGTGAATGTACTGGTATATTTAAGGCAAAAATAATATCAAAAATACTATCAGTTAATCTTTATGAAGAAGTTGCTAAAAACTGGACTTTTTATTTAGTACAGGGTATAATAATTTTTAAAGAAATATTCTATCGATAGACATAATTGAATTTTTTAGTGTTCAATTTAGATTCATTCAAGAAGGTGCCTGTTTGTTATTCATTTGTCATATGCCCATCATACGTGCATTCTGAAAAGTAGTTAAAGCAACTTTTTCATTGATGATAATTGAGAAGGTGATGAAGCATGCTTTCTGGAGGTTGCATGCATATAACTTTCTAACTTTTTTCTTGAATCCAGCATAAAGCACTAAATATTGATCTATCACTGAACCTAAGATACCTCATAATGATAGCCTCTAAACCCACTTAAGGTATTAAGGAACTTCTTTAGCAAATGTAAGTCTCTCCCTGCACCTTGGGTAAGAATTCTTAGCACAGGCCTGGATGGCATATGGAATGATGAATACGGCATGGCTTTGGGGTTGGGAAGAGTAGATTCATATTTTAGTTCTGTTCTTAACAGCTGGATAAAACAGCCTTGCTTTCCTAATCTGTAGTATGGAATCCCAATTGTTTCTGCTTCACAGGGATGTTGAGAAGACTGAGCTAAAATGTAATGGCAAAAACTTTCATCTGATTAGAAAAAAAGGCACATGGCTCTAGCTGGTTTGGCTCAGTGGAAAGAGCATGCCTGCAGACTAAAGGGTCCTGGGTTTGATTCTGGTCAAGGGCACATGGCTGGGTTGTAGCCTCGATCCCCAGTGTGGGGCGTGCAGGAGGCAGCCAATCAATGATTCGCTCTCATCTTTAATGTTTCTATCTCTCTCTCCCTTCCTCTCTGAAATCATTAAAAATATATTGGGGGGAGAAAAAACAAAAAAGAAAAACAGGCACATGAACTAGTAACTACTAGTATTTATAATAAAATAAGAACAAGATAGAGCTAAAATCAGTGTGCTGTAGGAAGGAAGTTATGGGAAAGATCAATTTTTACATAGAGCTAATTATAATTTTTAAATTTTATTGTGATAACACAATATGAGCTGTATGTTCTTAACAGATTTTTAAGTGTTCAATACAGTGCTTTTTAAAAATTATTATGCTACATACATATTTTGATATATTTCCTTTATCTTTTTTAAAAATATATTTTTATTGATTTTAGAGAAAGAGGAAGGGAAAGGGAGAGAGAGATAGAAACAATGGTGAGAGAGAAACATTGATTGGTTGCCTCCTGTATGGCCCCCACTGAAGATTGAGCTCACAATCCGGGCATATGCCCTGATTGGGAATTAAACTTGTGACCTCTTGGTGCATGAGTTGATGCTCAACCACTAAGCCATACTGGATAGGCTCAGTACAGTGTTTTTGATTCTAGTCACTATGTTGTAGAGCTCTCTAGAGCTTCACCTTACTTAACTGAAAATTTATGCCTATTGATTAGTAACTCCCCAATTTCCCTCTGCCAGCCCCCAGAAACCACCTTTCCACTATTGCAGTGGTTCTCAACCTTCTGGCCCTTTAAATACAGTTCCGCATGTTGTGACCCAACCATCAAATTATTTCCGTTGCTACTTCATAACTGTAATGTTGCTACTGTTATGAATTGTAATGTAAATATCTGATACGCAGGATGGTCTTAGGTGACCCCTGTGAAAGGGTCATTTGACCGCCAAAGGGGTCTCGATCCACAGGTTGAGAACCGCTGCATTATTGGATTCTATGAATTTGACTATTATTGATATCTCATATAAGTGGAATCATGCAGTAATTGTTCTTCTATAACTAACTTGTTTCACTTAGCATAATATCCTCAAGGTTCATTCATGTTGTAACATATGTCAGAATTTTGTCCTTTTTAAGGCTGAATAATATTCCATGGTATGTATGTAGCACACTTTAAAAAATCTGTTTATCTGTTTCCACAACTTGGCTATTATGTATATAGTACTGCAATGATCATGGGGATGCTGATATTTCATTGAGTTCCTGACTTCAAATATTTTGAATAAATACCCTGAAATGGGATTGCTGAGGTTTTGTAATTAATTTTTAAGGCATTAGAAAGTGGATGAGGTTAGACATGATACTTTACTGGTAGAACTTGGTTATTTCTGATCATCACAAGTTTATTATAACTGTGCCCTGATTTGATTTTTATCTAAGAAAGTTGGTTTAAGTGTGGCAGTCAGGAATGTTCAGGTTTGATGTTATTTTGATGGACGTTTTACTTGTTCTAACACCTTTCCTCTGTATATTGAAGATAATATACAAATATTGCCTATACAGAACTAAATATTCTGCCTGCGTAAAGCCTTAAGGGTATTATAAGCCTTGAGTTTGCCAAGGACTTTTAACCAGTTTCATTTTCTTTGTAAAAATATTAATTAGAAATCAGGTATAGTAAAATTAAATACATTTTTATGAACCTCCATTTCTCCAGTCATAGATGTCATAATGATCCTCTACCAAGAATAAACATTTTAAGAGCTTCATGTTGCTTCTTTCCACCAACATTTAAAAATGTCTACTGTGCCAGGAAAGCACATATAATTTTAACTTTGTCAATAAAGTAGAATTAAAAAATAGTCAAGGTTAGGTACCAATGTTTAAAATAAAAGGGGATAAGGTGGCATAAAAGGTAAAAATTTGAAGAAGAGATGGCAATTAAGAAAGGAATTATGGTAAGAATCAATAGAAATTAGTTATAATAGATTAGGTTGACACTCAAAACATTTTTATTTTAATCCTGCTTGTGTATTAGCCAAAGGCAGTTTACATGCAATTACAGTGATGACTCATGAGGTACAATTGCTTTTCAAAAAATGACATTAATATTGTTTCAAAATTGTTTCCTTTCATAATGCATACATTAGAATTAAGGTAAAACAGTATTTTAACTGTAATTTTTATAAACAAATCACTTCAAAAACTGGAAATTAATATTTTACCATAGTGCTTAATATATAACACTATTAGTTATGAATAATGTAGAAGGCAGGGTCTGTCAGCAAGGTACTAAAAGCTATAACATTATTCATTTAAAAAATATATTTTTATTGATTTCAGAAAGGAAGAGAGAGGGAGAGAGAGATAAAAACATCAATGATGAGAGAGAATCATTGACCGGCTGCCAGCAACCTGGGCATGTGTCCTGACCAAGAATTAAACCATAACCTCCTTGTTCATAGGTCGATGCTCAACCACTGAGCCATGCCAGCCAGGCTATGACATAGTTTAAAGAGCACATCTTATAAATAGTAACTAAATTTGCCAATTGGCTGTTTTAAGATAAATCTCATTTTTGGTTTCTCTTTTAGTATTTGGGTAATGGGTTTAATACTGTGTTGTTGTAAGGAGTAGAGGAGGCAATGTGTGAAAAAGTGAGGTGCTATAGACAAAGCATAGATCAGGTAAACATGACTATTGAGGACCTAAGAGGAAAATAGTGTAGGTTTTGCAGAGACAAGCAACTTGGCCTCCATAATCTCCCACTTGGACTGCTTCAATTGCCTTTTGACCGCTTTTGTCATGAAGCATTTATTCTCGTCCAGGCAGCGTGGCTCAGTGGTTGAGCATAGACCTATGAACCAGGAGGTCATGGTTTGATCCCTGGTTGCAGGCTCGATCCCCAGTTGGGGGCGTGCAGGAGGCAGCCGGTCAATGATTCTCTCTCATCATTGATGTTTCTATCTCTCTCCCTCTCCCTTCCTCTCTGAAATCAATAAAAAAATATATATTTTTAAAAGAAGCATTTGTTCTTTACACAATGTAAACTAGATTCCTTCTCTTCCACTTAAGTTTCCATTGTGCTTAGACCTAATCCAAACTCCCTGTTCTAGTTTCCAAACTCCAAAATTATCTGCACCTACTTATCCCTTTGACCGCATCCACACTTTCCCCTCTTGTTTACTGGGGTTTAACAAACCTGGCCTTTTGTTTTCTTCGCTTCTCCAAGATGTCAAGCTTATTATAACCTTTAGGCTTTTGCATTAATGTGTACCTCTGTTTGGAATGCTTTTCCCTGGTTGTACATGGCTGGTTTCCTCTTGTTATTTAGAGTTGTCATGTTATTAGAGGGGCTTTCCATGGCCATCTCTTCTTAAATAGATACCCAGTAACTATGAAATCTCCTCACTTAATTATATCAACAGCAAATATGGCTAACTATAATTCTTTGATGTTTTGTTTATTGAGAGAGTATTTAATTTTTCTGCGTCCTTTAAAATGTAAGTTCTATGGGAGGACAAACTTTTTCTATGTTGTCCACCAATGTGACCCCAGAACCTGGAATGATATTTGCCACATAAGAAATACTAAATAAATATTTATTAATGAATGAATTAACATTGGCTGGATGAGAATATTGTGTTAATGATTCATCTCCTGGATAAGCCAATCTTAAAGAGTAAGCCTATTAAGCCCAAAAGTTGCTGTATTAATCCAAGTATAAGATGATGAGAATCTGGCATATTGATCCTTAGTCCTTTAAGAAACTAATAACTAATGGTCTTTCTTCATAAATTCACATAGGTATATAAAAAAATTATGCACACTGTAGATTCACAGATTCTCTATCACTTCCCCATAACTCCATGGATCCTTGAATAAACAACTATTGTCCACACACACTACTTCATTAAGAGGACATGGAAAGGAAAAGAAATATCTGAGGGACATTTTAAGAAAAAAAAAACCCACAGTATTTTGGTTACTAACTTAAGGGACAATTAGAACAATGATGACATTAAAGTATCGAATTGAGCAATACAGGTGATGTTAGGTTGACAGTTTTGGATTTGTGAACCATTGGCAATTAGAATTAGAGACCCATAATTCAGGTAGAAATTTGAACTATGAAGCCAGGTTTAGGTAGTCAGTGGAAAAAATAATTAATGGAATTATGACAATTTTGCTTTTCAAAGGAGTTTGTATATACATTTAGGGGATGGCAAAAGAAAGAAGCCCAATTAAAAGAGAAAAATATAAAGAATTCTGAAAAGTAGGATGAAATTATGGCAATACATTATCACAAAAATGAAACACTAGGGAACTTAAGCATTGTGAGCGTTTAAGTGTCATGTCAGAATATGGGCACATATGAAGTAAACTGAGCTGGCTTCATGGATCAGTAGATCTGAAAAGCAGTGTCCCTGAAGGGCTAGAAAGTAAAAATATTTGTCATGTTTGAGAGGCAAGATGTACCAATGGTTTTGTGCATAATTGCGGGAAGGAGAAAACGGAAGGTCTGTGCTGAGCGTCCCGTTCAAAGCTGAGAAGGGTGAGGTCACTTTAAAAAAAACACACACACACACTTTCCCAGAGTGCTCTGCGCCGCGAAGAGGCGGCTTCCGGGACTGGCGGCATTTTTGACCGTTGGCTGGAGCCGGAGTAACAAGATGGCGGCATCGGCGGACTGAGGGGTCCGTCCCGGCGGGAGCCGGCAGCAGTGGCGGTGGTGGTATCACCGCCCTAACTCACCGCACCCCTTTTCCAGCCCGCGACGTCGTCGCTGCGAAAAAGGTGAGGCACTGGCGGCCGCCTTGACACAAGCGGCCCAGCCTAGGAATCGCGAGAACCCCGCCTAAACTGTAGATACCTCACTGGGCGGCAGTGATAGGGTTCCGCTCGTCGAATTCGGATACCCTGTGACGTCAGCCACCGACGTGTTCCGTTCCCTTCCGCCGCCCTCGGGGGGCCAGCCCGGAGGCCCGCGTCCTCCTCTCTGAGGCATCTAGGCGTTGGGGCTGGGCCCAGCCTCCGTCTTTGTCTCCCAAGATGGCGGGCAGCAGCGCCGGCTCCCAGGCCGATTTCGTTGTTGGTGAAAAGTATAAACTGGTAAGGAAGATCGGGGCTGGCTCCTTTGGTGACATTTATCTGGCCATCAACGTCACCAACGGCGAGGAGGTGGCGGTAAAGCTAGAGTCGAAGAAGGCCAGGCACCCGCAGTTGCTGTACGAGAGCAAACTGTATAAGATCCTGCAGGGCGGGGTGGGCATCCCCCACATGCGGTGGTACGGGCAGGAGAAAGAGTACAATGTGCTGGTCATGGACCTTCTGGGGCCCAGTCTGGAAGACCTGTTTAATTTCTGCTCCAGAAGGTTCACCATGAAAACTGTGCTTATGTTAGCTGACCAGATGATCAGTAGAATTGAATATATACATACAAAGAACTTCATACACCGAGACATTAAACCCCATAACTTCCTCATGGGCATCGGGCGTCACTGTAATAAATGTTCAGAAACTCCAACAGGGAAGAGGAAAAGGAGCATGGCTGCAAGTACTTCTCAGGACACATCTTTATCAGCATTAAACCAGTTATTCATGATTGATTTTGGTTTGGCCAAAAAGTACAGAGACAACAAGACAAAGCAACACATACCATACAGAGAAGATAAAAACCTCACCGGCACCGCCCGATATGCTAGCATCAATGCGCATCTGGGTATTGAACAGAGTCGCCGAGATGACATGGAATCCTTAGGCTATGTTCTGATGTATTTTAATAGAAGCAGCCTGCCATGGCAAGGTCTAACAGCTGCCACAAAGAAACAAAAATATGAGAAAATTAGTGAAAAGAAGATGTCCATTCCTGTGGAAGTTTTGTGTAAGGGGTTTCCTGCAGAATTTGCCATGTACTTAAACTACTGTCGTGGGCTGCGTTTTGAAGAAGCCCCGGATTACGTATACCTGAGGCAGCTATTCCGCATTCTTTTCAGAATTCTAAATTACCAATATGACTACACGTTTGATTGGACGAATTTACAGCAGAAAGCAGCACAGCCGGAGGCATCTACAAGTGCGCAGGGTCATCAGGCCCAACCCCCAACAGTGTCTAAGCATGAATAAAGAAACAGGAGGAGTCGTGCAGATGATCGGAGCAGCATTTGTTTCTCCCCAAGTCTAGACATTTTAGTTCATATGTACACTAGCCAGTTGTTGTGGACAACCATTTACTTGATGTAAAGAACTTAATTTCAGTATAAACTGGCTCTGGCCAGCATTGGTGATGCTGTGTCCCGAGTTGTAGCCGCTGTAATTGTGAATATTAACTGAGATAGTGAAACACGGTGTCCAGTTTTCTATTGCATTTCTTCAATTGGAAAAGTTACTAAATGTTTGACACCATAAATTGGTGGAGAAATTGTGCATATGCCAATTTTTTGTTAAAATTGTTTTCTTTGAACTATAGTGCTTTGAGATCTCATTTCAGAAGAACAGCATGAACAGTCTTCAGCCGCAGTTGTAATGGTTGTAAATGCTCACAATTGTGCATTCTTAGGGTTTATCCACCCCTGGGGTTTGCAAGTTACTCACTTAAAACATTCTTAAAATGGTTGGCTTCTTGTTTGCAAGCCAGCTGATATGGTAGCAACCAAAGACTCCAGTGTTTGAATATATGAAAGACTGCTTACCTGTGCTAGAAATAACAGCTTCTAAAGTGGAGACTTAAGGAAAACTTAGTGACTACTAGATTATCTGTAGGACTCTGCATTGACTCTAATGTTCTTGGTATTTAAAAACGTATTTGTCACAGAAATTTAGTTAACATCTTAAAATTGAATATGTATGTATGTTGCTTAGATAAACGTACTCACTGTAAACATCTATATGATCTGTGATTTTGTTTTTATTTTGAAATGGGAGCTTTTTTGTTTACAAATTCATTAAAAACTAAAAACTGTTCTGTAAGGAAAAATAAAATAAAATACAACACGTGTCGGGCATAGAGAAGGAAAAACTACTGACCCAGAAGATACAAATATTGATAGGAGCCTGATTCTAGTCAAATTTCTACTGTTAGCCTCCTTTCTCCTTTTGGTTGGCCTTAGAGCAGGGGTGGGGACTGTCAGTTTGGCCCTCGGGCCATATGGGGCCATGAAGTCATTTGGTCTGGCCCTGCCAAGTCATCAGGGAAGAGTTATTAACATGTTAGACCAAATACAGCAGGTTAAATTTTTTTTGTGTGTTAATCCTCACCCGAGGATATGTTTCCATTGATTTTTTAGACCGAGTGGAAGGGAGGGGGAGAAACACAGAGAAATATCGATATGAGAGAGACATGTTGATTGGTTGCCTCCCTGCACATGCCCCGACCAGGGCCAGGGATCAAACCTACAACCTAGGTACATGCCCTTGTCTGGAATCGAACCCTGGACCCTTCAGTCCGCAGGTCAACGCTCTGTCCACTGAGCCAAACCGGCTAGAGCATAGCAGGCTAATTTTTAGGTTGATATTCTTTATGGCTCGCAAATGTAGATATACAAATGGCCCTTGGCAGAAAACAGGTTCCCCACCCCTGCCTTAGAGTATCACAAATATTGAATAAGAATCAGAAGTCTGGAAGCCCCCATGATAGTGAATATAGAAAGAGGTAGCTTCAAACTGAGAAAAACAAGGATAGCCTACTAGAAAATAATGTGGCATAAGAAAAGTATGCCTGTTCCTACAATAGCTCTTTATAGTGCTACTAGAGGTGCACGGATCCATGGGGTCCCTCGGTGTAACCTGTGGGGAACTGGCTGAAACCAGCAATCCAACATCCCCCGAAGGATGTAGTAGTACATGAAGCGACAGGTGGCCAGGGAAGAGCCAGAGCCCTGGCCAGTCGCCTTGCCACTCCTGCTCATCCTGGCCTTGCTGCACCTGCTGCTGCCACCACTCGGTAGGCTCGCTGCCCTGTGGTCTCCATGCGCCCATCATCGGTAATACCTGCACGCCCATGACCGAGAAGGGGCCGTGGGCTCATGCCCAGTCAGTTCTGATGGTGGTCCTGATCCTGATCCTGGTCTGGATGGGGGAGGGGGGCACAAGGGGAGTGTCCATGGGAGAGGCTCACACTGCCACAGCAGTGCTTGCCAGCTGTGAGCCTGATGTCTGGTGCCCGCCGGTCAGCTGAGCAGTGCTCATGCTGTGGGAGTGCACTGACCACCAGGGGGCAGCTCCTGTATTGAGTGTCTGCCCCCTAGTGGTCAGTGCATGTCATAGCGACCGATTGGTTGAATGGTCACTTAGACTTTTATTTATATACAAACGAGACAAAAGTCTAGAAATGGTGGATGAGGTTATTAAAATTAATCTGCCAACTGCAAATAACTAATACTGGGTATAATTAATATCTAATAACTAATATCACAGGTATTGTTCTGAAGGCCAACAATATCTGCTTGAAGTGAAGGACAGAGGCCCAGAAACATAAATCTTTGGCATCACTCATTCCCCTACAACCAACAATTAGAAAATAATTTTAATTAGAAAATAGATTTTTAAAAATATGTTATGAGAGATGATACCCAAATGGCCAATAAACATATAGCCTTGGACTCAAACTCATTTAGGCGCAAGTGAAATGCCAATCTATATATATAAACAGGGAATATGCTAATTAGCTGAGCAACAGGGCCACTTAGGAGGAGGCTGCATCACCACCACTCAGGAGGAGCTGCATACGCAGATGGGCAGGAGCGGACTGCATGCCGCCCCCACCCCAGCAGCCGAGGGGAGTCTGGGGCTGGGACGGGCCAGAGTGGAGGCACCAACACACGGAGAGGCTGGGGCGGGGACGGCCCGGAGTGGAGACACAACACACAGGAGCGCCTGCCCCCACCCCAGAGGACACAACGCAGCGGCCGGCCACCGTGGGGCTGGGAGCACGCCCCCACCCCAGCGGACACAACGGGGCGGGGTGCCTCCTCGCACGGTGGGAGGTGGGGCGCCTCCTTGCGTGGTTTCAATCACGCACTGGGCCTCTAGTTAAAATATAATGAGATACTGCTACACTCCTGGAATAGCTAATATCAAAATCACTGACAATTTAAAATGTTAGCAAAATGATACAAAAAGGTAATTCCTATGCCCTGGTCTTTGTCACTTTGGAAAATATTTTGGCATTATTACCAACATTTCCTCTCTTGAAATATACCTACCAGAAATGTATGCATGTGCCTACCAGTACACATGACCATGAATGTTCGTACACACTCATTATATCAATTAGTGGAAATCACAGAAACATTTATCAATAACAGAATGGATAACCCCCCAATTTTCACATGTTTATTTAATGGAATACTACAAAGTAATGAAAAGAATTATGGACACATGCAACAACACAGGTAAAATACAAATATAATGTTGAATGACAGAAGGCAGATACAAAAATTATACAAATGTAAATTTTGAAACACGGAATGCAATTTTCTTTGCTAACATGTAAACAAATAAGGAGAGTGGTTACCTTTGACCAAGGTAGAGTGATATGTGGGGCGTCTGGGTAGTGCTAATATTATAAATTTGGACTTTAGAGTGGTTTCATAGGTACTTGCTTTGTGACATATAATTGCACTATACATATTTGTGCAGTTTTTTTGCATGTGTGTTACATTTATGATAAAGTTTTTAAAAAGAAAAGCTACATGAAAATGTGTTGTTGCTTGTAAGGAAAATGAAGAAAAGTTATCTTGAAGGACTAGCATCCCTTTGTCTCCTATATTTAGCTTAATCTATTTCTAGAACTAGCAAATGGAGCTTGAGAACAAGCAGAAGCCATAGAGGTTACAAATGTCCCTATTTTACAGGTGATAAAAATGAGGTCTAACAGGTTTGAGTATAAGTTCAATGTCATGTAACTAGCTAGAACAGAGAATCATGTCTCCTCCCTAATAGTATGGATTTAAAAAAAAAAAATAGACCCTGATATTTTGTGCTAAATTCCCCCTTTGAACTGTGAATTTAAAATTGAGTATTATATTTATACCTCAAATCCTATTTCCTGTTATAAATTGATATATTTTAGAGATATATATTTTGAGGTCATTTTTCTCTGGAACTTTTTTCTATTAGAAGTTCATGTGCATCGTGAAAAATCCTCACTTTGTAAATCCCTTCAGAATTAATGTGCAAACTGTCAGATGCACATAAGTTAAATATGAGCTTTTAGTTAGTGGATGAGTTAGTATTTCTCTTCACATGAAAGATAAGATTTCACACCTAATATTCATGAGTCTTCATTATTTCTTGTATTTATTAGCTTTGATTTATTGTTATAAAATATAATGGGAGTGTATGTGCATGGCCCGACTTGTCTGTGGTAGTTATTTCCTGTGATACACATTGAAAGGCACAGGAGCCAGAGATGGTTTTATTCTTGTTCAAATGCAAAAGAAACCAATAGAAAAGAATGAAGGCATTAATACATCCAATTCATTCAATAAATATTTATCCAGTGTCCAGTAATGCAAGTTTAAAAGTGTTGAACTAGCAGTGTTTACAAGTTAATGATGTGATATTTGCATTCCAGAAATAAAGGTTCTGTATATTGTGAGTGTGATTTAATCCTGGTTCACTGCATGAGTCTTTGTTTCTTATTATTTCAAAGTGATCATTATTATGTGTGTATTCATCTGTTAAATAATAATCAATTATAGATGAAAGCCAAAGGCCTGGGGAGTGGTTAAGAAATCACAACCAGAGTAGGTATTAATACTCTTGGTTTAAAGGGCTGTTCTCATGTGCCAAGTTTTGATTGTTCTAAATACTGGGATATATTACTGCCTTTCATCATACCAGAAAATGTGGAATTCTTCATTTCCTTGTTTTCCCTGGCTTTCAAAACAACCCTGGAGAGTCATTGTAAATCTGACTGGCATCTTTCATATATTACAGCATCTAACATGAAGCATAATGATTTCACGGTAAAATGTTTATTCTGTTTAGAATTTCACCTCATTCTAAATGGAGATCTCATGATTACAGTGTTCATTAGTTTGTCACAAGGCTCAGTGGAATACTTTAGCAAATTAAAGGGAAGACAAAAACCCATTTCCTTATTTAATGACACTTTTCTATTCATTCTTCCTTGACATAAAATAGGAGAAATCTTCCTTCTGAGATTTGTAATCAAAATGAGATCAATAGATATTGAACATTTGCTCTTGCAAGGAATTGGGAGAAATATGGAAAAGAATAAGATACAGTGCTTGCATACAACAGATTTATAATTCAGTTACACAATGAGAAAAATAGTACTATGATAACATTACAATATTTAAGTTATAATTTATGTTTATTATAACAAAGTTGTAAAGGCATTGTATTTCAGTATTGGTAATAATGTCTATAACTAAATTTCATATGCCGTCTAAAAGTACAAATAAATGCAAATATAAATAAAAAGGAAGGTAGACCATTTTCATGTTTTCTTGAACTGTCAATTACTAAAATTTTACTTAGTTGATTGCTACTATGAGATTTAGAAACTGCCATTTTACTCTCCCCCCGTCCTTTCAGGGCCTTTTTCGCCAGTAAAAATCCATGTCTTAAAACAAAAAACTCAGGGTCTTTCTGACTTACACAAAGATTAAAGATTGTTTTTATTTAAAAAAAGATATTTCATATTTATAGATAGGTTTGAAATGTTTCCAAAGGTAGACTATTGGATTGGAAAGAACTGCTTAAAGTAGCCCCCCTTTATCCCCAGTGAATATATTTCAAGAACTCCAGTGGATACCTGAAACCACAGAGAGTAACAAACCCTATATACACATATATTTTCTTCATAT
>NW_005370031.1:1697411-1698333 GCF_000412655.1 Myotis brandtii | reverse complement strand
TATGTTATATATATAACATATATATTAACATTTATATATATCATTTACATAGCATCTATATATATATTAACATTTAATTTATAAACTAGGCACAGTAATCGATTACCAATAACTACTAATAAAATAGAACAATTATAACAATATACTGTAATTAAACTTATGTGAATGTGGCATAATTTGGTAAAATAAGGGTGACTTACACACAAGCACTGTGATACTTCCACAGTGGATGTGATAACCAATGGCTACTAAGTGACTAATGGACTGGGAGAGTATAGAGCAAGCATATGCAGGACAAAGAGATGATTCATGTCTCAGGCAGGACAGAGCAGGATGGCACGAGATTTCATCTTGCTACTCAAGAATGGCGCACGATTTAAAGCTTATGAATTGTTTATTTTTTTAATTTTCTACTTAATATTTTCAGACTTATGGTTCGCCACAGGTAACTAAAACTGTGGAAAGTGAAACTATGGATAAGGGGGGACTACTGTAGTTTTTGACATGTAATTTATAATTAGAATTTAGGAGAGATGTGTTAGTCTATTTAAGGGGAGGGAATTATTTTGTTTTGAGGGTATATTCAAATTTGTGATACTATACTGAATTTCATACTTGTCTAATCTGGAAATAGTTAAGCTATAGCATTAATTTCAAACTATAAATATCTCCATGAGGCTATTTGTAAACCTATATTAAACTTATTTACATGAGTATGCATTTATGAACAAAAACAATACCTTAACTTTCAAATTCCAGAAAAAAAAATTTTAAGAAAGCAATTGTTGAAAACAATTTCTAGAGCTCACATTGACAAATACTTTAAAATTAGACATTTTGAAACAAACGAAATTGCAATTCTGAGGCCTTAATTTGCTGCCATTGACATTTTCTTCTAGGTGAAATATTTGAGTCCATAATT
>NW_005370031.1:1680633-1696047 GCF_000412655.1 Myotis brandtii | reverse complement strand
CCCCCCACCCCAGGCCTTCACCACACTATTGTCCATGTCCATGAATTATGCATATATGCATCAAGTTCTTTGGTTGATCTCTTCCAACCAACCCAACCTCCCCTCTTCCCTCTGAGATTTGACAGACTGTTCCATGCTTCTATGTCTCTGGATCTATTTTGTTCACCAATTCATTTTGTTCATTGGTGAATGCCTATGACTGGTGTGAATGCTTTATAGAGTTTATATCACCTAAACTTCACAACAACCCTGTGGAATAGGTTAAATTGATGCTGAAATTAGACTGCCTTGTTATTAGTGCTGGCTACTGGCCCAGTGTATTATCTTGGGCAAAGCACTTTAGTATCAGTATCCACTATTAAAAATAATTTAAAAAAATAGAAAATAAGAATTTGCTTATGGCAAAGGTCAAATTAAACATACATAAGAATTCTTGGCACATAAAATGAATAATTTTAGTGTCAGCTACTCTTAATAGAAAAGCAAATTGAAGCTTAGAGTGTTAAGTACCTTTTTCCTGGGTAACACTGTGAGTAAATACTATGGCTGGGATATAAAGGTAAACAACAAGACTCTGGACACCAATAACCTCCTATATGATGGAGGAAAATCTTGAGTCCAGATCATGGTGATAGAATTTAAATCCATGATGTTTTTCTCCTTAGGCTATAAAATAAGCCTCTTTAAAAAGCATCTGAGAGATGCAAATCAAAATGACAATGAGATACCATCTCACACCTGTCAGAATGGTTATCATCAACAAATCAACAAACGACAAGTGCTGGCGAGGATGGGGAGAAAAAGGAACCCTCCTGCACTGCTGGTGGGAATGCAGACTGGTGCAGCCACTGTGGAGAACAGTATGGAGTTTCCTCAACAAACTAAAAATGGAACTCCCATTGGATCCAGTGATCCCACTTCTAAGACTATATCCCAAGAAACCAGAAACACCAATCAGAAAGGATATATGCACCCCTATGTTCATAGCAGCACAATTCACCATAGCTAAGATTTGGAAACAGCCTAAGTGCCCATCAGCAGATGAGTGGATTAGAAAACTGGTACATCTACACAATGGAATACTACGCTGCGGTAAAAAAGAAGGAATTCTTACCATTTGCAACAGCATGGATGGAATGGAGAGCATTATGCTAAGTGAAATAAGCCAGTCAGAGAAAGACAAATATCACATGATCTATTCATATGTGGGATATAATGATGAACATAATTTGATGAGCAAGAATAGATCCAGAGACAAATGGCAAGGGGAGGGGGGTTAGAGAGCAACCAAAGGACTTGTATGCATGCATATTAGCATAACTAATGGATACAGACACTGGGGCAGTGGGGACCTGCCCAGGGGGGATTGCAGGGTGGGGGGGGAGGGTCAAGCAGGGAAAAAGGAGACATATGTAAAACTTTAGACAATAATTAAATTAACAAATAATAAAATAAAATTTAAAAAAAAGAAAGTCCAGGCCAACTTAAAAACAAATATTGGATATGCACAGTATAATGGGCATTGAGTCCAAGGGTTTACTGACAAAATAAATATAATCAGATATGCTTAAACTTGCTGGAGCATGGATAAACAATACTGCATTTTGGTTATACTATTGAGATTATTGAAAGCTGTTGTAAAGTAAGAGAACTCGAATTTAACAGATTTTTACATAAGTGATTAATGTTGAAATACCTGTTAATGATCCTGAATGCTTCTATACTAGAGTTATACCTATAGATTTAAGTGATTACAGATACCTTTTTATGACCATTGCAGTTTGCTCAGAATCCTCTAGAGTAATCAGGTATAATTATTAAGAAATATTTTATGAATGAACATTTATTCATTCATTTGTGCATACCCAACAAAGGAAAACTCATTTCCACACTAATGATCCATTTTTCAAGGAAGAGTACTCTTGTATATAAAGATCGATGAAGGATTTATTAAATTGCTTTGTCCAATTGCTTCTACTTGCAAAGTGGATAATGCAATCATTTTTATTTTTTATAGTATTACAGATATCCCCCCATTTTTGCCCTCTTTCTCCCCCTCCACCCAGACCCTGCCCTACTCCAGGCCTTCACTACACTATTGTCTGTGTCCATAGGCTATGAATATATGCCTATATGTTTTTTGGTTAATCTCTTCCAGTCCCCTCCACACTCCTCCCCTCTGAGATCTGTCAGTCTGTTCCATGCATGCATATCTCTGGGCCTATTTTGTTTGTCAGTTTATTCAGTAGATTCCACATACAAGTGAAATCATGTGATATTGGTCTGGCTTATTTTGCTTAGTATAATCCTGTCCAGTGCCATCCATGCTGTCGCAAAGGAAAGAGATGCTTCTTTTTTTACAGATGCATAGTTTTCCAGTTCCAATTTTAGTGGGAATATTTGGCAAGATGAGTCCAGTCACTGGTTTATTAAATTATTTTTAAAAACAATTTTAGGCCCTGACCGGTTTGGCTCAGTGGTTAGAGTGTCAGCCTACAGACTGAAGGGTCCCAGGTTCGATTCTGGTCAAGGGCATGTACCTTGGTTGTGGGCACATCCCCAGTAGGGGGTGTGCAGAAGGCAGCTGATCGATGTTTCTCTCTCATCAATGTTTCTAACTCTCTATCCCTCTCCCTTCCTCTCTGTAAAAAAAATCAATAAAATATATTTTAAAAAAACAATTTTAGGTTCACAGCAAAATTGAGCAGGAAGTACAGAATTCTCATATACCCACCATCTCCACTGCTACATATTTATCAGCTAACTTTGTCTCTGAAAAAAATTGGTATGTTTGTTTTAAATTATTGTTTTTAAAGAGTGTAATTATATCAGTTGACTTTTTGTGATTTTGCTATATCCCTGCACATTTCTGAGCTTTAAAGGAAACTTAAATGTTTATTGAACAGCATTATTTCAGAATCCTGAACTGGTAATGCTTCTTATACCCTTAGTTGATCCCTACTTGGATTTTTCTACTTCAATTCAAAACCTCTATTAAAGCAGATTGTGCCACACTTTTACATTGAAGTTAGTCAGAGATTCAGTTCCTTTGAAGAATCTACCACCATAGTAAAATAGAAGGTTCATTAACTTTTATAATTTTGAAAAAAAAAACTGGAATCCATCAAGGAAGACCTGAAACATGGCTTTTGGAAGAGAGTTTATCCTCTTACTTACTGAATAAAGATGAGTTCTTCCTTTGTACAGTAAGAAATTCTAGAAATGCCAAAAAAGTATTTTATTTTGTTTTCTATACTATTTTTTTTCTTGAAAGGGTATTCTCTTTTAAGACTTTTTGGCCAAACTGTCATGGTAATTCTGAGAGAAATGCACATGTATTTAATTTTTCTTTTTTGTAATAAAGAAGCAAGCTCTGGAGAAAATGAAAATTATATGTTAATTATGGGTAAGCCCAAATCTGGTAAAAAAATGTGATGTATCTAAGAAAAATTCTAGAACATTCTACACATTATTGTTACATTAGGGTGAGGAACCAAAAGAGAAGTAGATGTGGCCTAATGTACTTGGTTTTTTGGGGGGACATTATAGGTAATTATATGGTTTAAAATATAAGTAGGACTAAAATATATGGATGCATCTTTCTTTAAGGGCAAACCAGACAAGAGTGAAATAAAATGTTTAAATTTTATTTTTATTTTTAAATTGAATATATTTGACATGTAATGTTGTACAAGTTTGAGGTGCACATGTTACTTTGATACATTTTTATATTATAATATGATTATCTTTGTAGCTATATTTATCACTATATAATTATGGTATAATATTTTCTATGTTCATTATACTGTAAATTAGATCACTATGGCTTATTTACTAATTGCAAGTTTGTACCTTTAAACAACATTAATTCTATCCCCCCAACTTCCTGATAACTACCATTTTACTCTCTGTTTTGTTTTGTTTTTAATCAATTTGACTTATTTTTTTAAGATTCCACATGTAAGTGATATCATACAGTACTCATCTTTCTGCATCTGTGTTGTCTCACTTAGCATAATGCCTTCAAGGTACATCTCTGTGCTACAAATGGTAGGCTATCCTCCATTCTCATGGCTGAATAATATCCCACTGTGTATATATACCACTCTTTTTTAATCCATTCATCCATTGGTGGGCATTTAGGTTGTTTCAGTATCTTGGCTATGATGAATAGTGCTGCAATATATGTGGGAGTGCAGATATCTTTTGAAAATAGAATGTTTAAATTTTAAACCAAGAAAAAAAATCTTAATATAACAACTGAGATCAGGAAAGAGGGTAAAACAGTAAATGACAAAGAAAAGACAAAATATGAAATAAGGAAAATAAATATGTCCTAACAGATAAAATCCTATATAATAAAAGTCTAATATGCAAATTGACCAAACAGCAGAATGACCAGCAGAACAACTGGTCACTATGATGTGCACTGACAACCAGGGGGCAGACGCACAATGCAGGAGCTGCCCCCAGCCCGCAGGCCCCAGGCCAGCCAAGGTGGGTGCCAGTGGGGCCCCCTCCCAATATCACCCCACCAGTTGCCCCACAGATTGGCCTTGATCGCCAGCCAGGCCTAGGGACCCTACCTGTGCATGAATTTTATGCACTGGGCCTCTAGTATAAATATGATACTTTAAAGTCACTGATTCAAAGGCAGAATCTATAGAAGAAACACGATGCAAAAAGTCATGGAAAGTTTGAACATTTTTTTTAATGAAAAGATTTGTCAATAAAAACATTGAGTGATGATTCCAGTATGGACAAAATAAAATTTAAGCCAAATACTTTGTGAGAGCCTAAGAAGGAATTTTATACTTCTAGTAAAAAGGAAAATAAAAATAAGAAGATATATCATCAAAAAACTATCTTCACCTTACTCTACAACCTCAAAATACATCAAACAACATCTGAAAAAAATGGAGAAATAATAGATGTTAAAAATGAAATTATCAAATGTACCTGAAAATTGTTAACACATTCTTCTGATAAATAATAGATCAACAAAACAAAAAATTAGAAATTTTGAATACCGCAGTCTGATTTTTAGAATGTGTAGAACTATTCCCAAGAAACACTAGAAAAGTTACAAAAGATATATTAAAGTTTTGAAAGCTTTAATGAAATTCAAAGTTTCAATATCAATATCATATTTCCTGATTATAGTGCAAAAAATAGAAATTAGTAACAAAAGTTTAGCTTGAAAATACAATTTTTTGGAAAATAATAAAACATTCCAAACTAATGTTTTGAATAAAATGCAATTGTAAAAGAATAAAAGAAACATTGAGAACTAAATAATGATAAAAATACTACATGCATAGGACACAGCTACAAAAGTGTGTAGAGGAATTTTATAGTTTCATGCTCATTGTTGGTAAATAAAAAATGTTAAAGAAAAATGAGCTAAAATTAACTTTAAGTGGTTTGCTAAATAGCACTAGGTAAAACTTAAAAAAATAAAAGAAGGAAAAGATAAGGATAGAAATCAAATAGTAACATTGATACAGAAGATTAACATATCAAAAGCTATACTTTAAAGAGATTAATAAAAGTAGGAAGACCTTTGGTGATATAGTCAAGAGGGAAAAAAAGAGGATATAAGTAAACAAAACGCAAAATGAAAATAAAAATCTATATACAATAAATAATTTTAAAAATAACTGCATGTGAAAATATATAGGGTGTCCCAAAAATATATAATTACACATTTGAATAATTATACACTTTGAATAATTATAAAGACAGTGTTTATTAAAATACATTTCATTTTCAAAATTGAGCTATCAGCTGTTAAAATGTGTATACATTTTTTGGAACACCATGTATGGTTGAAGAGTGTCATCTAAAAAATGTTAAATGTACAAATTGGTGCAAGAGTAAATAGAGACCTTAAATAGGACAATAAGAATCAAAGGGAAGTCATGACCCAGCTCAATCAGAGACCTCCAGAGACTCCAAGAACAACAAAGTGTCTCTTACCACCAGAAAAATGTAAAAGAATCAAAGCAGCTGTAATGGTTGTTAAGCCCTGTTCTCTTAAAAGCTCCAGGATTGGATAGTTTCACATGTTAATTCTACTAAACATTCAAGTTTTAGTTATCTCGTCTCTTTTCTTAATGCCCAGGTCATTTTATGAAGATAGTATAATATTGGTTGAAAAATCAGAACAGAATTCTTTTTCTTTTTCTTATATAGATGCCAATATCTACAATAAAATATTAAATTAAAACTATTAGTATATTAAAAAGAATGCAACATAATCAACTAGGGTTATCCCAGAAATGCAAGCATGTCCCAATATCAGAAAATCTATCAATATTGTTTTGTGCATAGGCAGGCTATAGAAGGCTTCATACAATTATTTCAACCAATACAGAATAAAAATTTGATATTCTTCATCAATTTAAAATTGAAACTCTCATTAAGTCAGGAACATAAAGGAACTTTCAATCTTGGTAAATTTGTATTCTAACATTCTATAGCAAATATTACACTTACTGACGTGACTCTAATGCATTCTCTTTATTATTTGGAACAAGGCAAGGATAGCTACTATCATGGCTGCTTTGAAATATTGACTATGAAGGTCTAGCGGCCAATATTACAGAAAGAAAACCAGAAATATAAGAATTAGAGCATAGGACAATAATATTGATATTCTTGTGGATAAATTACGATTTACCTAGAAAAATCCGAAGATTCCAGACAAACTGTCAGAATTAAGAAATTTTTTAAAAAAATGTTTAACTGCTGTGTTGCTTATAATAAGGTCATCCTGTAAAAATGATCAGAAATAGTCCATTAGAACATATAATAAAAGAACAACTTATCATTAATAATCTAGGAATTAATTTAAACAAAAACAAATGAGGTTAAGAAAACTTTAAAAATAATAAAGGACACAAAATATTCTATGCTGTTGATTAAGATGACAATATTATAAAGAGATCTATTCTCCCAAACTTAACTCATAAATTCAATAATATTCAATAAAAAATTAAAGCATGATGCGTGAGAAACTTGATGAACTCACTTTTTACTCTGAAAAGTATATGGATAAATGAAAATCCAGGAATAACTAGTGAATCATTAAAACTAAGAGTAAAGGTGGAGAACTGATCATACCAGATATTAAGACTTAAAGCATCCCGGCCGGCGTGGCTCAGTGGTTGAGCATCAACCGATGAAACAGGAGGTCAAGATTTGATTCCTGGTCAGGGCACATACTTGGGTTGTGGGCTCCATCCCCAGTGTGGGGCTTGCAAGAGGCAGCCAATCAATTATTCTCTCTCATCATTGGTGTTTCTATCTCTCGCTCCTTCTTCTCCCTTCCTCTCTGATTCAATAAAAAAAATACTTTTTAAAAAGACTTAAAACAAAGAGAAATATAATGTGCTGTCAAAGCAAGAAAAGCTCAACAAATGAAACACCAAAGTGTATTCATAGACAGCCATAGACAGGAACTTGATACAGCTGTGACACGCACATCAATGGGGAATCTTTGGATGCAACTTGAAATACTTGAGCACTTAGAAGTACCCAATTAGATGTGCAAAGAGCAACTTGTGTAGATCTTAAAAAGCATCGATACAGTTTAGTGACAAAAACTAATAAACAGAATAAGAACTAAAAGTTAACTACTTTCACATGCATTAAAAATGTGTGCATGCAAAACAATATACATTTTGCAAGAACATATGTAACGATACAATTTAAATGGGGATCAAAGACAAGAGTGGAAAAGTGAGAGCAGGGTATTGGTCAAGTATTTAATCAATTAATATAGACAAAACTGGGTCCTTGCATTGGACAGTGTACCATAAGCTGAATAAAATTATTAACTCAACTCACTGTACTTAAGCTAGCTCTCTCTATATATGTATCATTGTAGCTATAATTGGTTCTTTTAAGCAACCACAGAAATCAGAAATAATCAGATTGGTTGTATGGTTTGTATTACTTTAGCAATAGTAAAATTATCTGAGTCTTTATTAGACAAAAAGCGGAGTGTTACCTATATTACTAAATTAATCACTATCTAACGGACTGTTACTGGGGTTACTCCAGGCATCCTCCATTACTTTTTTTCCTTAAGTATTCTAGAGAGGTTTCATATTGGGATAGAAAGAGAGCATTAACAAGCCAAATCTTGGCTCTGCAGTAATGAGATAAGATTCTTACACACACTTAACCTCTGAGCCAGATGTCTGCATGTTTACTCTCAGCTACATTCTCCGCCCTTCTTTACTCTGTTTCTTTAAGGATCTGACCTTGGTATATTACTTTTGCTATGCAAACTTGCTTCTGGTTAGGTTTAGCATGTGGGTAGCAATGACAGAACACTGGAGATAGCAGTAGGGGAGAAACCAGAATATCTCTTCCCTATTTCTTGGTTATGTGGCGGCACCAGTAGGACCTTGCATATCTTCTGTTGTTTAAGATTCTGCTGGGCTACAAGAAATGTCCAAGATTTTACTGCCTCTGTTTTCTTCTAGAATTTTTATGGTTGTGAGTCTGACAATTAAGTCTTTAATTCATCCTTATATATTTCCTCAGGCAAGGGAAACAAAAGAAAAAAAAACAAATGGGACTACATCAAACTAAAAATTTTTGCACAGCAAAGGAAACCATCAACAAAATTAAAAGACAACCCACTGAATGGAAGAATATATTCGCCAATGATACATCTGATAAGGAGTTAATATCCAAAATTTATAAAGAACTCAAAAAACTCAACACAAAAACAACAACAAACAATCCAATTTAAAAATGGGTGATGGCCAATAACAAATTAAAAGATGTTCAGCATCACTAATCATCAGAGAAATGCAAATTAAAATCACAATGAGATATCACCCCACACCTGTCAGAATGGCTATCATCAACAAATCAACAAAAAAAACAAGTACTGGTGAGGATGTGGAGCAAAAGAAATGTGGGGATGCAGATTAGTGCAGCCACTGTTGAAAGCAGTATGCAGTTACCTCAAAAAATTAAAAATGGAATTGCTTTATGACCCAGCAATTCCACTTCTGGGAACATTGAATGGTAACACAGCATGATTAGCACTCTTTAAGGGATGCTACAATTCCTGTTACATCTTTTCTACCCTGAAGGAAGGATGGCCATTTTTAGATTAAAGCATATAAAAATTAAACCAAAATAGATCATAGACCTAAATGTAAGAGCTAAAACTATAACTCTTAGAAGAAAAGTTTTGAGTAGCTACAGTGTGTTCCAAAAAAATGTGTACACACTTTTAACCCATTATTAATTCCAATGGATTAAATCTGAAAAGAAAGAAATATCAATAGAGTGATCAGCTATTAAAGTGTGTATATGTTTTTTGGGACATTCTGTATTTGTGAGCTTGGGTCAATGGTTTCTCAGATATAATATCAAAAGCACAAATGACAAAATAAAAAATAAGATAAATTGGGCTACATAAGATTAAAAACTTTTCCATCAAGTAAGTGAAGAGAAAACTCACAGATAATATTTGTAAATCATATATTTGATAACGGACCAACAGTGGGGATATATGGAATATATAAATAATGCTTACAACTCAATAAGAAGGACAAATAATCTAATTAAAATGAGTAAAAGATTTGAATAATCATTTCTCCAAAGAAGATGTGCACATGGTCAATGAAAACATGAAAGAGGCTCAACATTCTTAGTCATTAAGGTAATGTAAATCAAAATGACTATGATCACTCCTATATGATCACTATAATATAAAATATATAATATGGACAGTAACAAGATTTGACAAAGATGCATAAAAATTGGCGCCCTTGAACATTACTTGTGGGAATATAGAATGGGTGCATCTACTTTGGAAATCTTGCTGGCGGTTTCTCAAATGATTAAACATAGCATTGCCATATGACTTAGCAATGATCCCTAGGCATATGCTCAATAGGAATGAAGACATATAGCCACACACAAACTTATACATGAATCTTCATAGCAGCATTATTTGTAAAAGCCAAAGTGGAAATACCCAAATGTTTACCAATTAATGAATGGGTAAACAGTGTGGAATATCCATACAATAGAATATTATTGATCTATAAAAAGAAATGAAGTATGAATACATGTTACAATATGGATGAATTTTGAAAATGTCATGTTTTGTAAAATAACTCAGTCACAGAAAACATATATTATATGATTTCATTTGTAGGAAATGTCCAGAATAGGCAAATTTATAGAGATAGAAAGTAGAATAGTAGTGCTTAGGGCTGGGATGGAGAAGGGAAGGAAGGATTTGGACTGACTGCTTAGGGGTACGAGGTCTCTTTTAGGGTTGGATTGTATGCTGTAAATGAATTGTATGGTACGTGACTTATATTTCAAAAAAAGCTATAAAAAAGCAGTGTGAGTTAAATAAAGCTGTTTCAGGATGTCAACCCACTGAGTCCAACTTGTTCCATAATGTCAGATTCAGAAGTTTGACTTTGTAGGTGCCAGAAAAGTGACACAATGTGAGATTTATTTGGAGATGTAAGAGGATAAATTTAAAGGGAGGAAATGAAAAAAAAAGGCTAAAGGAGTTTATCACCACAAAACCAGCATTGCAAGAAATGCTAAAGGGACTGCTGTAAAGAGAACAAGAAATATATATATATACACACACACACACACACACACACACACACACATACATACATACATATATACTAGGGGCCCAGTGCACAAATTCATGCACCTTGAAAAGAACTGTGTGCCACAAGGCTGCAGTGGGCACAGGGGTGGGTCTCGACCCATCCTCCACACCCCCTCCCAGCCCCTCCTGCCATGGCCCCCAGTCCCCTGTCTGCCAGCAGCCCCTCTCCTGTTGCCACTGCTCCCACGTACTGATGGTGCTGGCCCCACATGCACCTGCTGATGACACAGAGCGATTGGGGCTGGCACCAGCAGCGGGAGCGAATGGCGGCTGCCGCCCTGATCATCCCTCAGGAGCTGAGCAGGTGGAGAAGCCCTCAGGGGTGACCAGGGCCAGCAGCCTCCACTCGCACCCGCTGATGATGCCAAGCGGCAGCTCTGGCACCAGTATTGGGTGCGAGTGGAGCTGGCACCAGCAGCAGGTGTGAGCACCAGGCGGAACCGCAGCACTTGGGAACAAAGAATTTTCAGTAGCCACCAGAGGCTTGTCCTGATGACAGTGACCAGTGACCCACCTTGGTCTGGTGCTCCCGCTCACCTGCTCCACTATTCTGCCGCAGCCAATACCCACCATATTCCACACTCTGCTGCCGACACCTGCCATGGTCCACGCTCGCCCCCTGGTGGTCAGCACATGTCATAGCGATCGGTTGTTTGGTTGTTCGATTGTTCCGCCATTCAGTCTATTTGCTTATTAGGATCATATATATATGATAGATATAGAATAAATAGAAATAATATATATAGAGAAACATAGGCATATATATAAACAGGCATTATATAGAGAAACATAGGCATAAAGAATTAAAATGGCAATAAATAAGTACCTATCAATAATAACCTTAAATGCAAATGGATTAAATGTTCCAATCAAAAGACACACAGTAGCTGAATGGATTAAAAAAACAAACAAACATGACCCATATAAATGCTGTCTACAAGAGAGTCACCTCAGAACAAAAGACTCACACAGAATGAGAGTGAAGGAATGGGAAAAAATTTTCAATGCAAATGGAAACAGAAAAAAAACCTTGGGCAGCAATGCTTATATCTGGCAAGATAGACTTCAAAATTAAGGCCATCACAAGAGACAATGAAGGTCACTACATAATACTACAGGGATCAATCCAACAAGAGTATATAAACTCAGCCCGGCCTGCACCCTCTCCAATCCAGGACGCCTCGGGGAATGTCCCACTGCCTCTAACAATCCGGGACCACTGGCTCCTAACCACTCACCTGCCTGCCTGCCTGATCACCCCTAACTGCTTCCTGCTTGCCTGATGGTCCCTAACTGCCTCTGCCTCACCCTGCACCCAGAACCCAGGATTCCCTCCTCCAGCTGGTCACAGGCACCCGGGACCCAGGCTTCCCTCCCTCTGGTCAGCCACAGGCACCTGGGACCCAGGCCAGCTTCGCCTGGGCTGGCTGCAGCCACAGGGGACAATGGGCGGCGGCTTCGCCCAGGCTGCAGCTGCTGGCACTGGCGCCCAGGACCGCAGGGTGAGCAGCTTGTCTCTCTCCTGGGCCGCAGCCTGGCTGGTCCCCATTCCTCTCTCGTGAGCTCATTTGTGCCTGGCTGGTCCCCATTTCTCTCTCGCAAGCTCATTTGTGCCTGGCTGGTCTCCATTCCTCTCTCCTCAGTGTTGAGTGAGCCGTTACGGCATGATGGTGTGATGATCATTTGCCTATTAGCTCTTTATTATATAGGATATATAAAAATTTCTGGATGACTTTAAGGATGAGATGAATAATAATATAGTCACAGTAGGGGCCTTTAGTGCACCACTGACTTCACTGGATAGAATTTCCAGACAAAAATCAGTAAGGAAACAGAGACCTAAATAACACACTGGATCAGATGGAGTTAATTGATATTTACAGAACATCTCACCCCAAAGCTACATAATATACATTCTTCTTGAGTGTACATCAGTTATTCTCAAAGATAGACCACATGTTAGGACACAAAACAAGTCTCTACAAGTTCAAGAAGATTCAGATCATATTAAGCATCTTCTCGGAACACAATAACGAATTTAGAAATCAACTACAATAAGAACACTCAAAAACATTCAAACATATGGAGGCTAAATAGCATGTAATTAAACAATGAATGAGTTACCAATGAGATCAAGGAAGAAATAAAAACTTCCTGGAAACAAGTG
This sequence comes from Myotis brandtii, assembly GCF_000412655.1. Taxonomy (NCBI): domain Eukaryota; kingdom Metazoa; phylum Chordata; class Mammalia; order Chiroptera; family Vespertilionidae; genus Myotis; species Myotis brandtii. The sequence continues at coordinate 1,683,205 of NW_005370031.1, read as the reverse complement.
AAAATGAACACCCAACAACCCAAAATCTATGGAGCACAGCAAAAGCAATCCTGAGAGGAAAGTTCATAGCACTACAAAAAACAAGAAAAATAATTAATAAACTATTTAACACTACAACTTAAAGAACAAGAATGAAAACAACAAGAGAAGACCAGAGTAAGTAGAAGGAAGAAAATTATAAGGATCAACGCAGAAATAAATGCATAGAGACTAAAAAAAACCCAAAAACCCCAAAACAATATAAAAGATCAATGAAACCAAGAGTTCGTTCTATGATAAGATAAACAAGATTGATGAACTGTTAGCCAGACTAATCAAGAAAGAAACAGAGAGGACCCAAATAAAATCACAAATGAAAGCAATGAAGTAACAACTGACACCATAGAAATACAAAGGATTGTTAGAAAATACTATGAACAATTATATGCCAATAAGCTGGACAGTGAGGATGAAATGGATGGATTCCTAGAAAAATACAATATTACAAGACCGAATCAGAAAGAATCAGAAAACCTGAATAGGCCCATAACAACTGATGAAATTGAAGCAATAATTTAAAAAAAAACCCAGGAAACAAAAGCCTTGGTCCAGTTGGCTTCACCGGGGATTTTACCAAACATTCAAAGAAGACCTAACACCTAGCCTCCTCAAACTATTGCAAAAAAATCAGAGGAAGGAACATATCAAAGCTCTTTTTATAAGGCCAGCATTATCCCAATTACAAAACCAGATGCACTACAAAGAAAGAAAATTACAGGCCAGTATTCCTGATGAACATAGACACTAAAATCATCCACAATTTGTTAGCAAACTAATACAGCAATACCTTAAAAAGATCATACACCATGACCAAGTGGGATTTATTGCAGGGTTGCAAGGCTGGTACAATATTCACTAATCAATAAGCACGACATAAGCAAAAGGCAAAAATCCTATGATCATAGCAATAGAAGCAGAAAAAGTACTTGACAAAATCTAACACCCATTTTTTATAATGACTCTCAGCAAAGAGGGAATAGAGGGATCATATCTCGACATAATAAAGGCCGTATATGACAAACCTACATCATACTCAATGGGCAAAACCTAAAACTATTTCCACTAAGAACAGGAACAAGACAGGGATGTCTGCTTTCACCACTCTTGTTCAACATTGTACTGGAACTCTTAACCAGGGCAATCAGACAAGAAGAAAACATAAAGGACATCCAAATTGGAAAGGAGGAAAACATTATTTTCAGATGAAATGATATTTTACAAAGAAAACCCTAAAGACTCCACCAAAATTCTACTAGATTTGATAAATGAATTTGGCAATGTAGCAGGATACAAACTTAACATCCAGAAATTTGTGACATTTTTTATAGGCCAATAATGAACTCTCAGAAAAAGGAACAAAACAAAACAAAAAAAGAACAACTGCATTTACCATTGCAACAACAAAAAAATTAAGATACTTGGAAGTAAACTTAACTAAGGAGGTAAAAGACTTGCACTTGGAAAACTACAGGACATTGAAAAAAGAGATAGAGGAAGATATAAACAAGTGGAAGAATATACCGTGTTCATGGATTGGTAGAATTAATATCATTAAAATCTCCATACTACCCAAAGCAATCTATAGATTCAATGCAATCTGAATTAAAATACCAATGGCATATTTCACAGATCTAGAGCAAATACTCCAAAAATGTATATGCAACCAAAAAGACCCCGAATACTCTAAGCAATCTTATGAAAGACGAACAAAGTTGGAGGGATCACAATACTGTATATCATACTATACTACAAAGCCAATGTAATCAAAACAACTTGGTCCTGGCACAAGAACAGGCATATAGATCAATGGAATAGGTCAGAGGCCCCAGAAATTGACACCAATATGGTTAATTAATATTTGACAAAGGAGCTAAGAACATACAATGAAGTAAAGATAGTCTCTTCAATAAATGGTGTTGGAAAAATTGGAGAGATACATTTAAAAAATGAAACTAAACCACCAACTTATACCATACACAAGAATAAACTCAAAATGGATAAAAGATTTAAACATATGTCATGAAACCATAAAAATTCTGGGAGAAACCATCAGTAGCAAAATCTCAGACATTTCTCTTAGCAATATATTTGAGGAAACATCTTCTAGGGCAAGGGGAACTAAGGAGAAAATAAACAAATGGGACTACATCAAAATAAAAAGCTTCTGCACAGCAAAATAAACCATCAACAAAATGAAAAGGGAGTCCACTGTATGGGAGAACATGTTTGCCAATGATAAATCTGATAAAGGGTTAATATCCAAAATATATAAGGAACTCATACACCTTAACAAAAGGAAGACAAACAATCCAATTAAAAAATGGGCAAAGATCCAATATGTAGACATGTCTCCAAAGTGGACATACAGATGGCCAAGAGGCATATGAACAAATGCTCAAAGTCACTGATCATCAGAGAGATGTAAATTAAAATGACAATGAGGTATCACCTCACACCTGTCAGAATGGCTACCATCAACAAATCAACAAATGACAGGTGCTGGCGAGGATGTGTGGAGTAAAGGGAACCCTAG
>NW_005370031.1:1678244-1680252 GCF_000412655.1 Myotis brandtii | reverse complement strand
CAGCCCAAGTGCCCATCAGTAGATGAGTGGTTAAAAAAGCTGTGGTGCAATTACACAATGGAATACTATGCAGCAGTAAAACAGAAGAATCTCTTACCCTTTGAGACAGCATGGAGGGAACTGGAGAGTATTATGCTAAGTGAAATAAGCCAGTCAGAGAAAGACAAGTATCACATGATCTCATATGTGGAATCTAATGAACAAAACAAACTATTGAACAAAATAAGCTGTTGAACAAAATAGAGACATAGAAGCATGGTACACTGGAATCTCAGAGGGAATGCAGGGGTGAGTGGGTGGCTGGTGAGAAGAGATTAACCAAAGAACTTGTATACATATATGCATAACCCATGGACACAGACAATAGTGTGCTGAAGGCCTGGGGAGGGGAGCAGGGTGCGGGAACAGACTTGAAGGGGTCAATGGGGGGGGGGAAGGGTACATATGTAATATTTTCAACAATAAATATTTTGAAAATAAATAAGTCAATAAAGGAGGAAATGTAATAGGTGTTTTTTTTTTCTTTAAATAGCTAAAGAAAGTAGGAATGAGATAGATGTTATGTGAAATGGTAAGGATCAAAGTATTAGGGCAATGGTGATAGTAACACTGAGAAAGCAGAGGTTGGAAGGAGATTGTTTTTAATGCACTTACTTGTTTGTTTATTATGCTGCATTCTAATTTGGTTTTCAAGAGTTCATACCGCACAACAAGGAGAATGCCTGCTGCAGACTTGACTAGCTTAGGTAGATTAGGTGACATTCTGGGAAGATATTTCTGGCAGATGAAATTGGGTTCTGGCTGCCTAAACCTATTGATTCATCCAGAATTAATTTAGCTCATCTAATTGGCTAGGTGGGTGGCCCCTTCCTATATTAACCACTCATCTTGTTTTCTTTCTGAAGTTTCATGCTTCATTTAAGAAGATGACTTACTTCAGTGGTTTTGATAAGCATACAGCCAAATCTGACTTCCAGGTAGAACTTCCAAAAAAGTTCTGAAGGTAAATTTAAAGGAGAATTTAGCTATGTTAAGTCATTAATAACAAAGACTCTTGCCCTAGCTGGTTTGGCTCAGTGGATAGAGCATCGGCCTGTGGACTGAAGGGTCCCAGGTTTGATTTTGATCAAAGGCACATGCCCGGGTTGCAGGCTCGATCCCCAGTAGGGGGTGTGCAGGAGGCAGCCGATCAATGATTCCCTCTCACACACACACACACAAAGATGCCTTATTTCTACCAAATGTGATTATTAGTTAAATCTCAATGAGATTATAACATTTTAAGCTTGATATACCAAGTGCTTTAGAGATAACCTAAAAATTATTGGATGGCAGTATAGCTCATGGGGCTCTGATTTTGGCAATAGACAGTAATAGTCTTCAATGCATCATTGATAACTGGGGTTCTCTAGTAAAGGTGTATACATAAATGAAATTTTGTAAGTACTTAATGAATACACTAAAGGTTTTTTAACTATTTCTTCTTTGAGGTAGTACAAATCATAGCAATGAAAAGTGGTAGAATAATCATACCTAAAACTTGTTAGATGATTCTGAAAAAAAAAAATGAGGTGGGAAATCAAGTCCTTGAATTTTTACACAGAAAGCTTCCATAAAGATTTCAGAAATGATGCTTCAACTGTAATAAGTCCATAATTTGGCAAAAATGAAACATTTTATATTTCAGAGATGGAATGACTGCACTGCATTCTTACCCTGAGGACATGAACATGGATTAGGCTCATCAATCAGGATAGATTCTAAGTTAGTATTTCCCAACTCAATTGGACCTAACAATTTCTTTGCATAATAAATATTTAAATGCCTCATTTAATATTCTGAAATAAAATTTATAGATAATGGAACCTCCTGAAAAACATAGATTTTTGAAAGCACCATAATCTACACTAATAAAAGAGAAACATGCTAATTAGCGTACGACCGCTAACCTTCCCATTGGCTAATCAGCATATCCTTATGCAAATTAACTGTCAGCCAAGATGGCGGC
>NW_005370031.1:1675462-1676439 GCF_000412655.1 Myotis brandtii | reverse complement strand
CCCCCCCCCCCCGAGTGCACAAATTTTTGTGCACCGGGCCTCTAGTCCTATATAATACCCTCCTAATATGCAAATAGACCGAACAGCCAAACGATCAGTCACTATGATGTGCACTGACCACCAGGGGGCAGACGCTCAATGGATCTGCTCCATATAATAAAACCCTAATATGCAAATAGACCGAACAGCCAAACGATCAGTCACTATGATGTGCACTGACCACCAGGGGGCAGACGCTCAATGCAGGATCTGCTCCCTGGTGGCCAGTGTTCTCCCACAGGGGGAGCACCGCTCAGCCAGAAGCCTGGCTCACGGCTGGCGCAATGGCAGTGGTGGGAGCCTCTCCTGCCTCCCAGGCAGCGCTAAGGACCAGCGAGCCTGGCTTTGGCTGAGTGGTGCTCATGCTGCTCAGCCAGAAGCCCTGAGCCTGGCTTACAGCTGGTGAGCGCAGCTGTGGTGGCAGGAACCTCTCCTGCCTCCATGGGAGTGCTTAGGACCCCTCAGGGGATGTCCGCTGAGGGGTCTGAGACTGCAAGAGAGCGCAGGCTGGGCTGAGGGACCCTCCCCCCTCTAGTGCACGAATGTCGTGCACTGGGCCTCTAGTACTCTAATATAAAGGAGACATAGGTGTGAATGCTGAGGCATGACCACGCTAGGAGACATAATGAGGTCGTCAAATGCTGGTAGCTGTCCAAGGAATCACTGGACTTTTGACATCTACACGAACAAATATAGCTGTGAAACATGGCTACTCAGATACCATGGGCAGCATTGACTTCATTTGGCATAACTTTCTGGAAGAGTGAGCACCTCTTGGCAAAATTCTCAAGAGAGCAAAGCACAACTTTCCTCAATCTACATGAAGTTGCCTATCTAGAAAATTGAGGTGGTTTTAAAACTTTACAAACACGCTTTGTGTTTCTTTTTTTTATATATATATTTTTATTGCTTAAATTATTACAAAGAGTATTACATGT
>NW_005370031.1:1662625-1675345 GCF_000412655.1 Myotis brandtii | reverse complement strand
AAAAAAATATTATAAGTATTACAAAGGGTATTACATATGTGTCCTCCCCCCCCCCTTGACAATCCCCTGCCCTCCCTTACCCCCCAGTGTCTTATGTCCATTAGTTATGCTTATATGCATGCATACAAGTCCTTCGGTTGATCTCTTACTCCCCTCCCTTCTGCCCCCCAACCCTCTCTGGCCTTCCCGCTGCAGTTTGACAATCAGTTTGAGGCAGCTCTGCCTCTGTATCTATTATTGTTCAAAAGTTTGTAATGGTCTTTATTATCCATGAATGAGTGAGATCATGTGGTATTTTTCCTTCATTGACTGGCTTATTTCACTTAGCATAATGCTTTCCAGTTCCATCCATGCTGTTGCAAATGGTAAGAGTTCCTTCTTTTTTACAGCAGCATAGTATTCCATCGTGTAGATGTACCACAGTTTTCTAATCCATTCATCTACTGATGGGCACTTAGGCTGTTTCCAAATCTTAGCTATGGTGAATTGTGCTGCTATGAACATAGGGGTGCATATATCCTTTCTGATTGGTGTTTTTGGTTTCTTGGGGCTTTGTGTTTCTATGGAAAATGAAATGAGGCTATCCTCACAGATGAAGAGGCTTTTCATGTTCATGAACATTTACTGGGGATGTTTGAAAGGGGGGGGGGGGGGGGCCAGAATAGCTCTTTATATTTGGGACTATCTGGAGCATTTCTGGACCTCTTTCTACTTCATTTTAGTACTAGCTCCGCACAACCATTGATTTGGTAATCTAAAATGTTCTCCTGGAATGAACGATACCAACCCCCTTAACAAATCACTGATCCAAACAACTAATGTCAGCAAGAGATCTCATTGAGACTTCTTAAGCTTATTCTTCATATATATTTTTAAAATAGCCTAGAATGCCCTGGCTGGTCTTTCTCAGTGGTTAGAGCATTAGCCCAAGCACCGGAGAATCACAGGTTTGATTCCTGGTCAATGGCACGTATCTATGTTGCAGGTTTGATCCCTGGCCCCAGTTGAGCATGTAGGAAGCAACCAATCAATGTTTCTCTCTCACATCGATGTTCCTCTCTCTCTATCCTTCCCTCCTTCCCACTTTTCCATTCTCTCTAAAAATCAGTGGAAATATATCCTCAGGTGAGGATTAACAAAAAATAATTTAGAATTATGTGAATGAGTAATTTTTAGCTTGAGAGAAAACTTGAATTGACTGAAAAGAGACAAATATAGATTATCATAGAACCATTCTGCTTCAAGTGAAGTAAATTGTTGTACATCAGTGGGTATTTGCATTTCTTTAATTCTGCCTCTGAAATCCATACCCTACTCAACAACATGTAAAAGCATGCAGTACCCCTCTGAAAGATGATATTCTCAGTGGGGTATGCTAAATCAATTTATTTCTGGGATGTGAAATCATTTTTAACGTGTATCAGCCTGAGGCCATAAAACAGAGTTCTCAATGACTTGTTTGCTTGAAAAACAAAATGGTTAATTTTTCTTTTTTTAGTTAGTTGCCATCATTTTAAAATTGTTATATTTCAAAAGAAAAGTCTGACATTTTTAAAACTAAAACTGTGGCCTGCTGGACCCACAGCCACTGCTATTAATTGATGGACTACATAGTCTCCAGTTCACCATAGTTTTTTTAAATTTTATTTTATTACTAGTGGCTCAGTGCATGAAATTTGTGCATGCGGGGGGGTGTCCCTCAGCCTGGCCTGCACCCTCTCCAATCTGGGACCCCCCTTGGGGGATGTCCGACTGCCGGTTTAGGCCTGATCCCTGAACTGACAGTCAGACATCCCTCTCACAATCTGGGACCACTGGCTCCTAACCGCTCGCCTGCCTGCCTGCCTGCCTAATTGCCCCTAACCACTTCTGCCTGCCAGCCTGATTGCCCCCTAACTGCTTCCCTGCCGGCCTGATTGATGCCTATCTGCTCCCCTGCCAGCCTGATAGCCCCCAACTGCCCTCCCCTGCTGGTCTGATCGCCCCCAAGGCTTTTATTAGTATAGATATGACCCTTCACAGAAAATTTCACTAATCCTGCTTTACAATAAGGATGTGGTGATTGAATCATTGGGGCCAGACACCATGATTTCCTTTCTTTGAATAGTAGAGGGAATAATTATCTTGTCTTTAAGTTGCCCTGAACATCAAATGAGATAATGACTTAGAAAAGTATAAAATCACCATATAAAGACAACTGTCTTCTTCATGTAATGAAAAGACAATAAAGTGGTAAAATGAAAAGCACTATTTGTATTCTCCCCCTGCCGTCCTTTACAGCCTTTATTTAAACTTTGAAATTTATAAAAATTTCACTATTTTCATTTCTTTACATTCAATATTATTTTGTATTAGTTTCAGGTTTCATATTAATTACAGAATAATGGTTAGATAATCCTATACTTTACAAAGTATTCCCCGATATTTCCAGTACCCACCTGGCATCATACCATCATTACAACACTATTGACTATATTCCCTATTTAAGTGACAATAGGTTTACAGGTTTCTTCCTATCTTTCTTTTGTGTTGCTCGCTCTTCCTTTTCTTTCTCACTTCTTCCCTCATTTTCTTTTCTTTTCTTTCTTTCTTTTTTTTTTTTTTAAGAGAAGTAAGCCTTTATTTCCTTGTTTCTCAAATAGAGCTGGCTGAGCTGGTTGCTTTTGGTAATTAATCAAAGAGACCAAATCCCGTATCCTTGTCCAACTCCTCCGACTCTTCCTTTGCTTCACCCTTGGCTGGGGCTGCAGCAGCAGCAGGAGCAGCAGTGGTGGCCATGGCTCCTGCTACAGGGGTAGCAGCCACAAAAGCAGATGGATCAGCCAAGAAGGCCTTGACCTTTTCAACAAGTGAAAAGGTGTAATTAATTTCCACAGACAACTTGCTTGTACACATTGATGATAGAATGGGGTACTGACACAACAGTTGGGAAACCAATCTGAAGGCATACGCTGGCAACATTGTGGACACCCTCTAGGAAGCAGGAATGCAGAGATTCCTCTGTGATGTCAAACACTTCCGGGTTGTAGATGCTGCCATTGTCAAACACCTGCTGGATGATCAGCCCAAAGGAGAAGGGGGAGATGTTCAGCATGTTCAGCAGTGTGGCTTCGCTGGCTCCCATTTTGTCTCCAGTCTTAATCAGCTGTGCATCACTCGGGATTTCAGTGGTGCCCCTGGAGATTTTAGTGGTGATGCCTAAAGCCTGGAAGAAGGAGGTCTTCTATGGCCCCAGACCAGTGTTCTGGGCTGGCACTGGCACAGTGACTTCACACGGGGCAATGGCACCAGCACGGGCAGCAGCTGGCACCTTATTGGCCAGCAGCAGGACCCTTATCTCAGCAGTGAGGCCCTCCTTGGTGAACACAAAGCCCACATTCCCCCAGATATGGGCAGCAGTTTCTCCAGAGCTGGGTTGTTTTCCAGATGTCCTCGAATGGCCTTGCACATCATGGTGTTCTTGCCCACCAGCACCATAGCCTTGCCGTGGAGGGACATGCAGATCTGCTTGGAGCCCACATTGGCTGCTCCCACAATGAAGCATTTTGGATAATCATCCAGAAGTTGGATGATCTTAAGGAAGTAGTTGGACTTCCAGGTCACCCTGTCTTCCCTGGGCATCACGGCAGAGCGTCAGGGATTGCCACGCAGGGTTTAAAGACGATGTCACTCCCATGAGGATGCCTGGCGAGAGGAAGCCCTCATTTTCTTTATATAGTATCTCAATTGGCCCTCAAAGGTCAGCGAAGGCACTGGGACACTCTTAACCCATTTTACAGACCAGGAAACTGAGGCCAATTCCAGTTGGCTGCGGAACTTGACTGAGCGCACAGGGAACCTTCACAGCCTTGCTCTCCGCCCTTCCTAAGGGGCAGCCAGGGGACAAACAGAACAAACCTCCCCGCCAGGCTTCCGAGCCTCATTCTCAAGCACCTGTTCATCGCAGACACTCCACATTCTTTCCTCTCCCCCGCCCCCCGCCCTCATTCTTTACTGCCCCGCCTTCTCTGGAGCAGGTGGTAGGCTTGCACTCACCCACCACGCAGGTGTGCGCCGCCATGGGGCAGGGCAGGCGCAGGCTTGCTTTTGGGCCAAGGCTGGAGCAGGAGTTGCTTCCTGTCAAGTGCACAGGCCTCCGGGGCGAGGTTGGGTTTGCGCCGGGGGTTTTTCCTAACCGCAGTAGTAGGGTAACCGGCAGTGTGGAGCCCCTCCACTGTGGTGGCGCTGCCCCTTAACCCCCCCACCCCAGGGCTGCGGGTCCTCCCGACTTCCTTCCACCTTGTTCCCCGCCGGGCCAACACGCATCCTGGGGCCACTGCAGAACCTCACTCTCCGCCTGCGAGGCAGATCCCCGCCAGCCGGCCCCCTCTGGTACACCCCGCCTCGGCGCTGCTCTGCACCCCTTGGGCCGCCCACCTCCTGGCCGGCAGCTTCACCAAAGCCGTGGTGCTTGCCCGGGAGCTGCCGCTCAGGTGGCCCCGCAATCAGACCTCGCGCCTCTGCTAGGTCTCCACCCTCACCTGGGTCACCTCCTTTCTTCCACATTCGCCCTTCATCCATCCCTCTCCTGCAGTGCTTGCGCTCCAGGCCCGAAAGAAAAGGACCAAGGCCAAGAAGGACAAAGCCCAAAAAGTGAGTCTTGAACCCCCACATCCCATTCTCTGGATTTCCTCCCGCACCTCCTCTCTGTGTCACGTCTTGAACGGGCACGAGGTTCCGGCACCCTGCGACCCAGCCACATGGCCTCTGGGCGACCTGGTAGAGTTGATCTCCGAAACTGTGGATCTGTGCCCAGAGGCCCAGCCTGGGTCTCAGCAACCCCACGCCTAATGGAGTTGGCTTTGGAGGAGGACCAGAGCCAGTCCGCCACTAGCTCCCCAACTCCAGAGGAGGCACCACAGGCTCCTGTCCCTGGGCCGCTGTGGCCCCGCCCCCACCCCAAGGCCTGCTAAGTGGTCTTGACCATTACGGAGTCCCTGTTAATTAGCATATTATTCTATTATATAGATAGATTATTTCCTATTAACCTTCCAACATGGCTGAACTCAAGCATTTATTCAACTGCTTTCAAACCTTTGAGAAAGTAGCCTTGGGGATAAATGGATCTCCAACTAACTTAAAGGGATTGTTGATGCTTTTCTCACAGAATGTGGATTTTTTTTTCTTTCTGTTTAACATAAACAATACAGTTCTTTACAAGATACTTTAAAAATAGAGTAAACAAAGAAAAAAAGTATGAAAGTCACCCTAAGAAAGCAATTGTTAGCATTTTTTGTGTTTGGGCAACCAATTTAACAAAAGAGCTTTTTTTCCCATTATTTTGTATTTAAATTTCAGTAGGATCTTAATTGTGGAAAGACAGAAAAATACAGAGTCAAAATCAAACATTCTTGTATCTTTCACTGTGTTAGTTTAGTCAGGGTTCTCCAAAGAAACAGAACAAATAGAACATGTAGATATGGATATATAGATATATAGGTATATAGATATAGATAGATAGATATAGATGATATAGATATATATAGATTACATGTAGATATAGATACAGATAATAGATATAGATATAGATATAGATATAGAAAAGGGATATGGATATCTCTATAGATTCAGATAGGTAGATACCATCTGTCTGTCTGTCTGCCTATCTGTCTGTCTAGAGAGATTTTAAAGAATTGGCTCAAGCAATTCTGAAGGCTGGAAAGTGCAAAATATGCAAGTTGGGCCAGCAAGTTAGAGATCCCAGGAGTTTCTAATGCAGTTAAAGTCTGAAGTCACCTATTGGGCAGAATTCTCTCTTCTTAGGGGGAGGGCAGTCTTTTTCTATTAAGCCCTTCAACTAAGTGGACGAGGCCCACCCACATTATGGAGGGTATTCTGCTTTAGTCAAAGTCCTCTGGTTTTGGTGTTACTTTCATATAAAAAAATACCCTCATAGAAACATTTATTAAAATGTTTGATCAAATATCTAGGTAACGTGGCATAGTCAAGTTGATACAAAATTTACCATCATACCCTCCCAAGATTAATAAAGGCCATGTGAAATATTCCAGTCTGTATATGTGAAAGTGCTATGAGACAATTCTTATTTTTAATAGTATCTTGGGTGAGAAGATAGTGAGTGGGAAGGTGATACTATACTTGATGTGTGAGGTATAGATAAGAACTTGGCAGAAACCAGGAAGTTGAGAGGTTTTAATTGATGAGGGAATTACAGAATGATAGGGGTCAAAATAAGAAAAATGTACTAGGTATGAAAGTATCTATTTATATAAAAACCCTGGGTGTAACACCCATCACGACCAAGGCTCAACCAACCAGAAGGAAGTCAGTCCTGCAGGGGTCGTCTTGGCAAAGGCTGCGCCCTCCCCGAGCTGTTTCCCACGAGGGCGAAGTTTGAGGCAGGAACCCGCCCTCAGAGTATGGACGCACTGAGTCCTGAGTCATCTTGGCAATGGCTGCACCCTCCCGAGATGTAGAAGCAAGGGGCAGTTAATGGTTTTGCAGTCCATAGCATATTGTAAAATGGATTTTCCCACAAAAGACAATAAGGCATGGAAGTATTTGAAGTTCTCTTTTATTTATACTAATATTATATGAGGAATCAGATATATAGTAAATACATCTGAGGATTACTTTAAGAAAAGATTTTCTTCCCCAAGGGAGAGTCAGTAAAGATCCACTAATTCTTATAATATGTAACATGATAATTACTTTGACCAAATATTTTATATTTCTTTCAAAAGTTATCCCTCAGAGTTTAGGACTTAATCTAGCACTCAAAAAGTCAATAGAGTATAAAAGTGGGAATTATTAAGTTTTACTATTTTAAAACTAGAGTTTGGAGATTTGGGAGCATGAGTGTGCCTCTTAATCTAAGGATCCATATATTCCTGCAAAAAAATATGCCCTCAGTTAATTTGAGGTCATAGTCAGAGAGTTTCAAGAATTTGAGGCTCACACCCAGCCAGCATGGCTCAGTGGTTGAGCATCGACCTATGAACCAGGAGATCATAGTTCAATTCCCCGTCAGGGCACATGCCCAGGTTGCGGGCTTGATCTCCAGTGTGGGGCATGCAGGAGGCAGCCAATCAATGATATGCTCTCATCATTAATGTCTCTCTCTCTCCCTTCCTCTCTGAAATCAACAAAAATAAATTTTAAAAAAAGAGTTGAGGCTCACAATGAGGTAGAAGGCACATCAAGATTAGTATATTGACAGGATCTCAATCATCCAGGGATCAGAGTCCACTACCTGATGGACTATCCAGGATGTGCAGGTCTGGCTAAGAAATGACCAGTGAAGCTGGATGTTAGATTTGATGAGGATGAGAGCCGGGGGCGAATTATGTTAACGAAATATCATCAGACCCTGCCTTTCTCATGTTGCTCGGAGAAGCCAAGCCAAATTCTAGGATATAACAGGGTTTCAAACCATATCTATGGCTTAGTAATCACCCAAAGCCAGATTTTTAATAAAGTGAATATAGGAAATTTCATTGCCAATATTATATCCATGTCTTCTAAAATGCTGATACATGTCCAGTGCTTCAGAAATAAACAAATTGGCTCTTGGCATTCAATGAGTCCATGTATAATTTAATAAGGATTAAAGCATGCTAAATTGGTTTCATAAAAACAGTGGATTGGGATATATATTTTATGACATATTTGAGAATTGCAAAGATAATATCCCTTTACCTCCAATTATTTCCTTAAAACAAAAAATCATATTATATCACCATAGTATAATTATTTAAATCAAGAAATTGTGATATAATACTATTGGCTAATCCACAGATCCGATTCAAATTTTGCCAATTGTTCCAATAATGTCTTTTTTAGAAAGAAAAAAAAAACATTCTTCCGGGTCCATTATCCAATCCAGAAGCCACATTGCATTAAATTGTTATATTTCTTTTTTTAAAAAATATATTCCATTGATTTTTTACAGAGAGGAAGGGAGAGGGATAGAGAGTCAGAAACATCGATGAGAAACATTGATCAGCTGCCTCCTGCACACCCCCCACTGGGGATGTGCCCGCAACCAAGGTACATGCCCTTGACCGGAATCGAACCTGGGACCCTTCAGTCCGCAGGCTGATGCTCTATCCACTGAGCCAAACTGGTTAGGGCATAAATTGTTATATTTCTTTAGTCTTCCTTAATCTGAAACATTTCCTCAGATTCCTTTGCCTTTCATGATTGACATTTTGGGAGAGTACTGGGCTGTTATTTTGTAGACTGTTCCTCAATTTAAGTTAGTCTGCTGTTTCCTTATGATTAGTTTTAGCTTATGCAGTTTTGACTGGAACACCACAGAAGTGATTTGTATGATACACACTTTATAAGAAGCAATTACTAGTAGACTATTGTTTGGGGTTTTCAGGAAATGTTGCCAAATGATGGCCCCCTCCTTGTTTTTGAAAATGTAAAATAAAGATAAATAATATTGTGGAAATGTATTTCTACAATTTAGTTGCCTTGTAGTTCTCTAAGTAGTTGGGGTTTTTCTCCCTTTAAATATGAGAGGCTTTTACTGTGCAGCTATATTTAACAGCACTGAGTTTTCTATCGAAAGAGGTATTGTGTTAGTCACACATTGAGAAAATTTAGGTCTACATAACACAATATGATACTCAAGTGAGTGCATGTTGTTAAAATTCTTAATGTGTTTCACATTCTTAAGAGAGTTACTCAATACCAATGAAAAGTATAATAAAGATTAAAGAATTGAAAGGATTTATGTTCCTGTGTTAAGATGAAGGATAAAATGATCATAGTATTTCTATGCAAAAGGCATTTTAAGCACCTCTTTTATTTTGCAAAAGCAGTAGAGTGCAGGAATTAAACATAAATGGCTTTGGAGTCATATTGCCTGGGGAGAAATCTCAGATCTGTGGTATCCTACCTGGGAGACTCTATCTCACTAATCTCAGTTTGCCCATCCATAAAGAGGATGATAATAGTACTAAATTAATTGGATTATAGAGGATTAAATGGAATAGTGTAAGTAAATTCCTTGCAATGGTTTATGCTGTACAGTCATCACATACAGCTATGATGGAATAAATGAATAATTTCAAATCCAGGCTTCTCCACTTTTGTGACCTTGGCCAAGTAGTTTAATCTCTCTAAATTTCAAACTCCAATTTTGCAATGGAAATAATAATAGTACCTACCTCATAGGATCATATGTGGAATAGTAGTTGTTTAATATATTATTATTATATTCTTATTGAAAGGAGTTTTTAGGGGTGAAGTAGGCAGATTTAGGAAATTTTAGAAATTAAGGGGTCCAGAAAAAGCACTCCATGGAAAAAGCACAGGGCTACAGAGCTGCAAAAGGTACATTTCCATAAGATGAGCTGGGAGTGGCAGAAGTTACATTTCCATAAGATAAGGGAGCTGGGAGTAGCAAAAGGTACACATTTACAGAATAAAGGGAAGGAAGCCCCTTATTGAAAGAGAGAGGAAGAAAAGCCCAGAGGGAATAGGAGAACAATAAGGGAGAAGGAGGGAACTTCATGTGAGACTTGAGCTCAGGAGTTGCTATAGTGACCAAATCAAAGGGGAATAGTGACCAATCAGAGGGGATATTGAGGCACAAAATACTGTAGCCTTTATAAATCCTAGGGAAAAGGGACTCAGTGGGACTCTTTCCCCCTCCCCACGTGGGAGTCTGTGCTTTTTTTCTCAATAAATTTCCACCTTTTGCTATACCATCCTCAGTCCCTGGTTTCATTCTTTGACTCCACTGGACAAGAGCCCAGGAAGCCATCCTGCCTGGGGAACACCGCACATTTCCAGTCCAAATTTCCCATTTCATTATTAATATCTTTATTAATAACATTAATGTAATACTGTTTATCTTGGAAACTTGGTGGAAAACAGTGTTTTGATAACAATTTTTAAATTTTTAAGTGCTATTTGCAATGAAAGAAAATACTGGGACATAAACTTCTAGGGAATATTTGCATCTCTTCCAAAATATAATTCCCGAAAATTTTTCTTTTTAAGTGAATACGAGTATCTTATAGGTATAACTTCAGGTCCATTTCATGGTTTGAATTATGTATAGGTGTGGGAATTGACAATTCATTATTATAGCTACCTATTGATACCAGAGTGTATGCAATTTACTATTTTAAATGTGGTGAAATAAGAATCATAATGCCTTGGAAAAATATCAAAGTTGTGTGTTTATGTATGTGTGTTTGTATGTGTGTGTATGTGTGTGTGTGTCTGTGTGTGTTCTGTTGACCTTAAGTCTTCCAGTAGTTCATCTAACCAGAATTTTACCAGGCTTGGTTAATGTTCCAGAACAGTGACTGCTTACTTCACGTTCTTAAACTGGACACCAGAATGTCCTCAGCCATTGTTAACTGGGGGACACTCTATTCACATATCACATCCAGAGGATGGTGTGATACATTGTTTTTTTCTATCCTATAGAATGATCCAGTTTGTGCAAGTTTCCCTCTCCTCTGCCTCCCACAGTCTGCTTAAATCTTGCCTTTGCCTACACATCAAGGCCAGGCCCCATTATGTCGGAGAATAACTAGGCCTCGGGGTTCTTTAGCATTTTTTGTGTGACATAGATCCTTTTGGCAGCCTGAGGTTGATTTAATATTCATTTATCTCCTTCATTTCAATGCAGGAATAATCTTTCTTATAATATCTACAGAAGTGGAACTCATTACTTTAGAAGACAGATTATTCCATTTTCTGAGCAGCTGAAATTGTTGTGAAAAGTCTATCTTACACAAAAGATAGGTCAATGACCATGTTATGAATTAGGTTTCAAACTTGGGCAAATCTTTTTCAGTTTTTTTTTTTTAAAGCTAGGAATATTTTCCTTAAATAATTCAAAGGGTAGTTTTAATAATAAAATGATAAATGATAAAATAAAAAAATGATACAATGAAAGTAAATAATGCAATGATAAAATGTTCCTCAAATTAATAAAATATTAAACACCCTAAATTAAAAAATATTTAGAATGATTCATAAATAATTGATTTTTCCCAGTTGTACATTTTTTCTTTTTTCTATTTACTATTAGCAAATGTTTTATATCATTTATATAATTTGGTCAACATAAAAGGCCTCTGAGATAGGCAGAACAGGGATGATTTTCCATATATATGCCTAAGTGACCATTATGACCGGCCAGTAGCTATGATGTGCACTGACCACCAGGTGGGCAGATGCTCAATGCATGAACTGCCCCTGGTGGTCAGTATGCTCTCACAGCCAACCTCCTGTGGCTGGCCAACCTCCCACAGTCCCTCCTCACAGCCAGCCGGCCAACCTCCTACAGTCCTTCCCCCGCCCCCGCC
This sequence comes from Myotis brandtii, assembly GCF_000412655.1. NCBI lineage: Eukaryota > Metazoa > Chordata > Mammalia > Chiroptera > Vespertilionidae > Myotis > Myotis brandtii. The sequence goes on along the minus strand of NW_005370031.1, from coordinate 1,664,006 downwards.
AGCCAACCTCCTGTGGACCCTCCCCCTGGCTGGCCAGCCAGCCCAGTTTGGGACTGGGCAAGATGGCCCCGAGGGACCCCACCCATGCATGAATTCGTGCACCAGGTCTCTACTATATAAATAAAAAATTGAGCCATGAGATGCTGAGTAACTTACCAGGGCTCCCATAACTGTTACTCCCATAACAAAGACCTGTCGCCCGACTCTTGGACCATTATTCTTCTCAGCATACCACCTCTTGTTCAGTGTGACTTCAAATCTAACAACTGTCAAGTCAATTCCAGAAGTCAATCAGGATATGCATTTCAGTGTTGACAGCAATCAGTTCTCGGCCTAGAAACTGATCTGGACTTGGTTAACTTGAGTTTCACGTTCCCTCAGGAGATGGCTGTGGACATCTTGGTCGTTCTTTAGAATGGACAGAGCACCAGGACATAGGATAACAATTCTTAGATGTGTTAAAAGTTTAAAGAGAAAAATTAAGAATGTAGACAAGGATGGAATTTACCGAAATGTGGAGCTTTAAAACTGTACAATTCCTTAATTAGTCTCCATAGGATTATTTAAAATTCTTTTGTTTATTTGTTTTACCTCATCTGTATTTTTACTTGCTTTAACAGCTGTTAAAATATATTTGAACAATTTATCCTGCCTGGTTGAAGGTGTATGATGATATCTTTTAGCTTCCATCTGTTGCTTAGCATTGAAACAAGATTTCATCTCCCAATGTAGAAATTTAAAAGTGAACATTCTTTTTTAAATGTTTAGTCAGATTTTCAAGGAAGAATATTTTTTGGACCCACCAACAAAACAGCCATTGAGTTGTGAGATCTTTATTTTATTAGATAATTCATGAACTTGTATAAAATACCTGGTTACTGATACTGAAATAAGATCCTAAAATTCCAGTTTTATAAGAAACTTGATGATTGTAATGGCCGTATTTTACATCATTCATGAATACCATCAAAAGCATTACCCATGAGTTGTCAGTTTGACAATTTTCAGTGATGAAAAACTTACTAAAATCTAGACTTCTTATAATGTTCAAGAATTAAGAATCACTGAGTCCTCATCCCTTATCACATATCTGAGGAAAATAAAGAAAAAAGATGCATATGACCAGATACAGAAGAATGAAACAGATTAACTTATCTCTGAGGGAAGCGGGGGTCAGGAAGTGTTTAACCAAAGAACTTATGTGCACATATGCATAGCCCATGGACATGGACAACAGTGCAGTGAAGGCCTGGGGGTGCAGTGGGCCCTGGGAGGAGGGGGGCAAAGAGGGGAGAAATGGGGGACATGTGGAATACTTTCAATAATAAAAATGAATTTAAAAAGAATATTCTTAGTTTTGTAGTTTTGAAATCTACTTTTT
>NW_005370031.1:1634900-1662554 GCF_000412655.1 Myotis brandtii | reverse complement strand
TTTATTTATTTATTTATTAGGGAGAATGGAAGGGAGCGGGGAGACAAAGAGAAGCATCCATGTGTGACAGACATATCAACTGGTTGCCTCCTGCAAGCACCTCCACCAGGACCAGGGACCAAGCCTCCACCTGTGGTATGTGCCCTTGACCAGAATTGGACCCACGGCCCTTCGGTCTGCAGGCAGTCACTCTAACCACTGAACCAAACCGGCTAGGGCTGTCCTTCTTTTGATTAGTTTACTGGGGCATACCTTTTGTCATTCTTTTACTTTTAACCTGTTTTTGTCTTCATATTCCAAAGTAGGTTTCTCATTTTGACCTATAGTTTGCTTTTCCTTTTTATATTATTCTGATAATCTGTATCGTTTATTGGGGGTATTTAAACCACTTAAATTTAATGCAATTATTGATATGGTTGGGTTTAAATGTACCATCTAGATATTTGTTTCTACTAAATAAATCAGTTATTTGTTTCCTTTTTACCTCCTATCCTGTTTTTTATTTAGAATGAGTACATTTTTATGCTTTAATTTTATTTCCTTTGTTGGCTAATTAGCTATAATTTTTTTATAGTGATTGCTTTAGGATTTTAGGACACATATTTAACTTATCATAGTCCTTAAATTAACATTATACTACTTCACATATGGTATTAGAACCTTACAACCCCCCTCTCCCATTAGCCTATAGTTGTCATGCATTTTACTTCTCTATATGCTATAAGGCACACATTGTATTATTATTATTTTGGCTTTAAACTGATAATTATATTTTAAAGAGTATTACAAATAATTTTCAAATTCTCTGTTTTCTATTTCTGATGCTCTTCATTCCTTAGTGAAAATCCAGATTTTTCAGCCTGGCTGGTGTGACTCAGTGGTTGAGAATCGACCTATGAACCAGGAGGTCACGGTTCTATTCCCAGTCAGGGCAAAGGCGGGCTCAATCCCCAGTTGGGGGCATGCAGGAGGCAGCCAATCAATGATTCTCTCTCATCATTGATGTTTTTATCTCTCTCCCTCTCCCTTCCTCTCTGAAATCAATAAAAATATATTTTTAAAAATCCAGATTTGCATCTACTATCATTTTCATTCTGCCTGAAGAATTATTTTAACATTTTCTTTTGTATTTTAAGTCTTCATGAGTAGTTATTTTAGAAGTTTGAAAACATCTTTATTTCATTTTTATTTTTTAAAGATATTTTCACTTGGCATGCTATAGTTCAAGATTTATAGTTTCCTTTTTTTTCTTAACTTTGGCTTTAACGATAATGCTCTAGTGCAGTGGTTCTCAACCTGTGGGTCTCGACCCCTTTGGCAGTCGAATGACCCTTTCACAGAGGTCGCCTAAGACCATCCTGCATATCAGATATTTACATTACAATTCGTAACAGTAGTAACATTACAGTTATGAAGTAGCAATGAAAATAATTTTATGGTTGGGTCACAACATGAGGAACTGTATTTAAAGGGCCAGAAGGTTGAGAACCACTGCTCTAGTGTCTTCTCACTTGCATTGAAACCAGTGTGAAGTCTGCTGTAATTCTTATCTTTGTTACCCTGTATATAAGGTGTCTTTTGACCTCTGGCTCCTTTTCAGACTTTCTCTCTATCACTTGTTTTAAACAATTTGATTGTGATGTGCTACAGTGTATTTTTCTTCACATTTCTTGTGCTTGTGGGTTGTTGAGCTTTCTGAATCTTGAGTTTATATTTTTCATCAAATTTAGAAAAATGTCAGCCATTGTTTTTTCAAATATGTTTGTTTATCCCACACCTCCTCACTCTTGAGAGCTCCATTTACATATATGTTAGACATCTTAATGTTGTCCCACAGCTTCACTGATACTATGTTCATTTTTTTATGTCTTTTTTACTATTTTGGGTACTTAGTACTGGTATGTCTTCAAGTTCACTACTCTTGTTTCTTTTCCTTCAGTTGCTGATCTCCTGTTAATATTATTTACAATGTATTTTTTCTCAAACATTGTAGTTTTGATTTCTGTGAATTTGTCTCTGGTTAATATGCTCAGTCTTTCTACCTTTTGATCATCGTATATAATAAAAAGGTAATATGCAAATCGACCAAATGGCGAATGATTGGTTGCTATGACACACACTGACCTCCAGGGGGAAGACACTCAACGCAGGAGCTGCCCCTTGGTGGTCAGTGTGCTCCCACAGGAGGAGCACTGTTCAGCCAGAAGCTGGCCTCCATGGCAGCACTAAGGATGTCAGACTGACGTCTTAGGCCCACTCTCCCAAGGGCTCCCGGACTGCAAGAGGGCGCTGGCCGGGCTGAGGGACCCCTGTGAGAGCACGAATCTTGTGCACCGGGCCTCTAGTATGGAATATAGTTATAATAATTGTTTTATAGTCCTTATCTACTAATTCGAATATTTGTATAATTTCTGGATTTGTTCCTATTTACTTGTTGTTTTTTCTCTCTTTATTATGGGTAATATTTTTCTTCTTCATTGCAAGCCTAATTATTTTTAAAAAATTGAATGCCAGAAATGCACAATTACCTTATAAGGCCCTAAATATTTTTGAACTTTCTTCTGAGTTGCAGTTAAGTTACTTTGCAGTACTTTAATTAGTTCAACTTGCTTTTAAGGCTTACTAGATGACACTAGAGCAGCCTTTAATCTAGGGCTGAATTGTCTCCTCACTATGACAATGTCATTCTGAGTCCTCTCCCCACTTCTTGTGAATTAAGGGGTTTACATTTTAACTGTTGGGAACATGAACTGTTGCTGGCCCTTTTGGAGATATGACGATTATCCTAGTTTTGGAGCGCTGTTCTTTTGAATATCTATGAAGAGTCTGAGCTTTTGCTCTTCTTGCAGGCTATTTAGCTACCACAGTGTCATGGATGCTGACATAATACTCTGGACAGAGTTTACCAGTTTTGTGAGCCCCAATTCTCCCAGGGCAATGTAAAGAGGACCAGGGGACTCCTTTACATGCAGTAGATTACATTATAGGAGGGAAAGCCTACACTTAGTGAATCTAGGTCTTTTATACTTGACAGTAGCATGCCTGTCCTTTACTTCCAAGGAACACATTATGTCTGCCTTTTATGATAGTTCACTATAGCAATATCCTTGAAAAGTTATACTAGAACAAAGGCACTTAGTGAATCTGCTTGTAAGATATGCAGAAACAAAAGAGATTGTTATGGACTGAATTGTAATCCCCGATGTGGCTATATTTAGAGCTAGGGTCTTTAAAAAAGTAGTAAAGATTAAATGAGGTCCTACAGGTGGGCACTGATCCAATATGACTTATGTCCTTATACGAAGGGGAAAGGACATGAAGGATGCACACTCACAGAGAAAAGACCATGGGAGGACACAATGGGAAGGTGGCCATCTGCAAGTAAGGAGGGAGGCCTCAGGAGGAACCAACCCTGCTAGCATCTTAATCTTGGACTTCCAGACACCAGAACTGCAAGAAAATAAATTGACGTTGCTTAGGTCACCCAGTCTGTGGTATTCTGTTATAGAAGCCCTGGGGGACTAATACAGAGACCCATAGAGAATTGTGTCTTCACAGTTGTCTCCCTAGCATCAAGAAATTTCCTTACATGTGTGTATTGAGCTATACTTAGAAGAAGATGTGGGGACCCTCTTCAGATCTCAGGAGTTCTCTCTTGGTGCAGAATTTTCCTGTCTGGTATACTGCCTTGAAAATGGTAGCTGCCATGGTATCCCCATATTCTAGCTCTGTCTCCTCAAATCAGGGTGACCTGCAGGATCTGCCTAGGCCCTCCATCTCTATGCTAGGGACTGGGAACTCTCTACACAGCAAGCTGCTGCAATCATGGGCTCATCCCATTGGCTTTTCTTATCTTAGGGATCATTGTCTAAACCATTTTTAATACATATTTTGTCTTTTTTGTTGTTGTTTCATACAGGAAGGTAAGTCCAGTCATGGGTAGAAGAGTGTTTCATATGCTAAATAATAAATGTTTACTTTTAAGCTATGAAAGAATCAAGCTGAATTGGAACTTACGAGATGCATCATAGTTTTGATTCAACAATTTCTCAGACTTCCCGAGATTGTATGTCCCACTTTCTCATTTGTAGCATTGGGAACAAATAAATCACTAAGCCTTCCAAGTAGAATATTGGCTTGCATGGTTAGAGAAAATGTCATGACAGAGATTTGAACTCTCCAAAAGAAAGTTCATATACAAATATGAGTTTTCTGTGTTAATAACAAGGCATGGGAAATCCGAGTTACATTATACAGTTTGCTGAAATATCAAGAAAGAACATATTAAATATGACACCCCTCTCCTGCTATTGTGGGTGTTGCAGTGAAACTCCAAAACATTGTTGATTTTATTCAATTTTACTTGTTGAACACTTAAAGTCAATCCATTTTAGTCTTTACCTTTCCACTTCCAACAATGTAGACTTGAGCTTTTTGTATTTTTTTCATTAAAAAAAAAGAAAATCAGAGAGAAATGGTAGAGTTAATTAAAATGTGTAATGGAAATTAAACCCATATGAAAATTGAGTCCTATTACCTACAATATTTTTCTTTATAATTTCAAAATTAATGGCAACAGAATCAAATATTTCATTTGGCCCAGCTCACTTAATAAAATATTGAGAGCCCTGACCGGTTTGGCTCAGTGGATAGAGTGTCGGCCTGCGGACTGAAGGATCCCGGGTTCGATTCCGGTCAAGGGCATGTACCTTGGCTGCGGGTATACCCCCAGTAGGAGGTGTTCAGGAGGCAGCTGGTCGATGTTCCTCTCTCATCGATGTTTCTAACTCTCTATCTCTCTCCCTTCCTCTCTGTAAAAAATCAATAAAATATATATTTAAAAAAATATTGAGAAATTTTATCAGTAGTGTTGAAAGACTTAAAAAATAATGGAGGGAGAAGAAGGCTAAGTGGTTCAAAAGACTTTAGAGTGAGGTACTTTAGACTTAGGGAGACCAACTATTTAAAAATACTTTTAAAAAGTCACTCTTCTGCATCAAAGGAAAGATGTTTTCTGGGAGAGTACCCTGTGAAACTGTTTTTAAATGCTTTTCAAAATTTGTAGCTAGAAAAAATGATCATTTAGAAGCCTTTTAGAAAAATAGCTTCTCTTCCCACACATTCACATTGGCGAAAAAAAAAAATGCTAAGGAAGAAATGGACGTTTTTAAAGAAACCTAAATTGCTTTTTAAATAGAAATTATAATTAAAAAAAACTATTTTAGAGCAGTTCAGGTATACATTAAAATTGAGAAAAATGGAGGCTGATGCCTTACCCATTAGGTATATAGATTTCCCATATACCACCTGGTCACACACATGTATACCTTCCAATAATCAGCATCACTCACTGGAATGGTACTTTTTTTAAAATCAAGGATGAACCTACATTGATACATCATAATCACTCAAAGTCCATAGTTTCCCTTAGGGTTCATTTTTCGTGTTGTACATTCAATGAGTTTGGGCAAATGTATGCCCATCATTATAATATCATACAGAGTATTTTCACCTATAAAAATCCTCTGTGCTCTGCCTATTTATCTCCCCACCTCCAACCCCTGGATACCCCTGATCATTTCATTGTCTTCCTAGTTTTACCTTTTCCACAATGTCATACAGTTGAAATCATAAAGTATATAGTCTTAAGATTGGCTTCTCTCACTCAGTAATATAAACAAAATGTTCCTCCATGTCTTCTCATGGCTGGGCAGCTCATTTGTTTTTAACACTGAAAATATTCCATTATCTGGTTGTAGCACAGTTTGTTCATTCATTCATATACGTAAAGATATCATGGCTGTTTCCAAGTTTTGGCAATTATGAACAAAGCTGCATATGCAGGTTTTTTATGTGGCCATAAGTTTTCAACTCCTTTGGGTAAATACCTGTGGGGAAGCACGGGACTTGGTTGGAAAGTCTGTAAGGAGGAACCTCTGAAAGGTCAGGGGCCTCTAAGGGGACCTTGCCAAAGGCAGCAGACCCTGCCTTGACTTTTCCAAACAAGTCTGAGCCCCTGGGTGTTTTACTAGAATCTTTATGTTTAGACTTCAAAATGTCCTTGTTTAAAAGACACTACAGAAGCATGTGTTTTCTCAAGGGTGCTTATCCTACTGATAGTATCTAGTAGTTAATTTTAGTTCAAGCTGTCACTACAAAAAAAGCCTAAGGAGGCAGGTGAACGGGGTTGTTTGGTTTCTATAGCCAAGCAGTCCCTTAGCCCTCCCTTTCACAGAAACATGTGTCAGAGTAATCCATTCATTCGTCGCTCAGGGTCTGCTGGTCAGTTCCAGCAAATACCAAGGTATGCAATTGCTAGATTTTATGGTAAGAGAATTTTTAATTTTGCAAGAAACCTTCAAACTGTCTCCCAAAGTGGCCGAACCATTCTGTGTTCTCATCACCAATGAATGAGTGTTCCTCGTGTTCCACATCCCCACCAGCATTTGGTGGTGTCAGTGTTTCAGATTTTGGTCATTCTAATAGTTACATAGTGGTATCTCATTGCTTTAAGTTGCATTGCCCTTATGATATGTGATGTGGAGCATATTTTCACATGCTTATTTGCCACCTATATATCTAATTTGGTGAAATTTCTGTTAATTAAGGTCTTTGGCCCATTTTGTTATCAGGTTGTTTGTTTACTTATTGCTGAGTTCTAAAAGTTCTTTGTATCAGATGTGGCTTTTGTAAATATTTTCTCCCAGTCTGTGGCTGGTTTTCCTATTTTCTTGATATTGTAAGTCTGGAATAAGGTACAAGATTTTTTACTTCCAGCAAGTTCTGAGGTGCTGCTGGTGCTGCTGGTCCAGGGACTAAGGGCACAGATTTTTTAAAAGGCCAATCTTTGGACTCAAATATCTGTCCAGTCATGTATTACTTGTGAGAATTCCGGCAAGTTATTTAGCTTCTTTAAGTTTTTTGTTTTTGGCTTTAGAATGGGAATAAATATTTTATAGGGTTATTTTAAAAGATCCTGGATGTGAACACTTACTGCTTAATTAAAATATGTACATATCCTGTTTTCTTTTAAAAAATATATTTTTATTGATTTCAGAGAGGAAGGGAGAGGGAGAGAAAGATGGAAACATCAATGATGAGAAAGAATCATTGATCGGCTGCCTCCTGCACGCCACACACCGGAGATGGAGCCTGACACCCAAGCATGGGCCCTGACTGGGAATTGAACCGTGACCTCCTAGTTCATAGGTCGATGCTCAACCACTGAGCCACGCCAGCCAGGCCATATCCTGTTTTCTAAAGGATACTCAACAAATATTGAAAGCCTTCACTTTCCCCTTGCAAAGAAATTACTATTGCTCTCAAAAGAGGGGAAAGGAGAGCAGTGGAGTGGAGCCGTGTTCAGTGTGTTAACAGAAACAGCAGAAGTGGGAAGCTCCCAGGTCCTACATTAAGTGGTATGGAAGGATTGCACTCTCATTTACATGACGTGGGAGGAGAGGAAAGCTGGGAAGCATTAAGGTCCTTGTATTAAAACTGGATAGCAGCTGGAGCCTTAGCTGCAGCTTAAGATCTTGATGGCTTTAGGCTAATGGGTACCAATTATAATAATTGGTACTCTCTTCTGCTTATAAATGATCATAAAATGTATTAGTAGTAGGTTTTAAAAAATTCTATCTGATTTGTGATGGATGATAAATGCTGATTTTAGAATTTTTTTTTATGGAAAAGCTGTATGTTTCTGCTCAGTGATATATCTGGGGAAATACTTCCCTTTATGAAGTTTTCCTTTTTTTGTTAGATAAATGTGATTTACTTTTATTTTGTAAATATGATATTTCAAAGATTATATGAAAGTCTTGAAGTACCCCAAATCCTCATTATTCTGTCAACTATTTGAAAATGTTGCAATTTGTATTGGTATAGTTTCTTCCAATTGACCATCATCAGTGATTCAGTTTATAAGTATTGTTACTCAGTGAAATCTTATTAGTAGTTATGCCCTGAAAGTGTAGATCCTGTTTCATTTTAAACTGAAGTTATTCTAAAAACCCAGTCTCCTTTTGTTCTAGTAAATTGAAATATGCTTGTGGAGTATCACTCAGAATATTATACAGAATTCAAACTTGCCAAGTTTTATTATACCAATTCCATGATCCAATAAACAATGGAAGTATTTCTAGAAATTTTCTTTCTGCTTCTAGTAGATCTTGGCGCCATACCAAGATCCTCTTTACTTGGCTATTGCTGCTGTTCTTCAGCTGCTGTGAATTTTGACTGCTAACATTCACAGCTGGCCCCTCTCCAGAGAATTGCCCTCATCTTGCCTGGGAAATACCGCACCCCCCTTTAATGTCACCACCATTCCCAGGAGCAGTCATTGGCCAATGATGGACATATAAACGGCAGTATGGCGGTACCTACTCTGCAATGCAGTTCATGCTCCAGAACTCCCTGCAGGGTCAGACTCAATCTAGACTCCAGGTTAGACTAGATTCTTGCTTGACTTTTAAAAAAAAATTTCCTGCTGTATCTGCTTCCTTCACTTCCTTTATCCTGAGAGCACTCCCTCAATAAATTATTTGTTTAAGAATCCTTCTCTCTGTCTCTGCCTTTAAGGGAAACCAACACAACACTCCTGATATTCGATATTAAATTATTCCTCACTTGAGTTTGGCGTTTATCTCCCAATGGTTTATTGCAAAGAAGAAGATGTTTAATTACTATGCCTTTACTACCTACCTAGGATAAGGATAGCAGTACATTAGAATTGATACATCACAGTGACTGGTGCAGGAATTTGAATCATTTTAGTTTACCCATCATTCATGTACAAAAATGGTTCAGAATTGTGAGCTTGAAGATTACCTTTTTGGTCTGGATCCAGGTCGGAGAGGGAGAATAAGGAAAGTAAAGCAACCAACTGCTGTAATAGTGGTGGGGGCCAAGGTAGTTATAGGTACAAAGCAATAAAAGTATGGCCCAGTAATCCAATTGCCAGCAGCTGAGAAACACAACTTCAGATCCCTAGACAGTAATACTACAGAGATCCTGTCTCCCAGCAGACAGAATCAAATTGATCTGAATGTCTAGTTGTTGATTTTTTATTAAAAATAAGACATAACAAAACAAAAATAGATTCGCAGAAACAGAGATCAAATTGATGGTTGCCAGAGGGGAGGGAGTGGGGGATGGGTGAAAAAGGTGAAGGGGAATCTGTACTAATAAAAGCCTAATAGCTAATTAGACTGCGAGACCTTCCAGGAGACCTTCCAGACATCGTTCTGGACAAAGCCATGGTGGTGGGGCTGAGGCAGAGGTGGTTAGGGACAATCAGGCCAGCAGGGGAGGGAAGTTGGGGGCGATCAGGCCAGCAAGGGGAGAGCAGTTGGGGGTGAGCAGGCTGGCAGAGGGGGCAGTTGGGGGCGAGCATGACAGCAGAGGGGAGCAGTTGGGGCTGAGCATGCCAGCAGAGGGAGCAGTTGGGGGTGATCAGGCCAGCAGGCAGAGTGGTTAGGGGCAATCAGGCAGGTAGGCAGGTGAGCGGTTAGGAGCCAGTGGTCCCGGATTGCAAGAGGGATGTCCGACTGCCGGTTTAGGCCCGATCCCCTGAGGGGTCCCAGATTGGAGAGGGTGCAGGCCAGGCTGAGGGACACCCCCGCCCCTTCGTGCACTGGGACACTAGTATAGTTCATAATATTGCAATAAGTTGCATAATGACAGATGTTTACTAGACTTAGTGTGGTTACCACATCAGAAGGTATCCAAAAGTCAAATCACTATATTGTGCACCTGAAACTAATATTGTATGCCAACTGTACTTACTGTTATTTTTTAATTTTAAATAAGTCATGAGCCTGGCCGGCATGGCTCACTGGTTGAAAATTGACCTATGAACCAGGAGGTCACATTTGATTCCTGGTCATGACGCATGCCTGGTTGCAGGTTCGATCCCCAGTGTGGGGCAGGCAGTAGGCAGCTGATCAATGATTCTCTCTCATCATTGGTGTTGTTATCTCTCCCTCTCCTTTCCTCTCTCTGAAATCAATAAAAATATATTTTGATAAATAAATAAACAAACAAACAAACAAACAAATAAATCATGAAAGAGAAAGCAGACACTTTACTGCAATCATACATGTTCCCTTTTTATGTGATGTATCACGTTGATTGATTTGCGGATATTGTACCATCCTTGCATCCCTGGGATAAATCCTACTTGGTCATGGGTGTATGATCTTTCTGATGTACTGCTGGATCCGATTTGCTAAGATTTTGTTGAGGATTTTGGCATCTATGTTCATGAGGGATATTGGCCTGTAATTCTCTTTCATTGTGTTGTCTTTACCTGGTTTTGGTATTAGGGTGATGCTGGCTTCATAGAATGAGCTTGGAAGTGTTCCTTCCTCCTGAATTTTTTGTAGTAGTCTGAGGAGGATAGGTTTTAGTTCTTCCTTGAAAGTTTGGTAAAACTCCCCTGAGAAGCCATCTGGTCCTGGGCTTTTGTTTGCTGGAAGCTTTCTGATGACTGCTTCAATTTCTTCCATAGTTATTGGCCTATTGAGATTTTTAGATTCTTCCTGATTAAGTTTTGGAATGTTGTATTTTTCTAGGAATTTGTCCATTTCCTCCAGGTTGTCTAGTTTGTTGGAGTAGAGCTGTCCATAGTATTGTTTAACAATCATTTGTATTTCTGTGGGGTCTGTTGTTATTTCGCCTCTATCGTTTCTGATTTGGTTTATTTGGGACCTCTCTCTTTGCTTCTTGGTGAGCCTGGCTAGAGGTTTGTCAATCTTGTTTATCCTTTCAAAGAACCAGCTCTTGGTTTCATTGATTTTCTGTATTGTTTTTTTGGTCTCTATGTCATTTATTTCTGCTCTAATCTTTATTATCTCCTTCCTTCTGCTCACTCTGGGCTTTTCTTGTTGCTCTCTTTCTAATTCTTTGAGCTGTAGATTTAGATGATTTACTACCATTTTTTCTTGTTTGTTGAGGTAGGCCTGTAGAGCTATAAACTTCCCTCTCAGGACTGCTTTCATTGTGTCCCAAAGGTTTTGGATTGTTGTGTTTTCATTGTCATTAGTTTCCAGGATGTTTTTAATTTCTTCTTTGATCTCATTGGTAACCCAATCAATATTTAATAACATGCTATTCAGCTTCCAAGTGTTTGAGTATTTTGGGTTGTTTTTATTGTAGTTTATTTCTAACATTATGCCATCGTGGTCTGAGAAGAAGCTTTTTATGATTTCAATCTTCTTGAATTTGGGGAGACTTTGTTTGTGACCCAATATGTGGTCTATTTTTGAATATGTCCCATGAGCACCTGAGAGGAATGTATATTCCATGGCTTTGGGGTGAAGTGTTCTGAAGATGTCAATTAAGTCCATCTGATCTAGTGAGTCATTTAGGATTGCTGTTTCTTTGCTGATTGTTTGTCTAGCGGGCTTATCCAGTGGTGTCAGTGGTGTATTAAAGTCCCCTACTATGATTGTATTGTTGTCGATCTCTCCTTTGATATCTTCCAGGAGTTTTTTTATGAATTTGGGTGCTCCTGCATTGGGTGCATATATGTTTACCAGGGTTATATCTTCTTGTTGTATTGATCCCTTTAGTATTATGAAGTGGCCTTCCTTATCTCTTGTTATGGCCTTCACTTTGAGGTCTATTTTGTCGGATATAAGTATTGCTACCCCAGCTTTCTTTTCCTTTCCATTTGCGTGAAAGATATTTTTCCATCCCTTCACTTTCAGTCTGTGTGAGTCCCTTCTAATGAGGTGGGTCTCTTGTAGACAGCAGATGTATGGGTCATGTTTTTTTATCCATTCAGCCACTCGATGTCTTTTGGTTGGAGCATTTAGTCCGTTTACATTTAAAGTTATTATTGAAAGGTACTTGTTTGTAGCCATTTCTTTTTTTGTGTGTGTGGCTGTTTTCTTTCTGAGCTTGTTATTTCTTCTTTTTACACCAGTCCCTTTAGCATTTCTTGCATGGCTGGCTTGGTGGTGATAAACTCCCTTAGCCTTTTTTTGTCTGTGAAGCTTCTTATTTCCCCTTCAATTTTGAATGAAAGCCTTGCTGGATAGAGTATTCTTGGATTCAGTCCTTTGCTTTGCATCACTTTGTAGATTTCTGTCCATTCTTTTCTGGCCTGATGTGTTTCTGTTGAGAAATCATTTGATAATCTAATGGGAGATCCCTTGTATGTAACTTTCCGTCTCTCTCTTGCAGCCTGTAAGATTCTCTCTTTGTCCTGAACATTTGCCATGGTAATTATGATGTGTCTTGGTGTGGGTCTTTTCGGATTCACCTTGTTTGGGACTCTCTGGGCTTGTGTGACTTTTTTCTTCCCCACCTCAGGGAAGTTTTCTGATATTATTTCTTCGAATAGGTTTTCTAATCCATGTTCATCTTTCTGTTGTTCTGGCACCCCTATTATTCGTATGTTGTTTCGTTTCATGTTGTCCCAAAGCTCCCTTAGGCTCTCCTCCTGTCTTTTAATTTTTTTCTCCATTTGCAGTATAGTTTGGGTGTGTTTTGCTTCCTTGTCTTCTAATTCACTAATTCGGTCCTCCGCTTCTCCTAGTCTACTGTTGATACTTTCAATGGAGTTTTTTATGGCAGCTATATCACTCTTCATTTCTTCTTGGGCCTTACTTAAGTTGTTGATTTTTTCATCTGTTTCTTCTAGCTTCTTGCATATGGTATTGAATTTTTCATCTGATTCTTCTAGCTTCTTGCATATGGTATTGAATTTTTCATCTGATTCTTCTAGCTTCTTGCATATGGTATTGAATTTTTCATCTGATTCTTCTAGCTTCTTGCATATGGTATTGAATTTTTCATCTGATTCTTCTAGCTTCTTGCATATGGTATTGAATTTTTCATCTGATTCTTCTAGCTTCTTGCATATGGTATTGATTTTTTCCTCCGACCGGTGCATGTACTCTAGGACCCTTATTCTGAATTCTTTTTCCGTCATGTTGCATGCCTCTGTCTCACTTAGCTGCTTTTCTGGCGAGTCCTCCTTCTCTTTCCTTTGGGGGTTTCTTTGTCTACCCATGTTTGATCTCACTGACATATCTAGTTGTTGAGTCGTTCAGTGGCTGCTCCCTGGGTGGCAGTGGCTCCTCGGGCTGTGGTTGCTCCTTGGGCGGTTGTGGTAGCAGTGGCTCCTCCGTTGATAGCAGGGCCGAACTTTTGGTGTCCGCAGGTCTGTAGCTGTGGTCGCAGGTCTCTGTCCCCAGTGGCTGCAGGGTCCTGGTATGCGTCTGAGATCAGACTGGGTGGTGCTGAGGCCAGGATCCTAGTCTCAAGCAGCTCTGTTTCCCAAGATGGCGTGGTCACTGTGCCTGTGCTGGCCGCCCAGGAGTGTCCGCGCCGGGAGCGGGACTCCGCCGCCTAAGACCACCTGGTTTAGCAGCCCCTTAGAAGACCTGCAGAATCTAGCTGTCCCTAGCTCATACACACACACACCACACACGTCCACACACTCCTCTCCATGTTCCCTTTTTAAACTTAATCTCTGGTAAAGGGGGAGAAAATGGGAGTTATCTATAATACTATCAACAATAAAAAATATATTTTAAAACAATTTAATCTCCATGTTACTATGTCATTCTAGTGCCTTCCTAGATGAGAAATAACTGAAAAATAATTTTCATTTGTAATGCTGGTAAACTCCCCTCCCTGCCTCAACCTCTCAAATGGGTTTGTTTTTCTATTTTTTAATTAAATTTATTTTAGTAATATCCTATATAATAAAAGCCTAATATGCTAAGTGTCCGGTTATCAGGTCGTCCATTCAACCAATCAAAATATAATATGCTAATGATATGCTAAGGCCACTCAACCACTTGCTATGATGTGCAGTGACCACCAGGGGGCAGATGCTCCGACTGGTAGGTAAGCTTACTGCTGGGGTATGGCTGATTCGGACTGAGCGAGATGGGTCAGACATGCCCTGGAGCCCTCCCCGCGGTCCCTCCCCGGCTGGCCAACCTCCTGCGTCCCTCCCCAGCCCTGATCATGCACTGGTGGGGTCTCTCGGCCTGGCCTGTGTCCTCTTCCAATCTGGGACCCCTCAGGGGATGTCAGAGAGCCAGTTTTGGCCCGATCCCACAGGCATAAAAGGCTAATATGCAAATTGACCAAAGGGTGGAATGACTGGTCTCTATGACGCACACTGACCACCAGGGGGCAGACACTCAATGTAAGAGCTGCCCCCTGGTGGTCAGTGTGCTCACACAGGGGGAGCGCCGCTCAGCCAGAAGCCAGGCTCATGGCTGGCAAGTGCAGCAGCACTAAGGATGTCCATCAGTCAGACATCCCCCAAGGGCTCCCAGAGTGCAAGAGGGCACAGGCTGGGCTAAGGGACCACCCCCCACCGAGTGCACAAATTTTGTTTACCAGGCCTCTAGTTAGTTAATAACATTATACACATTTCAGGTTTACTACTTTATAACACAACATCTACCTACTCTACTGTGTGCTCACCACCCAAAAGCCATCTCCTTCCATCACCATGTAGTTAACCCCTTTTACCCTCTTCGTTCTCTCTCCAGCCCTCCAGTCCCTCTGATAACCACCTTACTGTTGTCTGTGTCAATGAACTTTGTTTGTTTGTTTGTTTGTTGCTTTTTGTTTTATATCCCACATGTAAGTGAAATCAGATGGTTCTTGTCCTCTCCTGTCTGACTTATTCCACTCAGTATAATACTCTCAAAATCACCATAATGAAAGGGGAAATTTGGACTGGAATCACACAGTGTTCCCCTGGGTAGGATGGCTTCCCGGGCTCTTTGTCCATTGGAGTCGAAGAATAAAACCACGGACGGAGGATGGTATAGCAAAGGTGGAAATTTAGAAACAAGCACAGATTCCCATGTGGGGAGGGGAAAGAGTTCCACTGAGTCCCTTTTCCCTACAGTTTATAAAGGCTGCAGATCTTTGTGCCTTGATATCCCCTCTGATTGGTCACTATCACCTTCTGATTTGGTCACTATAGCAACTCCTGAGCTTAAAGGTCAAACCTCATGTGAGGTATGGTATGTGAGGCTCCCTCCTTCTTCTCTCTTATTGTTCTCCTATTCCCTCTGGGCTTTCTTCCTCCCTCTATTTTGTAAATGTGTACCTTTTGCTGCTCCCAGCTCCCTTATCTTATGGAAATGTAGCTTCTGCCACTCCCAGCTCCCTTGTCTTACGGAAATGTACCCTTTGCAGCTCTGTGGCCCTGTGCTTTTTCCATGGATCCCTTAATTCCTAAAATTTCTTAAACCTGCCTATTTCACCCCTAAAAACTCCTATCTTACCCCTAAAAATTCCTTTCAATACAACCCTGAACGCAACTAAGCTCATCTGATCTTGGTTTTCTTTTTATAGAGCCATTTAAGATTTCCAGTGTTGTTCTGCCAATATAAAGAAACACTGCAGCCTGGCCAGCGTGGCTCAGTGGTTGAGCATTGACCTATGAATCAGGAGGTCATGGTTCGATTCTCAGTCAGGGAACATGCCTGGGTTGCGGGTTAGATCACCTGCGTAGGGCATGCATGAGGCAGTCGATCTATGATTCTCTCTCATCATTGATGTTTCTCTCTCTCTCCCTCTCCCTTCAGTGCTGAAATCAATAAAAATATATTTTTAAAAAAGAAATACTCCCACCAAAAATAGCATGACCACCCTACTCAGACTTTGAGCTTCCTCTCCCAGTATTTTTTGACATAAACATCCACTGTATTTGTAGCTTATCTTTCTCATATGTTACTTATCAACTGCCTTCTCTCTACTCTCAGCACTTTGTTCCGTTCAGCTTTGGAATTACATTTTCCCTTTTGATGGGGCACTTCTGCAACTTGCTTCCTGATGATTACTATATCTCAGTAAAATCTTGTGACTAGTCATATTTTTAGCCCACCTCGGCCAGTAATTCTGCATGGGCATAACCTTGCACTACAGACTCTTCCTCCTTCTGCAGACAAATATCCTATTAATTGAAAAAAAAAGAGTTAAGTGAAAAATTACCCATATGAAATCACCAAAGTTCTGTATAATATGTACATCCTGAATTATCCTTTATTGAATATTCTGATTTTAAAATAAGATAATTTGTTCTTACAGGCTTTCTTTTTCAGTTTGCTTGTAAGGGATAATACAAATTCCGCTTCTCAGAAAACCCTTGATTTTATAGACAAGGAGTCTGAGGTCTAGAAATGTTAGTATTTTGTATTCACCCTTGTTATTTGTAAATATGATTCTTCAATTTTATAGTATTTGTATAGAATTATATTGCATAGTATTCCTTTAATACTGTGATTCATATATTATTTCAATTATTTTATTGTTGGTGTACATTTGAGTTGTTTCCAGGTTTTGGTCTAAAAAGAATGCTGCTGCCCTAGCCGGCTTGGCTCAGTGAATAGAGTGTTGGCCAGTGGATTCAAGGGTCCCGGGTTCGATTCCTGTCAAGGACATATGCCCTGGTTATGGGCTCAATCCCCAGTAGGAGGCATGCAGGAGGCAGCCAATCAATGATTCTATCTCATCATTGATGTTTCTATCTCTCTTTCCCTCTCCCTTCTTATCTGAAATCAATAAAAATATATTAAAAAATAAAATAAAGACAATGCTGCTAAGACTCTTTATATTTTATTAAACTAAGAAAATTTTCTTCTATTCTTTTGAAATTATTTTTAAATTAAAAATTGATATTACATTTTATCAAACATGTTTTCCTTGCCTATTTAGCTCTTAATATATTATATTTTTAATTCTTCCAGTTCAGTATGGATACTTTTAGATCTGTTTGTTCCTTTTCATATTTCCTTATTTTCCTCATATTTAATCACTTCTTTTATTTTTAAAACTACCATTGTACTTATTTTTCTGTTCTTTTTCTAATAATTCAAATATATGGAGTATCTGCAGGTTTGATTTAATTGTCTGGTGCTTTTGCTAGTTCTCATATATAATACTTTATTTGCTTTTGTATTTTGTAATTTTTTAATTTGAGTTCATAATTCTGGAAAATTTACCTCAGAGAATCCTTTGAAATCTAGGTTTTGGATGAGTGTCTCAAAAGAGTATTTTCATATTCTTCTGCAAGCTATCAAGAGGTTTTACCAACTCTGGACACTTTGAACTAAATTTTTGGCTAGAGATTTTTCAGCCTACTCATGTAGTGGGAAATCAGGTTATAAAAGCATCTAAGGGCTGGATTTTAGCTACAAATTTCCAAGAAGGACTTAATTTTTTTCCCCTGCATTCAGTGCCAAAGTTCAATTGGACTTTTTTTTTGGCATTATTCTGTAGGCAGGAAGTGAGGCAGACTTGCTTCTAGTATATTTTTTATTTTGAAGGTATAACTCTATGATGGGGTATTTCTTAGTAAACACCCTAACTTGGCTTTGCCCAGTCTCCTCTGTGTTGTGATAGGGCCTGAAAAACCAAAGTTCAAGTTCACCTTCTTGTCAAGTGTTATCAGGTTGAAAGCTATCCCTTAACATATTTTTCCTCTGGGTTTTAGTTTACATTTATTTTATTGGCCTCTGAGTGTTTCTTTACCAATTTTTCAATTCTTGGATGCCGTTAAAATATTTTTAAATATTTTGTCCAGAATTTTTTTGCCCTATTTTTTCCATCAACAGAGTTGTTCAGGTTACTTAGTCTGCTAGAATGCCAGAAGCAATAACTTAAACTTTATGATTTCTGACCTATCTTTCAACTTTGTGGTTGATGCTGTGTTCACTATATTAAAGATTTGTGGTTGGTAAGGGCTATATTTCTAAAAAGAAATAACTTGTGAGAGCAAGCCATATAATTGTCCACTCATGAGAGGTTTTTGGGCCACATGTTTCCATAGCTTATGCATCAGTGTCCTTGCCTTAGGCTGTTCCATTTAACACATAGGGGATTCTTATTAAAATTGATATTAAATTTTGCCAGTTAAATGGTAAATTCAGTTTAACTAAAACCCCATTCTCTAAACATTTCCTAAAATAACAATGCCTTGATAATGGTTGAAACTTGTTTCTTTTAATAGAAGCTAACCTTGTAAAATAATGTTATAACTTATATGGTATAACAAAGTTTTAAAATTATAAGCCTCTTAGCCCAGCCAGCATGGCTCAGTGGTTGAGCATCAACCTATGAGCCAGGAGGTCAGGGTTTGATTCCAGGTCGCATAATATGCCGGGGTTGCAGGCTCAGTCCCCAGTGTGGGGCATGCAGGAAGCAGCCAATCAGTGATTCCCTCTCATCATTGGTGTTTTTATATCTCTCTCCCTGTCCCTTACTCTCTGAAATCAATAAAAATATTAAAAATAAATAAATAAAATTATAGACCTCTTAGAAATTAAATGCTTTTTTTTCTGTTAAATATACATTATTTTCTTGACAAGAAAGCAGATACTTTACTGTATGGTCTTCTTAATTACACATGTGTGTGTTCTTAAATCATATTCTTAGTTTTCTGTAATTATTCTTGCAATGATGTGAGAATTTCATGAGTACATGTATGTGAAAGTTTTTGGCATATCATAAAGCAATACAATGTTACCAAATTAGTTAGTTCCTCTGAATTATTGTAGCACTTTAAAAGTTCATATGTGGATATGTTTATTTTTCTTTCTAAATTATGAGCTTAATGATGGAAGAACCTCTGCCTTAATCAAAGGGAATCTTTAGAACTTAGCACCCTGCCTGGCACATAGTAAACATTCAATCACAAAGAATGTTTCTTTAATTGATAATAAATGATGAATACTTTTAATGAAATGTTTTTTGATACTTATGTTATAAAAACTTTCATTTTTAAGGGATATTTATTTAGACTAGTGAATTTTCATGCTTCTACTTCCATAGGAAAATAATGGGCCTTTGTGGGGATAAGGGGAGTTTTAAGATAATTTTCCCATGTGTGAAAAGGGAGAGCTTGGGTGAATAATGTGAGATCCGGTGAGATTTGATATTAAATGAAGAATAGACTTTTAAGTTCTACACTGTAAGTGCTAACATGGTCACGTTGTAGCCTAGAAAATGCATACTGAAAGACATCCAGGCAAATGTATGTAAATATGCAAAATTTGCAAACATATGCAAGTTTCCTTTTGCAATACTTATCTAATCCACTTTAAAAAACAGGACTATACAAGGCCCTACCTCTGTAAATAGTCCTATTTGAATTGCTTTTCAAAGGTGTAACCCATTACTTTATTCCCTTCTCTTAACATTAAAAAGGACTTGCTTTGGGTATGGTCAATTTGGAGGTATTTTTTTCTAATTTCCAAGGTCACAACTGGAGAGCCCAATAAAATTAGCCATGAAATTGTGCTAATATATTTATGGAGGGGGAATTATAGCCAGTTCAGTTTATTATGTTATTCTAAATTATTTAAATATGAAATTCAGTATCCTTGTGATGTTTCAGCAGAAAAGTGAATTTATTATTAGACATTTCAAGCATAATTTCAACAAGGGTAGTGCCTAATACCTTATAGTAAGCAGATATATTGAGGTCAGCAGATTGTAAACATCTTCAATTTGTAACTTTCCATCAGGCATTTGGATATGTGGAGGATGTCTAGGTGAGCACCAATTGCAAATACAGCTAGTTTATACATTGTTCATATATCTTTCATTTCTTTAAACATTCACTAACTAGAATAGTACTATGAACAATATTAGTGCTTAATGAATGGTTGATTACATACTAAATAATTGAGAATTGGATGTATTGCAAAATTACTATTTTACTTGTGAATATGAAAGAAGAGACTCATTTAATCTTTCCACTACAAGTATTTCTTCACTTAAAAGGCATTCCTTTTAATATTTAGTTCTAATTTATGAGTGTTGTCAAATGCCCTTCCATTCACATTTTGTTAACTAGAAACATTGCTTTTTAAGATTGTCTCCATTTTCTATAGTTGTACATTAAAAGAAAAAAATGAAAGCAAATGTTAAATGTAAGGACACATACTAAATATTCCTGCAGAGATAACATTTGGTTGTCAACTTAGAGTGTGAAGTGAGTGGATGGAAATCAAAATGCACTCACAAGAGGTAGTCTTTTGAGACTCCTATTGATGTCTGTATTTACTCATAAGGAGTGCACAGGTTATCTGTGTGAACTATTGTGTGGCTGTAGATCCAGGAATTTTCTTCTTTTGCTACCAAACTCCCTTTAGGCATTGAATCAAGAGAGTATAAACGGAAATACCTACAGATAAGGGATTTTGAGTACTTATAAATAATTCATCCATCCCTCCTGGCATTTAAATGACTGTAAAAAGTTACTGATCTATGGGCATGTCATGCTTTTCCTTTTCATATCAGTTTCTTGGGTTCTACTTGGTTTCCTTTTTCTGCTTTTACTTTTGAAATGTAAGAACAGAAGAAATTATTATTTTAATATACTTTCTGTTTTCACAAACCATGTTTGGTAACAAATCATTTAGAATTTTATGATGTTAAAGAGATCAATCACCTAAGAACAGAAATCACTACAGCACAAATTGATTGGAGACTGCGTATGTTGTGGATCTTTTACAGTATATCCAGAGTTTACACGTTAGCAAAATTTAATTTAAACATGTTGTGATCAGAAATTCTTAGCTGTACTTCTCTTTTCCCTGTTGTCTCTTGCATTTGGCTTCCCCCAAAATTCAGACATGACTTGAAAGAAATTGATATCACGACTTTATGAAAACAAATAAGACTAGGGATGGCAAATGGATAGCATAAATCCAACTATCAACCTCCTCATCCACTTATCATTGATTAAACAATGTACTTTTTAAAAAATATATATTTTTATTGATTTTAGAGAGGAAGGGAGAGGGATAGAGAGATAGAAACATCAATGATTTACTGAGTTCTGAATATACATCAAACATTGAACTATAGCCTAAATATACAAAGATAAATTAAGACAAGACCCTAGCCCTCAGTCTGTTAGAGAGTCATACAAATAAACCATTTTAGTATCAAGTACTAAACCATAAAAATAATGTGGAAAATGCTACAGGCACAGAGAAAATAAGATAAGAACTGTTATTGCCTCGGGCACCTAAAGAAAACTTTTACTGAGGAAATAACATTTGAATCGGTTTTGAAAGATGACTAGGAAAGTGGGTTTGGGGAGATGAGCAAGAACAATGCCACTCCAAGAAGAAATCATGATAAGACAAAAGGAAGATTATGATGAGGTACATATACCTTGATTAAAGAAAGATGAAAAAGCCCTGACCGGTTTGGCTCAGTGGATAGAGCACCGGCCTGTGGACTGAAGGGTCCCAGGTTCGATTCTGGTCAAGGGCATGTACCTTGGTTGCAGGCACATCCCCAGTAGGGGGTGTGCAGGATGCAGGTGATCGATGTTTCTCTCTCATCGATGTTTCTAACTCTCTATCCCTCTCCCTTCCTCTGTAAAAAATCAATAAAATATATTTTTTAAAAAAAGAAAGATGAAACATTTGGTGAGGATGGACAGCAGAAAAGGAGAAAGATTTAATTCCAAGCTATAAAGGGCCTTGCATATCATGTTAAGGAATTTGAGTTTCTGGCATGGATGTGAAGAGAAAGGAATCCTTGTGCACTGTTGGTGGGATTGGAAATTGGTACAGACACTATGGAAAGCAATATGGAAGTTCCTCAAAAAATAAAAAAATAGAACTATAATATGATCTAGCAATTCCATATTTGGGAATATGTCCAAAGGAAACACACTGACTCAAAAAGATTAATGCACCCCCATGTTCATAGCAGCATTATCTACAATAGCCAAGACATGGAAACAACCTAAGTATTCATTGATGGTTGAATAGGTAAAGAAATGGTGGTGTATCTACAGTGGAATATTATTCAGCTATAAGGAATGAGGAAATCCTATCATTTGTGACAACACCAATGGACCTTGAAAGCGTTATACTAAGTGAAATAGGTCAGACAGACCAAGATGACAGATACTGTATGATCTCATTTATATGTGGAATCTAAAAAGAAACAAACACAAAACTCATAGAAATAGAGATCAGATTTGTGGTTACCAGAAGTGGGTGTTGCTGGGAGGGACACTTGGAGGAGGGTGGTCAAAAGGTATAAACTTCGAATCCTATATAATAAAAGGCTAATATGCAAATCAACCAAACAGCAGAACCACCAGCTGCTATGACACACACTGACCACCAAGGGGCAGATGCTCAATGCAGGAGCTGCCCCCTGGTGGTCAATGCGATCCCACAGGGGGAGCGCTGCTCAGCCAGAAGCTGGGCTCACAGGTGGTGAGCTCAGTGGTGCTGGCGGAAGCCTCCCCTGCCTCTGTGGCAGCGCTAAGGATGTCCGACTGACAGCTTAGGCCCACTCCCCTAAGGGCTCCTGGTGGGCTCCTGGACTGCAAGAGGGCACAGGCCAAGCTGAGGGACCCCCTCAAGTGCACAAATTTCATGCACCGGGCCTCTAGTTATAAATAAGTACGAGGGGTATAATGTACAACATGATGACTATATTTAACACTGCTGTATGTGAGAAGAAACCTTTTACCTGATATTAAGGGTTGCTGTTTGGTTCTAAAAATCAAGCAGTATGGTATCAGCAGAGATAGACATATCAATCAATGGAAGGAATATAGAACCCAGAAGATATGCCCTCACAGGTATGACCAACCTACGTTTGACAAAAGTGCAATAGGAATTTAATGGAAGAAGGATAGCCTTTTCAACAAATGATACTGTAACAATTGGACACCCATAAGCCAAAATAATAATAATAAAAATAATAATAACAGCCCTGACCTAAACCATACACCTTAATAAAAATTTAACTCAAACTGATTAAAAACATGGATGTAAAATATAAAACTTATATTTTTAGAATAAAATAAAGGCAAAATCTTCTGGATCTTAGCTAGGTAACAAGTTCTCAGACTTGACACCTCACCAAAATTAAAAACATTTTTTTCTGTGAAGGACCTGTTAAGAAAGTGAAAACATAAGCTATACATGGGAAGAAAATATTTGTGAAGAATTCTTAAAACTTGTTAAAAAAAAGTCAGCTAGGAACTGGGAAGAAGACATAAAGAGACATTTCACCAAAGATAAAGAGGATATGCAGATATGCAGATGGAAAAATAGTTGTTCAACATCATGGCCATTAAGGAAAAGCAGATTAAAGCCACAATGCTATTTCGATACACAACTATCAGAATAGTTTTTTTAAAAAAAGTGGCAATACCAAATGTTGACAAATATGCTAAGAAAGTGGATTACTTATAGATTACTGGTTGAAATGTAAAATGGTATAGCCCTTCTGGAAAACAGTTTAGTCATTTATTATAAAATTAACTTGGCAGTAATCATGTGACTCAGCAATTGTACTCTGGGGCATTTATCCCAGAGAAGTAAATACTTATATCCACACAAATAGCCCAAAATTTAAACAACCCAGAAATCTTTCAATGAGTGACTGGTTAAACAATGGTAAGTCTATACCATGAACTTACTACTCAGTGAGTATAAGGAACAAACTATTCATACAAACAATAGTTTAGCTGTATCTCCCTGGAATTAGCTTAGTGAAAAAAAAGTTAACACCTAAGTTTGCATACTATAATTGTCCATTTACATAACATTCTTGAAATGACAAAATTATTGAAAGGAAGAACAGACTAGTTGTTGCCAGAGACTAGAGATGGGTGGGGTCAGGGGGCAGGGAAATATGCATGGGAAGAAAAGGACCACGTGAGGGATCCTGGTGATTATGGGAATGTTCTATATTTTGTATCAAGGGCAGTATCCTGATTGTGATTTTGTACTATAGATGCAAGCTGCCCCTATTGGGTGAAACTGGATCAAGAGTATAAGGAATCTATATTATTTCTTAAAACTGCATATACATTTACAATTATCTCAAAATAAAAGTTTAATTTTAAAAAGCCAAAGAGTTATATTGATTAAATTTTTGTCCTGCAAAGATAATAAGAAAATCCTAAAAACCTTCAAGGGAGGGAAAAAGCCTTTTTCACACAAAAATAAAGAAAGCAAACGTGCAACAGATTTTTCATCTACAAAATAATGTGTAAGAAATAATGGAGCTAGAAATAAATACATTAAGCAAAATAAAATTGTCATGGCTAAGGTCAACACAGCTCTCTGAGGATTGGCTTGATCTTATTGAAAAGGTAAATTGTGTTATTAAAGAATAAATATTTCAAACTCTTGATTTTATATAAAAGCAGGCATGCACACAGAGCCTTACATATGCCACTAACGGTATATGCAGTTTGATTGTGCCTAGAATCACTTGAAATTTAATCTTGTCCTTTGCCTCAAAGAATACCTTAATTAATTTTAATAAATCAATAAAAGTAGACATAATTATGTAAAATATTTTACTAAAATTCTTAGCATCTTTGAAGCAAATACATATACTACTAGATAGCTATTTCATCAAAAAGCAAATCACATAGAAAATTACTCCTTATAAAACAGTGTAAAAGACAACACTTCATACCTAAATACAGGGGTTGGCAAAAGTAGGCTTATAGTTGTTAAATACCCGGAACACAGAGTTTAGTCTTCTATTATTATTTACTAGAAACTCAGCACACGAAATCACGCGGCCCCATCCACCCACGCGGCCTCGCTGTGCTCGCAGCCCCACCCCGCCTGCCAAGAGAGCCGCTGCTCATTTGGTAGTGACACCATTACATCACTTTTATGATATAGTGTTATTTTCCGTATGAACAGCTCTAAACCTACTTTTGCCAATCCCTGTATATGGATAGAGCAAAAGTTGCATTTATACATTAAATACATTTATTGTTAAAGAAGAATGCTCAAAAATAAAGAATAACCATGTTAAGAAATTAAAAAGCATAAGAAATTAGAAAAACAAACAGTATTGATGAAGCAGTGACAAGGGAGAATTAAATGCAGATTTTTAAAAAATTAATTCAAAAGTTAGCGTGTATGATAACTGTGGAAAGAGTACTCATTTTCTTCTAATGCCCATTGGCCTCTCTTTTTTAAAGTAATAGAATCCTAAATGGCTGCCTGACTTAAAGGTTACATTTTCAGCAAAGTCCTCTATTCTGGCTGGGATGCATCTGTGATGGCTAGAGGTCAGCAGTTAGTTTAGATCATGAATTGGAAGCCACACATTGAGTTTGATGGAGTTACAAGATAGAAAATGCTAGAATACCTGAAGATTCTGAAGCCCTATTTATTTCCAGAATTTGTTTATGTATGTGACAAATAACCTTCTATAGAAGTGGCATTTTCAAGGGGTAGATTTAGCAGGATATTCTGCCAAAAAGGGACAGAGGACCTTTAATCAAGGAGGGGATTCAGGATATTTCCTTCTCGTCAGAGTCTAGGGTTTCAGATGGCCACAAGCTGAGAGACAGCGGTTGCTTATTACTGAGAGCCCGGTAAATGAAAGACTAGAGTCTTAAGGCTTAAACACATGTCTAAATACAGAACTGGCCTGTAGCAAAAAGGCCAGAAATCAATTATGTTTTGAAGTAAAGATTTTTACCATATAAAATCCCAAAGAAAACAAACAAACACAAAATACAAGTTAGGACTGCAAAATCCTGTAACTGTTTCACCCATAAAGCAATCACCAGGCCTCTGAAGTTGAACCAGCGTGAAACCAGTTGCAAAAAGTTCTGCCACTATTCTTCAAACGTGGCCATGGAAGATAATAAAAAAAAGAAAGAAAAGAAAAAGTTTCCCAAAGGATAAAGACAGGCACCACAGAGGAAAATAAAGAAAAAAAAATCACAGAAGGCCCAACCAGAGGGACTTCCATTTACTGCATTGCTCTAATATGGAATTTTCACAGTTCCTGCCCTGCAGGGTTTAATAATGGTTACCAATCAGTGACTGCTGTGTGTTTTTTCTATAGTCCATTCTTTGAGTGGGAGCTTCATTTTAGTTGTTCTATTAGTACTCCATCATGTAATATTAAATAATCAGAGGTCATAAAACATGTCTGGAAAATAAGTACCATATATGAATCTGAGGGAGAAGATGGTTATCACCCACAGAGCTTATTTTGAGATGCAGTAATTCTATGGTACATTGGAGTGTTTTCTCTTGGTAATAGGTTGATACAATTTTATATAAGAAAAAGATGTTCATAGATAGTTGGGTTACAAGTCTGCTCTGTGGTCCCCAAATAAACCCCTTCTCAATTTCTTCTTTTTTTTCATATATTTTTATTGATTTCAGAGAGGAAGGGAGAGGGAGAGAGACATAGAAACATCAATGATGAGAATCATTGATCAGCTGCCTCCTGCACGCCCCACATTGGGGATTGAGCCTGCAACCTGGGCATGTGCCCTTGACCAGAATCGAACTGTGACCTCCTGGTTCATAGGTCAATGCTCAACCCCTGAGCCATGCTGGCTGGGCCCTTCTCAATTTCTAATTTAATAATGGAACCCCTGATGTTTAGTGGGGGTATATGGCTTCCCGAATAAAGACTACATTTCCCAGATTGTTTAATAGCCAAGTGTGTCTATACAATGGAATATAAATAGAAGTGTTTTGTTCCAATTAGTAAAGAATCATGCCCTCTTCCAATTAGTATCAGGGAGAAGCATGTTCTTCATCCCTCTTGGATAGAATGTGGATGCGATGAATGGGCTGATATATCCATCTTAATAAAGGTCTGCTGATCCCTGTCCTCCTCCCAAAATCTTGTATTGCTTTTGAAAATAAATATATTTCATTTTTTGTAGGAAATATTTGCAGGTTACATAAGTTTAACTGTTCTCTACTTTTAAGACTTAAAGAAGCTTACTCAAAATATTCTATACTGATTTATCTTCATTTAATTATTTTCCTCCTCTGCTGTATCTATAATCTACTCTTAATTCCACACATATTATTCTTCAGTTATTTTTGTTCTTTTGTAGTTTTATAATTTCCATTTAATTCCATTTATAGGTCCCAGTTATCTAGCAGGATTATCCATCTTTTCATCTATTTTCTTGTACATATTAATCTTATTTATTTTCAAGTCTGAAAACTCTAATATCTACATCATCTGTGGACCTATTTCATTTTTTGATATTATATCTCTCCATTTTAACTTCTTTGATCCTGTCTCTGGTAATTATTTTAATTGATTATTTTATAGAGCAGTTTACATTTATAAAAAAATTTGAGCAAAAAGTATAGAGAGTTCCCATGTATACTCTTTTCCCCTTCCCATACCACACACAATTTTCCTATTAAATACAACTTACCTTGGTATGGTATATTTGTTAAAATTGATGAACCAACATTGATAACATTATTGATAATTAAAGTTCATAGTTTACGTTAGGGTTCACTCTTTAGGTAGTGTAGTTTCATGGGTTTTGACAAATGCATAATGTCATGTGTCTACCATTATAATATCACTAGAGGTCCGGTGCATGAAATTTGTGCAGGGGAGGGGGCGTCCCTCAGCCCGGCCTGCACCCTCTCCAATCTGGGACCCCTTGGGGGATGTCAGACTGCCGGTTCAGGTCCAATCCCACACTGGCAGTCGGACATCCCTCTCACAATTCGGGACTGCTGGCTCCTAACTGCTCACCTGCCTGCCTGCCTGATCACCCCTAACCACTCTGCCTGCCAGCCTGATCACCTCCAACTGCCAGCCTGATTGCCCCAACTGCCCCCCCTGCCAGCCTGATTGCCCCCAACTGCC
>NW_005370031.1:1632927-1634719 GCF_000412655.1 Myotis brandtii | reverse complement strand
GAAGGAGGGGCTGCAGGAGATTGGCTGGCCAGCCCAGCTCCCTATTAGGGTGCAGGGGGTACGATCAGGGGCAGGCAGCAGCGGGGAGGGGCTGTGGGCCTATTGTGGTGGGGCAGGCTGATCCAGGGTGGGGCAAAGGGAAGGGGTATTTGGCCAGCCAGCCAGCTCTTTTTTTGGCAACTGCAGGACTTTTATTTGTGGTGCCTGTTATGTCTCAAAAAAATACCTTCTCCCCCTGCCCGGGACAATGATGGGAAGGGGCAGCAAAAAATAGAAGACGTCCCTCCCTATTGCACACAAACCCTATATACAGGCCCACCTGGCCCAGGCCGGCGGGATGCTTGGCACATTCTCGGATCCCTGCTCAGGGGCTGGAGGGGTGACTGGTGGCAGCACACGTGAGAGGGGACCTCTGGGTGACCACTCTGGTCCTGGCACTTCCTGGTCCTCGGTTCCTTCCTGGTCCTGCCTGCAGCCCTGGTCCCCCTACCTGGCTCAGCCTCCCGTCTCCATCTTGGCCTCAGATGGCCCCCTTTGCTCCTTCCCTCCAAGCCTGGAGGTCCCAAGGGAAGGTTATGGCTTCTCAGAGACTCCCTGTCAGCCCTGTCACTCCTGTTCACACAGGGGAAGGGGTGCGTGTGGCAGAAGCAGCTGTATAAATGCGGGTGCAGGGGCAAGTCCGGGGTCACTGGCTTCTCAGAGACTCCCTGTCAGCCCTGTCACTCCTGTTCACACAGGGGAAGGGGTGCGTGTGGCAGAAGCAGCTGTATAAATGCGGGTGCAGGGGCAAGTCCTCCGGGGTCACTTGGACAGTTTGCTGATGACTTGGATCAGGGTCGTATTCTCCTCCTTGAGGCGCTGGTTGTCAGCCTGGAGGTTGGACAGGCCCTTCAACTCCTCTTCCAGCTCAGCAGCCTTGCGCTCCAGGGCCCTGCGCTCAAATCTCGCCAGGTCCAGGAGGGCCGGCCTCTCTGCAAAGCACTCCTGCCTCTGCGTGGTGTGCTCCAGCTCCACCTTGAGCTGTGTCAGCTGCAGCATGGTCTGTGTCAGGTCCTCACGAAGTATCTTGTTCTCAATGTGCAGCTTTGTGTAGAGCTTCCTGAAGCCTCTCTAGGGCTCTTCCGATTCGGGCTGGGGTTCTGGGTTTAGGTCCTGCTGCCTCCGGAGGGGAAGGGCTGGATTCTGGGCTGATGTCAGCTGGCTTTGCCTCCTCCCCCTCCACAGGCCCTCTCCTCTCCTTGCTAACTCTGCGGTGCTCCCTGGAGGCCTGTGGTCCCTGTCCCTGCCCGTCAGGCGCCTCTACTCTCTGGACAGGGCCATCAAAATTCTCAATCCCACGGACTCAGGGCTGCCAGGAAGAGTCCAGGCTCTGTGCACCCTGCTCTTGATCAGGATGGGAGAGTCCAATCAGGGACAGGCTGGCAGGGGGGAGGGGCTGCGAGGATGGCCGAAGGCCCCAACCCCTGATCAGCTGGTTTGCTGGCTACACTGGGCGTCATAGGGACCAGTCCAATCAGGGCCATCTTCTGCGGGTTTGTGTCTCCGCTGGCTCTGGCCCCAGCAGCACGGCGCCACAGCCACGGGGCTGGGGCCTGCAGGGTTGTTCTCTCCAGCTCTGGGCTGTGCCTGCGTGTTGTTCTCTCAGGCTCCGGCTGCCCAGCCCACCCTCCTGAGCTGGTTGTGACCCTTATGGCATCCTGACCTAATTTGCATATTACGTCTTTATATATATAGACTAGAGGCCCGGTGCACAAAAATTTGTGCACTTGGGGGGGGGGGGGGGGGGGGGGCC
>NW_005370031.1:1617543-1631985 GCF_000412655.1 Myotis brandtii | reverse complement strand
TCGCATCAGCTGCCTGGCTGCCGGCCGCCATCTTGGCTGACAGTTAATTTGCATATCTCCCTGATTAGCCAATGGGAAGGGTAGTGGTCGTACGCTAATTACCATGTTTCTCTTTTATTAGTGTAGATAATAATTTTACTGCCCTAAGAATCCCCTATGCTTCCCCTCTTCCCCCTGAACCTCTGGCAACCAGTAGTATTTTTACTTTCACTATAGTTTTCCATTTCCAAAATGTCTAGAGTTGGAATCACACAGTAGGAAGCCTTTTAGACTGACTTAAATCCCTAAACAATATGCATTTAAAATTCTTCCATTTTCCCCCCCAGTTTTATTGATGAATAATTGACATACTTCACTGCATAAGTTTAAGGTGTACTGCATGGTTTGACTTACATATATTGTGAAATGATTACCACAATAATTTCAGTTATACATCAGCTCACTAAGATAAAAAGATATAATAAAAAGAAAATTCTTTTTGAGATAAAAACTCTTAGGATCTACTTTCATGAAATTCCTATATATCATAGAATAGTGTCAACTATAGTCATTTTGCTATATATTACATCCCTAGTACTTATTTATCTTATAACTGGAAGTTATACCTTTTGACCAACTTCTTCCTCCCACTCCTCCCCTCTCCCAACACCCACTTCTAGTAACCACAAATGTCATCTCTTTTTATGAGTTTAGTGTTTTAAAATTTTTGACTTTTATTATTTTTTATTCCCATTCCCCAACTTCTGCCCTTTGGCAACCATCAGCTTTTTGTCTGTATCTGTTGTCTTCTTCTGTTTTGTTTTGTTTATTCATTTATCTATGTTTTTAGATTCCAGATATACGTGAGATCATAGGATTTTTTTTTCTGTCTGACACTTATTTTACTTAGTATAATGCCTTCAAAGTCAATCCATGTCATCACAAATGATATGATTTCCTCATTTTTTATGACTGAATAGTAGTCCAGTAAGTATATGTATATGTATGTATATACAGGGTGGAGCAAAAGTAGGTTTATAGTTGTTTGTATGTAAAATAATACAATAATTAATAAGTAATAATATAAGAGTAAACTGTTGCATGTACTCATAACTCTCAACCTATTTTGGCCCCACCGTGTGTGTGTGTGTGTGTGTGTGTGTGTGTGTGTGTGTGTAACCACTTCTTTATCCATTCACTCATCAGTGGCCACTCAGGCTGTTTCCATGTCTTGACTATTATAAGTAATGCTTCTATGAATATGGATGTGCTTGTAACTCTTCGAGGCAGTGTTTTCATTTTCTTTGGTTATATTCTGAGAAGTGGAATTGCTGGATCATATGGTAGTTCTACTTTAAATTTTTTTATTATCTTCCATACTGTTTTCCATAGTGGCTGCACCAATTTACATTCCCAGCAACAGTGCACAAGGGTTCCCTTTTCTCCACATCCATGCCGGCATTTGTTTTCTATTGTCTTTTTTATGATGGCTGCATTTTTGGATCTTGGTTTTTTTAAATCCATTCAGCCATTCTATGTATTTTTATTGGAGACTTTAATCTGTTTATGCTTAAAATAATTATGCCATTTTGTTACTTGTTTTGTCGTTTGTCAATCCATTTTTCCTTGTTCCTCATCCTGCTCTTTTTTGTGTGTGTTTTGATGTCTTTTGGTATCAGTATGCATTAACTTCTTTATCATGTAATTTTGTGTAATTGCTATAGGTTTGTCCCCTGTGGTTATAATGAAGTTTACAAAAAATATCTTAAAATTGCCCTGACCGGTTTGGCTCAGTGGATGGAGCGTCGGTCTGCGGACTCAAGGGTCCCAGGTTCGATTCCAGTCAAGGGCATGTACCTTGGTTGCGGGCACATCCCCAGTAGGAGGAGTGCAGGAGGCAGCTGATCGATGTTTCTAACTCTCTATCCCTCTCCCTTCCTCTCTGTAAAAAATCAATAAAAAATATATTTAAAAAATATCTTAAAATTGTAACACCCTATTTTAAGTTGATAACAACTTAACTTCAAGGAATTTCTAAACCTTGTACTTTTACTTCTCTGCCTCACATTTTAGCCTCAATAAGTCTCAGATGCTTCCTGCATTCCTTTTCATTATTTTTCTTTTTTGCTCCTCTGATTACATAGTTTCTAATGACAGAT
Organism: Myotis brandtii; assembly: GCF_000412655.1. Taxonomy (NCBI): domain Eukaryota; kingdom Metazoa; phylum Chordata; class Mammalia; order Chiroptera; family Vespertilionidae; genus Myotis; species Myotis brandtii. The sequence goes on along the minus strand of NW_005370031.1, from coordinate 1,629,847 downwards.
ACTCTAGGTCAGTGATGGCGAACCTATGACACGCGTGTCAGAGGTGACACGCGAACTCATTTTTTTGGTTGATTTTTCTTTGTCAAATGGCATTTAAATATATAAAATAAATATCAAAAATATAAGTGTTTTACTATGGTTGCAAATATCAAAAAATTTCTATATGTGACACGGCACCAGAGTTAAGTTAGGTTTTTTCAAAATGCTGGCATGCCAAGCTCAAAAGATTCGCCATCACTGATCTAGGTTGTTGATTCTTTATTTGGCATGGTCAAGTCTGCTTTTGAAACTCTATTAAATTCATCAGCTCAGTTATTGTATGTTTTAACTATGTTTTCTGGGTGTTTTTTTATGATTTCTATTGCTTTGTTGATCTTCTCATTTTATTCATAAATTGTTTTTCTGATTTTGTTTAGTTGTCTCTTCTCAGAGTTCACTGAACTTCTTTAATTAATTAGTTAACTAATTAATTAATTTTTAAATTTATCTTTATTGTTGAAAGTATTACAGATGTCCTCTTTGTTTTTTTTCCCATTGACCCCCCCTTCCATCATTATTCCAAATTCTTTATCTGACAGTTCATATTTCTCCATCTCCTTAATATCAGTTATTAGTGATTCATTTCCTTTTGTCGTGGTTTCATAATTAGCTCCCCCCCCTTTTTTTGGTGATCCTTGATTTCTTACATTGGTACCTGTACTTTGAGTAATTGAGTTCCTCTTCCAGACTTTACAGGTTTGCTTTGGCAGAGCCACCTCTGCACCATCAGCCGTTTAGATTTCTGGGTGTGTCAGCTGGTCATGTCCTTGGGCAGGTGGGGCTTGTCACGATGGTCTATTTTGGAGCAAGGCCACTGTTCAAGCTTTGCAGTCAGGAATGGGGGTGGGGTTGCCATTGGCTGAGAACAGTTGGATATGACTACTGCCTTGGTTCCCTACCCAAGGACATTAACAAGAGCACTTGGGAAACTGCATAGCCCATCCCAAAGCCCTGCTTACAGTAGCACTTGAAAAGAACTTAGACTGTGGCTTTCCCCAAATGCAGAGCAAAACCGGTAGCCTCACCTCATCATGGAATTCAGTACACATTCTTGCTTGATTTGGGTCCATAATCAATAAGCCATATAGGTCCTATGTCCTGTCCTGCTACCACCCTGCCAGGGCAGAGAAGCTAATTGGTAGCCATCTACTATTGAATACAGTACCCAGTCCAGACCGTCTAAATCCTGACCAGAGAATCTAGGCAACCACAGATCCCTACCAAGATCTTCACTTGGATAGCGAGCAGCTGAAGAACCAGCGCTAAAGCAGCTTTAAAGTAGCTTCCAGGGGTTCTCACTAGCCCTTTTGGTCAGATGAGACTGCTAGCCACAGCATGGTGGGCTATGTCTCAGCTTCCTTGGCTGGATGGAAAGGGGAGGGGCCACTCTAGGCAACTCTGTTTCCCAAACAGGCTCTGTGATTGTGGGAGGCCATGCACTACCCTCAGGCTTGGCCATGAATTATCTTGTCTGTGTATAGCTGATCTCTCCATGCCTGCTCCTGGCTTTGCTGAGGAGGTGATCAGCTCTGCCCACCCACTCTCAGCTGAGTGTTGCTAGGCAACCATACCAGGTGTTCCTGCAGCTCCTCTGGCCATATGTGTCTGGGAGACACTCTCCACAGTGGATGGGGCTATAATTCAGCTCCTGTCCCAAGTGTGGGAAAATCAGGCATTGGGGTTGGCAAAACTCCTCATTTGAGGAACCAAATCAGGCAGAGCTGTACCCCAACAAGTTTCTTATTCAGAGTGCAGCACCCACTTTATTCTGTAGATCATGAAGCTGCTGGTTGGGATTACTTCTTGGGCAAAGCAGGTATGAACTTGGTCTGTCAAGATTCGAGTTCTGGTTGTTGAAAGTCTCTCCCACCTTTATCTCAGTCAGATTCGCAGGGGTTGAGCTCTGCAGATACACCTGCAGGACCCATGGGGTGAGAACAGAATAGGGGTTACCATGATGAGACGACCCACAATCTGGGGGGTGGGGAAATGTGGTCAACGTGGCGCAGGGGTGCTTCGGCCTCACACCCATGTTCTAGGATCCTCTCAGTGTTGTTTTGTTATTGAATGGTTGTTAGTTGTTCTTTCTGTAAGGGCTAATTCTAGTAAAACCTGCCTTTCCTTCTTGGTAATGTCACTCCCTCCATGTCTTCTAATTGCTTGATAGCTCATTCCTTTTTATTGATGAATAGTAAGTATTCCCTTGCATGGCATACATGCCTCATAATTTTGATCAAATGCTAGACATAATGCTTAATAATTCCTAGAAACCCTAGATAATGTTATCTTTCTACTGGGATGATTTGATTTTCTGTCAAGAAGGTAGATATGGGTATATTACCATGATATAATGGATCTGAGATTATTTGAGTCTGGATTTCATAGTTTGGGAGAGCTGGTCTTCTGCTTTGCTATTAGTTCTAGAATGTAGTTGTTCAGAGATAATCATCTAAAAGCCTGGGGGTTTACCCAGGTCTTTCTGCTTTAGCAAGATGAACTCCAATTTGTGTATTTATCACATATAATAGATAAATATTTCATGAGCTTAATTAAGATATTTATATGAAGGGAAACATCAGTTGTATTGGAGAGCTTAAAATAATTACAGAAAAAAGTTACCTAAAATGGACAGTTTGACAACTAAAATGAGGTGGATAATTTTTTAACAGAACACAAAGTATCAAATTTATTTGAGCTAGTTTTCATAGAAGTTATAGAAAATTTATTAGAAATATATTATTTGAGCCCGGCCCAGTGTGACTTGAGCATCAACCTATGAACCAGAAAGTCATGGTTCGATTTCCAGTCAGGTCACATGCCAGGATTTCGGGCTTGATCCCCAATAGGAAGCATGCAGGAGGCAGCCAATCAATGATTCTCTCTCATCATTGATGTTTCTATCACCCTCTCCCTTCTTCTCTGAAATCAATAAAAATATATTTTAAAAATATTATTTGAAAGAACATAGGGCATCATATCAATTAACAACTCACCTTGAAAAAATAAATTATTCAAATACCATTAAAAATTGCACACCAAAGAATAGGTGGTAATCTCCCAATTTTATGAAGCAAGGTTAATTTTATACAAAAATTTAATAAACTAGTAGCAATAAAAGTCATTATAGATTAGTTTAATTTATACATATGGATGCAAACATTATATTTAAAAATTTAGAAGACAGTGAAAATATTTTAATGATGTTGCTGAAAAATATATTGAAATTAAAACTTGATAGTTAAGAAAAAAATAATTTAAACAAAAAATTTTAAAACATTTTTTAACATGGGAGGAGACATCAAGTTTATTATTGATAATTTCTCATAGGAAGTCAATATTGTATTGCTACAATGACCAAGAATAAAATTAATGGAATTTATCATTTAAAGAAAGTGTGTGGTGAATCATGATATGACTCACTAAAAGGTGAATGTAAATAGCCATATTTTAATATATAGATAATTACATCTAATAACTATTTTGTCACTTTGGGTTTTCTAACAGTGAAAAAACTGCCTGTTTGCTTCTGATTTTTGATAAAAGTTGATGATCTTAATTTAGCAATTCAGAAGCATATGGTCTTGGGTGCACTCCAGTTAATCTGTCTCGTGGGCACTGATTCAGTAGTCGAATTAACTGTGGTATTTAATTTGATAATGATTTGACCTTCAATATCAGGTATTTCCCATGAAGTGTTTCCATGTATGGAATTTATATTTTTTTCTCCTCAGTTGATGAAAGCCATGTCTATTTTAATGTGTGTATCCTCCAACTCCATCCTATTAATGAGATATAAGTGTGCAATGGATAGATTGATAAAGAATATTGTTTTATAATTTAAAGTTGGCTGATGTGGTAGGTTAAATAATGACTCCTAAAGATATAATCTTAAAAAAATAAAGATATTTATTTTTTTAAGACGTCCTAATTTCTGGAACCTGTAAATATAGAAAATGAGTTTTTTGCCTATGTCATTAAGTTAAGGGTGTTGAGATGTGGATGTTAGCCTGGTTTATCCAGATAAAACTTAAATGCAATCAAAATTGTGCTTGTAAGGAAAGGAAGAGGGAAATTTGACACAGAAGAATGACGAAATAGATTGTGAGTATGGAAGCAGAGATTGGAGTGGGATGTACTAGTTGCAAGCCCAGAACTGCCCAAGGAATTCCGGCAGCCATGTAAAGCGGAATAGGCAGGGCACAGATTCTCCCCTACAGCCTCCAGAAAGAGTATGACTCCGTCAACATCTTGATTTCTTCCTAGTGTTGGTGATTTTAGACTTATACCTTCCAGGACTGTGAAAAGATACATTTATGTTGTTTTACATAAGTTTGTGGTAATTTATTATGGCAGACATAGAAAATTCATACAGTTGATGTTATAAATTTTTATGCATCCACACAAAAGCTCAGCAGGTACCTTTATTCTACAAAATTAAAGACAAATTCTGGGAATAGAAATAAAATAAAAGCATGTTTAATATATATTGCTTTATTGGACTTGGCAATCTACTCTTAAGACTTATTTTTATTCTTTAAAAAATTGTATATATATATATAATTTTTATTGAGAGAGATAGAGAGAGAGAGAGAGAGAGAGAGAGAGAGAGAAACATTGATTGGTTGCTTCCTATACTTGCCCCAACCAGGGATCGAATCTGCAACCTGGCCGGGAATTGAACCTGACACCTTTTGGTGTATGGGATGACCAACTGAGCCATGCTGGCTAGGGAAAATTTGTATATTTTTAAGGTGTGCAGCATGATGATATGTATGATATACATAGTGACATGATTACTACAATCAAGCTAATTAACATATAATCTCCTCAAGTAGTTAATGTTTTTTTATGTTGATAGGGTCTCATAGAGGGATACCTAAAATTGACTCTCAGCAAAATTCCAGTGTTTAATACAGTATTATTAACTACAGTCATTGAGGAGATGATATGTTAATTAGCTTGATTGTAGTAATCATGTCACTATGTATATCATATCGTCAGTGTTCAATACAGTATTATTAACTACAATCATCATGCTCTGGACTTATTTATCTTATATAATTTCAACTTTGTACACTTTGACCAACATCTCCCCATTTCCCCCACCTCCCCAACCTTAGTAACCATCATTCTCCTTCTATGTATTTGACTCTTATTAGCTTGCACACATAAGTGAGATCAAGTAGGTGTTTTGTTTTGTTTTGTTTTGGGCTTATTTCATGTAGCATACGGTCCTCCAGTTCCATTTATATTGTTGAAAATGAGGGGATACACCTAACTGCTCCCAGCCCCAAACTGGATTTCAAGCTAAATTACATAGCAGTCAACCTGAATAAGCAACTGAAGGTTACCTGAACTGAAATACAATAACCGAGGATTTACAGAACAAGCCACATAGAGACTGGTAGGAAGGGTAGAGACAAAGAAAGGGACTGTCCCTGCAATCAGGTGCTGCAGCAGCTGAAAAGCCAAAGGGATATCATGGCTGAAAACTCCATCCCCCTAGGAGCATGGGGTCTTAACCCCATGCAGGGATCCCCAACCCAGAGTACCAGATCAGAAGAGGAGTCTGTGTAGCATCTGGTGGTGGAAATCAGTGGGGATTCAGTCTACCTGGGAGACCCTCTCCCAGGGATGAGCACTCCTATTATTACAGCACCAGCTTGGGAAGTGCGTGGTTTGGGCTCTGACTGCTGGTGAGGCCAAGCTGCCATACTCGGGTCCTGCAGAGGGGTCTTCTGGCTACACCCCGCAGTGACTTTGAGGGGTCCTATTTTTTCTGAGGACGCTTTTGGCAGAGAACCAGACAGTGAATAAACTGTGTAGCTTTGGAGAAACGACTTGTCTCCCCTCCCTCCTACTCTGCCAGTAGAATCACCTAGCTACCCCATCCTGCTGACTTTAGCCATGCAGGTAGATAAGAGAGCCACACAGAGCTTGGATTTTTGGCCCCATCCTGCAGAGTTCAGTGGCACAGGGAGACCAGAGAGTCACACAGAGCTTGGATTTTTCAGACTGTGTCTCCCAGGGGGCCTTTTGTCTGGGAACCAGACAGGCAAAAGGACATGCAGATGGCCAACAGACATATGAAAGAATGCTCAAGGTCACTTATCATTAGAGAGATGCAAATTAAAACCACAATGAGATATCACCTTACACTTGTTAGAATGGCTACCATCAATACATCAATAAACAACAACTGCTGGCAGGGATGTGAAGGAAAGGGAACCCTAATACATTGCTGGTGGGAATGCAGACTGCTGCAGCCACTGGGGAAAACAGTATGGAGGTTCCTCAAACAATTAAAATGGAACTGCCATTTGACCCAGTGATCCCACTTCTAGGAATATATCCTAAGAATCCTGAAACACCAATCAGAAAAAATATATGCACCCTTATGTTTATAGCAGTATTATTTACAATAGCTAATAAAGATCTGGAAACAGCCCATGTGCCCATCAGTAGATGAGTAGATATAAAAGCTTTGGTACATTTACACAATGGAATACTTTGTGGCTTTTAAAAAGGGGCTCTTACAATTTGCAACAGCATGGATGGACCTGGAGACTATTATGCTAAGTATAATTAGCAGTTAGAGATTGATAAATATCACATGAGCTCACATAGCTGTGAAATCTAATGAACAAAATATATGAAGGAACAAAGTAGGTACAGAGGTATGGATGCAGGGAACAGAATAACAGATCTCAGTGGGGAGTGGGCTGTAGGGGGTGGGAAGAGATTAACCAAAGATCATATATGCATATATGCATAACCAGTGGACACAGAAATAGTGCGGGGAAGGCCTAGGGTGGGGCGGGGACTGGGTGGAGGGGGGCAGAAAAGGGGGTAAATAGGGGACTTCTGTAATACTGACAACAATAAAAAAAGGAAGAAGAAATAGGTAAAGGACATTATCATTCAACTCTATGAGACCCTATCCCTATCATTAGGGGTAGTTAACTAATCTTTTTTAAAACAAGAGGAGAGAAATTACTTCCTCTCTGTGAGTGAGTAACTATTTGTCAATTAAACTGTATAATCACTAATGTAATTATGTTTGTCCTTTTAACAACCACTCTGCTATGACATGACACATTTAATTATTTCTGTTATTAGTAATATTATAAATACCACAAACAATTTTGTGAGGGAAAATAGTTCTCTTAGAAGCCAGGACTTTAAACAACTATGCATGAAACTCATTGACTTAAATTGCATTTTAAAATCAGTTTGTGTGATGTTTGTGTGTCATTTCTTATACTACAGAATTCATATGTCACAAAGAGTAAACATTTTAAGTAAAAATACTGCCTCTTCCTCTCATCTCACTCTCCAGCATTGACAGTTGTATCAATACTACTAATAATAACAACCAAAAAACAACAACAACCCTACATGGTGGCTTACATATCCAGGGATTTAATTATTTTTTATCATAAAAAACACAGAAGTAGGTATCCCAGTACTGGTTTTGTTGCCCTAGGATACCATGAGAGACTCAAACACAATTTTTTTTTTCTTACCCTATTGTGTTGGTTCTAGTCCTCATGATTCCATTCTCCTCATCACTAAATGGCTGGTGCACGTCCAGACTTCACAGTGGCACTCCAGGCAGGGTACAACATGAGGAAGAGGCAGCAATAGTAGACTTCTGATTATAGATCGTTAGCCATAACAGTTTTATATGCTCAACCTTAGTTGTAAGAGAGTCTGGGAAATCAAGTTTTTATCTTTTACAGCTTCCATAGGAGAGGCAGGTAGGAGAGAAGAGAGTGTAAAATGAGATGAGATAAGCCAATATACCATCACAACTATACAGCATACATCTATATCTATATATCCGTACAGCTATATAGATATATACACACATGTAGATATATACGTAATTTAAATGATAGCATATAAAATATAATTTTATAGCTTGGTTTGTACCCTTAAATATTTATTGAACTACTTTACTTATCAGGCACGTGCAGATTTTGTTCATACTTTGTAAAGGCAAAGATTATCTCTCTATATAAAAGGCTAATATGCTGTGTCCGACCAGTTGCTATGATGTGCACTGACCACCAGGGGACAGACCCTCAACCCAGGAGTATTTAACAATAAACGGCACCGGGGACCTGGTGTCCACAAAGCAACACTCGGCTTCCCCCAAGTGGGACACAGGCCCTGCCCCTACCCCGGAGTGACACCCCACCAAATTGCAACCAATGCTGCCAAGACTGCATGGTGCAAAATGTGGCCCACAGCCCAGCCCAGCCTGGAAATGGTCACTGTACGTGCTGGGCAATGACGTCATGTAGCAATGCCCAGCTTCCTTTCCCTAGCTACTAGCCTCCTTGGAGTTTCTTCAGCCCAGGAACCCAACTTGCTTTATAGCTAGGTGGAAACATTTTACACTTTAACCAAATGTCTGTGAAGCATTTTCCTGTGCCTCATCTCATCTGATCCTCACAGAAGTCCTGGAGTAGGTAGATAGGAAACTCGGTGGAATCCTATATTGTTTTCATTAGCTGGAAAACGGAGATTTAGAAAGCTTAGAACTTGACCCAACTGAAAAGAAGTAAGAAATGGGGAACCTTGAAAATGATTTCAGATTTTCTCACTGCGCAGAATATAGTCAAACACTGCTACAGTTAAATATTTTACCGTTTGTTCCCTGTGTGGTCTACAATAATAATCTGCTTCGTGTTGATATTTACTGCTGGGTTGCTGACAATTCCCTGAAAGAGGAGTTGGGGTGCTTCGCTGGGCTGGAAAAAGTTTAGCTAAATCAGAAAGCAGGTCTAATTAAGCAAGTTTATTCTATCTATATATAAAAGGCTAAGTTGACTCGCACATGTGCGATACATGTAAAACTCTCACTGGTGCCAGTCGCATGCATGTGTTTCAATCTGTCATTGTTGATCAGGAATTTGGTTGACACTTCTATTATAGAGAAAGGGCAAATAGTGATATTAAAATATTTCTTCTAATTAATTTCCTTTCAATGTGCATGAATTCATGCACCAGGCCACTAGTATGGATATATAATTATTTTAACCATTTCCTGATAGATTGACATTTATAGAGTTGTCAGTACTATTATCAGTGTACTACAGTGAACATCCTAGAATGTCTATCATTTTGCACTTGTGTGATCAAATCTTTAGGATAAATTCCCTGAAATATAATTGCCAGATTAAAAAGTATGCACATTTTAAATCTTATTAACAGGGATTTAAAGAGAGATAAAAAGTGGTTTTGCAATTAGAATGGGAGGTAATAGGTCCAATTTTATATTGCATACAAAGGGCAGTTTCTAGTGAAAAATTCAACAGCTTCTAGTATAACCTTGCATAGTGAAAAATGAAATGCAAGTGTTTTTCAAAAGGGTAGTCTATAAAATTCGGGAAGATATAAGGATGATCTAAAGGGGTAGGTGGAATACAGGTTGGAGGAGGAGCTTACATATTTATGACAGCTATAGAGGATGCCAATGTATCTGTCTCAGGTATTGGGCCTTTAGCCCAGACTTTAAGATGCAAACAAATCATGTTAACATTTGGGTTCTGAGTCTGGGGGTCCAGAATATAGCTTGAGATTCTGCATTTCTCCCACGCTCCTAGGTCATGTTAATGCTGTAGGGGATGAGGCTTTAGCCAACCTTCATGGGTCAGAATTCGAGTTCTAAGATGGGGCCCCAAGTCACACACACCTCATTGTGTCATTGACACAATGCCAATTGTAGATCACATTGATTGGTATCAGCATCAGCATTAGGAGATGACAGAGGTAACTGTGGCTTATATTTACAAATAACACAAAAGGCTTATTGGGCCTAGGGTGAGATGCCATTAAAGAAAGAAGGGAAGGACTTAGAAGATTCTCAAGTTGCTGCAAGAGCATTTGATGGTGTCACATAAAACAACTTCATGGAACTCCCATATATAACTTGGGATAGGGGTAGACAGTGGAATTTGTAGCAGGCTGGAGCAACTTGTGGCAAGGGTTTTAGAGATATGAGTAGTTACTGTTATTCTGATACCATTTAAGCCCTGGGAAAATATGATTTAAAGAAACACAGGTTATCCTCTCCTTGTAAACTTCTGTCTGAAATCCATTAATTTGGAGTTCCATTTAGTGTAAAAATTTATTGGAAAAGAAAAGTCAGGTGTGGGCCATAACTTTCTGGAACTGAATTTGGAATACTTAAGGAAGTTCTTTTTCTTTCTTCTCATTGTTGCTACTAATTCCCTCTCACTCCCCCTCATGCAATGTTACCAAAATATTAAATAGAGAATGGACAAAGTTTTAACAGATACAGACTCTCTTCACTCGAGCATTGCACAGGAAAAGAACACAAATGGGACTAACAAAAGGCAGAGGTGTGGACAAAAGGGGCCACATGCTAACCTGACAAGATCAGGGAAGGCCTTCCTGGCGGCCTTGCAAGCTCAAAGACTTAAAGTAACCACAAAGGATGGTCTGAAGTTAAACTTTAACTAACAGCAATTTTGATGGATAGTCACATCCTAGACCGGTATCTTCCCTGACAAGGTCAATCTTTACCTTAACTGAGCCTATTTTCTTTTTGCATCTACGATGTGTCAGGGTAACTTGTAACTTCCCTTTTTTCCAGACCCCTCAGGGCACAACCAAATGCCTTGGGCACCGGGACAGATACCACAGAGCCCCTCATTGTTATTACTATCATGTTAATTGTTGACTGTTACCTATCCTGTACCCACCTGTGTAAAAGAAGCATGTGTCTATTGTTTTACTTTTTATCCAATCCCAGAGGTTTCCCCTCTGCTTTCTCCCACCTCCCTCATCTATCACCAATGGATTTCATGTAACCCATTTAGGGCTCCCCCTTTGATGGTAATGTATAAAACAAGGTTAAAAACTGCCATTCTCAGGAGTATTATCCTAATCCACTGAGTTTCCACTTACTGGCAAATAGCTGTTAGCTGCCCTCACGTCCTAGAGGTCGCCCACAGTTCCTTGCCACATGGTGTTCACCATAGGTCCTCTCACAATATGGCAGTGTTGGAGGGAGAGTGTCTATCTTCAGGGAGGGTCCAGTTCCTCTTATAAAGGATGTTACCTAGCCTGGCCAGCGTGGCTCAGTGGTTGAGCATTGACCTATGAACCAGGAGGTCAGTTTGATTCCCAGTCAGGGCACATGCCTGGGTTGCAGGCTCCATCCCCAGTGTGGAGCGTGCAGGAGGCAGCCGATCAATGATTTTCTCTCATCATGGATGTTTCTATCTCTCTCTCACTCTCCCTTTCTCTTTGAAACCAATAAAAAATATTTTTAAAAAGGATGTTACCTGATTAAGGCAGGCCCATCCAAAGTGTCTCTTTGATAGCTCAAAATCAACCAATTTACCATCCTTAATTACATTTACAAAATCCCTTCACAGTGCCATTACTGTAGCCTAATCAAGGGAGTGGCGTTCTATCACCTTTGCTATATTCTGTTTAGAAGCAAGGCATAGGTTCTGCTCACACTCAAGAGGAAGAGAATTCACAAAAGCTTCAATACCCTGGGACAGGGGTCATGAGTCTGTCCAACACAGTGTGCATTTAAGTTTATGTATTTAATTTATGCGAAACTCTCACTTAGAGGCACTTTTAAACCTTTGTAATGTGTTTGGCTATCTCATTTCTAAAGTCACATCAGATTAGAAGCACAGAGACTTCAGCTAGAGGGAGGCCCAGTGATAGGATCAAGATCACATAATCGGACACCAAGAAACAATAGGAAACAATGTACAGGGAAAAAGTACATCACCCCAAACATAAACATTCTGTAAACATGTAGTATTGGGACAGATTTTACTACCAACTCCCACAGACTCTAAAGAACACAACACAGTAATTTCTTTTAATAATGGCAATCACCTATAATCACTGAGCACAATATAAATTATGTGCAGAATAGAGTACTCTAAGATACTGTATTTAAAGGGTGTCCCAAAATTCACGCAAGAAGTAATTTTGATAGAAAACACAGGTTTATAATTAAAAATTATAAATTTTTTATTGATTTTAAAGTATACAGTATAAGGTTATGTGTGGAATAGCATATCAGGTAAATGGATTATCATGTCGCCATAGCAAACACCATTAACTGTTATTGCCTGAGCAGCCGCATTTTCAAAGAATGGTCCGATGATGCCTCCAGCCCAAAATCCGCACCAAACAGTGACACATTGTGGATGCATTTGTTTCTCAACAATCACTCGTGGATTTTCTGAACCCCAAATGCGAC
>NW_005370031.1:1613999-1617357 GCF_000412655.1 Myotis brandtii | reverse complement strand
TCAAAATTACTTCTTGCGTGAATTTTGGGACACCCTTTATATTTAATATAAAAATATTTCCTTAAAATTAATATATATAATAGTTGTGACTCCAAATTACTCCACAACACTAAACATTTGAGATATTGATGCACATGCCCTTTTTTATAAATATATGCACTCAAGGATATAAAATAGAGTAAAGAAATGATCCTTTTATGCACAAGAGGATACCAAAGGGTAGAAGTTATAGGAAGGCTAATTTCTGCTCAGTATAAGCTAATATCTTCTAGTAACTGAAGATATGCACCAATGAAATGAAGAACTGAACTTGTCCTCTTTGGAAAGGTACAATAACTGGTGGCTTTGTCATCTTCCTGGGATCTATAAATAGAGATGCTAGTTTTGTTGGGTGGTTAGACTAGATGGGCTGTTATGACCCTTCAGACTTTTATCATGTTTTTTTTAAAAATATATTTTTATTGATTTCAGAGAGGAAGGCAGATGGAGAGGGAGAGGAAGAGAGAGAGATAGAAACATACATGATGAGAGAGAATCTTCGATCAGCTGCCTCCTGCTCACCTCACACTGAGGATGGAGCCTGCAACCCAGGCATATGCCCTGACCGGAAATCGAACCGTGACCTCCTGGTTCATAGGTCAACGCTCAACCACTGAGCCATGCTGGCTGGGCTACCCTTTCGACTTTTAATCCCTTTGTCTAAAAGGTTTGCCTTAGTGATTGTTATAGATTGCTAAATTCGTTGGGATAGAGGTCTGATTCTCTTTTACACTTTAGGCTTCCTAAGTTAATGGAGTTTGGAGACCACAGGTGGTAAAAGCGAAAGCTGCACTTGGCAATGTCCAAGGTACTATAAAATGATTTTATATGGTTCAGGGGAGAATAAAGAATTAGGAAAGAATTCCATTAGCAGAGAAGGCATATCAATCATTCAACTGATTTCAGAGCACTGGAAGACAAATAAATGGGCAGAAATCAGGACCCAGTTGAATATCTACTGTTAACCCAATTTCTATGCCGCCTCCTTTTTCTATTGAGGTGCTAAGAGGGTAGCCTCAGTATATGGAAAGGCAATATAGTATCTCCAACAAATCTTCTTGTTAATTTCGAGCAATCTGGATACATTTTACATTTTTTTGGCAGAGTGAGAAATCAATCCAATCCGGCCTTTCAATTTATTTATTCTCAACATGCAAAATAATTCTATATATATATATAGAGAGAGAGAGAGAGAAGCCTAATATGCAAAGTGTCCCCTTGGGAGTTCGACTGACCAGGAGTTCAGTCGCTCACTATGACATACGCTGACCACCAGGAGGCAGCATGGAACGAAGGGAGGCTCCGCCGGCAGCTGGCAGCTGGCAGTGGCTAGGGACCCTACCCGTGCATGAATTTCGTGCACTGGGCCTCTAGTATACATATAAGCTTCCTCCTCACTGTGCTCAGACTTTTTCTCTCTGCCATGGATGGCACACAAATAATTGTCACACATGGAAATTTTTTGGAAACACATTTAAAACGAGTGTATGCTTACAAATAAGATAACTCTCCCTTTGTAGTGTTCCAAATTGTATGTGTATCTTATGGTTGATATTAACTCTGTGAATTTTAATTTTTCTGTTTTTATTTCCTTTGTTTGTGGGAAAACATGGAGCAAATGGCTTAATTAAGAGCTTAATCTCATTTTACAGTGTCATTATGACCCATATAGCTTCATACGTATATTGTTTACATTACTATGTACTAAAAGCGCATCATTGCTACTGCTGTACAAGGCTGGTCACTGTGAAATAAACGTTAGACTCCATTTGCTTTTTGGCTTAGAGACTAAAGGGAAAATCTAGTTCAACCCTCCATACAGTTTTGGTTTTAATATTGTTAAGATGAATAAAACTGGATACCTGGACAATTATATTATTACCAATATTTTGAAACTATTCAACTATACTTGGGTTTTGGTCCTAAACAATCCAAGTTAAAAACAAAATTAAGTAAAAAACAACAACAAAACAAACAAAAAAACTATCCTCCGTAGACAGAATACTCCCTGTTCCTAAAGTAGGATTTGTTGCTAATGTATCTTTATCATTTCTCAGTGTCTAGCATAGTGCTAATATATAGAGTTCATTTTCATAAATTCCCTTTGGGCAATTTCTAAATATTTATAACTGAATTGCATGGGCTATGGCTGCCTATGAATTAAAGAAAAATGAGTAGGCCCATGTACTTTAACATCAAGTGTATTGTGGGGGTAAGAATATTAAAAAGATCGTGGCTGGTTGGTAAAAGTTTATTAAGAATACACTATAGAGTAAGGAGTGTCAGCAAAGGATGGATTATTGAGGAGCAGTAGGAGCAAAGAGACCAGTCAGAAGGCTATTGCAAAATAGCATCGGTTTAACAGTAATGAATGCATTGCAGATTAAAGGCCTGGCTCTGTGCTATATATTTTACACATATTTTACATCTATAAAATGTTATAGGTAGTCATTATTATCTCAATTTAGCAGAAAAAAAATGAACAAAGAAACAAATACACCCCGAGGCTTAGGGAGATGATATAACTTGTTCAAGGTCACATAATTCATAAGGGCCACAATGAGATTTTAAAACTTGGTCATCTGATTCCTCAGCCTGCGCTTCTCCCAGCTCACTCTGCTCCCTCCTATGTACTGTGAGTTTGCAGAGATGCAGGGGAGAAACTTTGTGAGCTGATAATTATAGTAGTTTAGAAGGACTGTTTGGAACTTTATTTTGCTTGATTATATTTATTATTGTAGATGCATATTAATGTCTTCTTTTTGTATAGAGAGCTGGCATTTGACCCTTTCTAGAGTCAGATCCATTCTGAAAGCCTGCAAGTACAATGCTTAAGCCATAAGAGAAAGTTTTTTTAATTGAATTTGAGAGTTATATAAATGAAGTTTGTGCATTATAATCCCAAAAAGTATGGTTTTAATGGCTCAAAAAATTAAGAATAAGGCAGAAATATGGGCAATTTATCACTACACACTGCTTTAGGAACATGAAGTTGTGTTCACAATACTAAATTTATCTAGATGTTCTGAAATCACAGAGAGTACTTGGTAATATTAAAATGATTCAAATAGACAGGATGCTAGCAGAGTTATCACTTCTGATATACAAATATGAGAAACCTTCCAATTAACTAGGGTAAATTTTTGTGATCAATAGACAGACTCTATTTTATTCCATCACTTCTGCTTAAAGCCAAGTATAAATTTTGGAATTGGAGCCAAAAATTAAATAAATGATATATATATAAAGTAGAACCATATTGTTTTCAAATAATAAAAATACTTTTAATATATATCACTAGAATATATTTTAATTTTTT
>NW_005370031.1:1611150-1613459 GCF_000412655.1 Myotis brandtii | reverse complement strand
TTATATGGAATTTTTATATTATGCATATATGATATATGGAATGTGATATAGAAAATACAATATTTATATAATGTATTTCTACTTTTGTATTCATTTTTTCATAGAGCAGATAAAGCATATATTTTGCTATGTAAACATCATTTGAATATGATGCTCTCTCACTTTAACTGACATTATATGAAAGAATCCTATTCATATTTCACTTCAAAGTTTTTAGACTGCTTCTGCATTTCAAAAAAATAGTCTTAAATTATAAATCATTATGGCTTTTAAAATAGTCATACACACATTTACCTCTTCAAACAATTCACAGAGTATTACTAATGAGATTGAAAAAGAACAAGATATTTGAGCACCAATTACCTGCTTGGTGATTCATGTAGGTAATCTCACTGAATGAATCCTCACATTAATCCTGTGAGAGACATATCATTATAACCCTTTACAAATGGGTTCTAATTACTTAGACAATTACATTTTCTAAAGTTTGCCAGGATTTGAGCCCAAATGTGTTTACCTCAAATGTGATTCATTTGCCCTGTACTATATGGCTATTGTAGCATGGCTTATGAAACACTTTTATATATGAGGAATAATTGGTAGTATATCTTTCCCAAAATAGGCATAAAGTAAATAATTATCCAGATTAGATAAAGAAAACCATTTCTACAACACTGTCAAATAAAATTTTAAAGCAATACATTACCTGAGGCAGGCTTACTTATATGCCCAGCACAGTAATTAAGCTGAGTTCTATGCCATTTGTCCATGAAGAGTTTGCCTAATTTGTGTGTTTTATATTCTATCTGTAGTTTAAAGAAATCAATAGCAAGCTCTAGATTCTCCCATTACCTGGAGTCATTATCATCCCATGTTATTATGAAGAAGAATCTTAGAGATTCATATGAAAGCTATACTTTCTAACCTTGTGTTTTCATCATTACCTAAGATTGATATTGAAGGCGGTTTTGAGAACTATCCAACCTTGTAATGGAAGGTTATTTTAGGACGGTATGCTGTGTTAATCCCAGCATGAGTTATTGATGTTAACATCAGGGAAGGGGGACAATTTGGTAGGCATAATCTTAAGATAAAATGACCCTTCTGTTGCAAAAGGGATGCCATAGTGGAGATCTTGCTTTAGGGATAATTACTGTGTGAAATGAATGATCTCGGTTTGTCCATATCTTATATTCCATTTCCATGCACTGTATTGTCCTTTATACAGAAAATTAGAATGATAGCAAATATCACAATTTATGACCTGGCAATTAATTATGTGAGTATTAAAGTCTGTAGAAATGACAGGCATTCATTGCTTCATCATATTTATCTTGATAAAAACAAAGGACTTTTTAGAAACTTTGTTCAATTTCATTATTCCCTTTTTGATGTCTTGGTGTTACTCTGACCACTAACTTTACATTGTATTCTAGAAATTTAATACAGATAATAAACTGAACTATCTTATAACTCACAGCTGTTGAAAACTAGAATCCTCTATGTACTTACACTGATTAATTAGTACTTCAATAAATGTTAAGTAAATATTTGTATGCTCTTTGGTTAGAAATTAAAGGATAGAAACTTTCAGTTTATAGTTGACTAATAAAATTAGTTTTCAAGAGTGTTTCTCTTCATTGGGCTCCTTTCCTTCTGAAATTTTCAGCTCATATTCTGCCATCAGTTTCTATCTGCTTTCATTTCTTGTGGACAGCAATGGAGGAGCAATGAATGGAGGCAGGTGGTAGATAAGTTTGTAGAATCATTATCACATACATTCACATATTAAGATAGAGATTAATTCTAAGAAATTACCTTAGACATCAATTTATTTCAGGTATATGAACATATATTAACTGTAGGCATACAACATAATGATTTGATATTTATATATAATGCGAAATGATCACAATAAGTCTAGTTAACATCTGTCACAATGCAGAATTACAAAAGTTTTTTATTCTGATGAGAAATTTTAGGATTTACTTTGTAACAACTTTCATATATATGCAATACATTATATTAACAATAGTCACCATGCTGTACATGACATCCCCATGACATTTATTTTATAAATGGAAGTTTGCACCTTTTAAATCCCTTCACTCATTTTGTCCATCCCTCACCCCCTGCATATGGCAACCACCAATCTGTTTTCTGTATCCATAAGCTTGTTTATTTTAGATTCCATATTAAGTGAGATTATACATTATTTGAATTTCTCTGCCTGATATTTTAACTTAGCATAATGCTCTCAAGATAAATCCATGTTGTCACAAATGGCACAATTTCATTCTTTTTAATAT
>NW_005370031.1:1609063-1611049 GCF_000412655.1 Myotis brandtii | reverse complement strand
CAATGGACATATGAATTGTTTCCATAGCTTGGGTATTGTAAATAATGTTGTAATGAACATGGGGGTACATATATCCCTTCAGGTTAGTGATTTTGGTTTTTGAGGATAAATACCCGGAGGTAGAGTTGCTGGATTGTATAGTAATTCTGTTTTTTAAAACTTATCTTTATTGTTGAAAGTATTACAGATGTCCCATTTGTTTTGTTTCTTTCCCATTGACCTCCACCCCGCATCTGCCCCTCCCAGGCCTTTACCACACCATTTTCTGTGTCCATAGGCTATGCATATATGCAGATAAGTTCCCGGTTAATCTCTCCCCACCCATCCTCTGAAATTTGTCAGTCTGTCCCATGTTTCTATGTCTCTGGATCTATTTTTGATAATCAGTTTATGTTGTTCATTAGATTCCACATATGAGTAAGATCATGTGATACTTATCTTTCTCTGACTGGCTTATTTTGCTTAGCATAATACTCTCCAGGTCCATCCATGCTGCAAATGGTATCCATCCATGCTGTTGCAAATGGTAAGAGTTCCTTCTTTTTACTGCCACATAGTATTCCATTAAATGTGCCACAGCTACTTAATCCACTCATCTGCTGATGGGCACTTGGGCTGTTTCCAAATCTTAGCTATTGTAAATTGCACTGCTATGAACATAGGGGTGCATATATCCTTTCTGATTAGTGTTTTGGTTTTCTTAGGATATATTCCTAGAAGTGAGATCACTGGGTCAAATGGGAAACTCCATACCAGAAAAAAAATCCCATTTACCATTGCAACAAAAAATTAAGATATTTAGGAATAAACTTAACCAAGGAGGTAAAAGACCTGTACTCTGAAAACAACTGGGAGAATATATCATGTTCATTGATTGGTAGAATCATTATTAAAAGGTCCATGCTACCCAAATCAATCTATTAATTGAATGCAATCCCTATTAAAATACCAATGGCATATTTTACAGATCTGGCAAAAACACTTCAAAAATTTATATGGATCCACAAAAGGCCCAGAATAGATCAATGAAACAGCACAGAGAACCCAAACCATTATGCTCATTTAATATTTGACAAAGGAGGCAAGAGAATACAATGGAGTAAAGATAGTCTCTTCAGTAAATGGTGTTGGGAAAATTGGACATGTACATGCAAAAAAAAATTAGACCAATCACTGCTGATTGGTCTATTTAGATTTTCCAATTCTTCATGATTTAGTCTAGAAAGGTTATACAGTACACAAAGTAATACTACTTAGTCATAAGAAAAGACAAAATACTACCATTTGCAACAACACTGATGGACCTTGAGAATATTATGCTAAGTGAAGTAAGTCTGGCAGAATAAGTTAAGAACCATACAATTTCACTCATATGTTGATATAAAACTGAAACCTCCTGGGCCCAGCTGGGTGTGGCTCAGTGGTTGAGCATCAACCTATGAACCAGGAAGTGGCAGTTTGATTCTGAGTTTAGGGCACATGCCCAGGTTGCAGCTCAATCCCCAGTGGGGGGCATACAGGAGGCGGCTAATCAATAATACTCTCTCATCATTGATGTTTCTATCTCTCTCTCTCACTCTCCCTCCCTCTCTGAAATCAATAAAAATATATTTTTTAAAAAACTGAAACCTAGTGGATTCAAACAGCAGTGTGGTGGTTGCCAGAGGGAAGAGGGTGAGGTGGGGGGGGTGAGAGGGACCTAATATATGGTGACAAAAGTTGATTTGACTTTTGATGATGAGCACAAAGTGCAATACAGATTTTGTAACATAGAAAAACATACCTGAAGCCTATATGATCCTATTAACCAATGTCACCCCAATAAATTTAATTTTAAAAGACCATATGTTAGAGAGAATATAGATCCACAACATTACAAATAGATTGGAGGTCAGAGTCTAAACTGGTACAAGTACTTTGGAATACATTTGGCATGATTTCATAAAATTGTACATATACATTCCCTGTGACTCAACAATTCCACTC
>NW_005370031.1:1608270-1608843 GCF_000412655.1 Myotis brandtii | reverse complement strand
TGATACATTCCAGTATGTAAGAATGTTCATAGCAGCACCATTTCTTAAGAGCAAATACCAGAAAAAACCCCAGTATCCATTGTGAAGAGAATGGATGAATGAATTGTGCATACAAAGTAATATTGTAGAGCAATTAAAATGAGTAAATTACAGCAAGGTATGAGGATATCTTTTTGTTAAAAAATTTAATTTAAAAACCCAAAATATAACATAGGGCTTTTATATGTATATTTATATATCTACTAGAAGCCTGGTGCACAGATTCGTGCACCGGTGGGGTCCCTTAGCCTGGCCTGCACCCTCTTGCAATCCGAGACTTCTTGACAGATGTTGGAGAGCTGGTTTCTACCTGATCCCTGCAGGCCAGGCCAAGGGACCCTACCAGTGCATGAATCTGTGCACTGAACCTTTAGTATGCATGTAAGATCTTTGGTTATTCTCTTCCCACCCGCCCCCCTCCCCACTTCCCTCTGAGATTCATCAGTCTGTTCCATGTTTCCATGCCTTTGGTTGAGCGTCTGCCTCTGGGTGGTCAGTGTGCATCATAGATACTGGCCAGTCGGCCAGTTGGCC
>NW_005370031.1:1560336-1608081 GCF_000412655.1 Myotis brandtii | reverse complement strand
TCCTGCACACCCCCCAGTGGGGGTGTGCCTGCAACCAAGGTACATGCCCTTGACCGGAATCGAACCTGGGACCCTTCAGTCCGCAGGCCGACGCTCTATCCACTGAGCCAAACCGGTTTGGCAAGAATGTGTTTTTTATGTTGAGAGGTGATATCTCAGGTTCTTATATTATTAACATAGATAAACATACAAATATAACCCTATACATATCTAGCTGACTAATAAAAGACTGTCATACCTAGATCAATAATGAATGTATGTTATGAAACAAGGATGGAGATTAATCCTCAGTCCTATTCCCCTGTAAGCAGGTAGTATAAACATTTACTGTGTGAAGCCCACATGAATTGCTATTGGCAGTAGGCAACAGGACTACAGAGCAAGTCCAGTGGCAAACTTTAAAGAACACTGGGAGGGAATTAAGTAGGTCTGTGTCTTTACTGTCTACCTCCTTAAATTCTTTATTGATACTTTTCTCATTAATTCCATAAGATTCAGTGAGTATCATTTTGCTTCAAATTTCTGCAAAAACCTACTAACTGTGTGGGTGGATCTAGTCATGAGAGGATCAACACTCTAATAAACTTGGATGTTTTGAGCTGTTTGTAAGAGCAATTGGGCATGGTTTGAAAACCTGGAGGAGGAAAGATCAAATTACATTTAGAAGGTATTGTTACCTTTTTTCTTCAAGTACAATTCCTAGACTAAGAAGGAATCAGATACTTCATCTTCCCTCTCGTTTTCCTGGGTGATAAAGTGAATTTAAAGTGTGTATCTCAAAAAAAAAATACATAGGTAAAATGTATATCTCAAAATAAGACATTGTCTTTTAAAAGATTTATGCAGTTCTCTGGCAGATAATATACAAAGGTAAATGTAATTCTACAGAATATTCAGCAACACTCCTAAAACTACTAGTGGAATAAGTATCAGTGTAGGTAGAAATTAGAAAAGTGATTTTATTCTGGAGAATTTCCACATTTTAAATTGCAGAGGTGAATAAAATAATAGACATATGCTTTTATTCATACCAATTCTCCAGTCTGCTTACTGGATTACTTTTTGTATGTGCAGGGTAAACTGGGGGCTGACTAGATGGCTCTGTTGAACTTGGCTGTGTTTGCTCACATGTCTGGACTCTAACTGGGGCAACTGCTTTTATCCATAAGTCTCATTGTTCATCAGGCTAGCCACAGCAAATTCCCATGATGATAACAGAGGCCCAACAGATAAGCAGAAATATGTAAGACTAAGAACTGGCACATGATAGCTGGCAAGTGACAAGGCCAAAGGCGCCATTAAAGGAGGATGGCATTACAATATATGGATTGTAATTCCTCTTACAAGAAGAGGAATTCATTTGGGCTAGTTTTGCAATCTACCAATGGCACTGATGTCTATAACTGTTCTCTAATTACTAGTCTTTGGATACAAAGCCAATTTTTAAAAAAATATATTTTATTGATTTTTTACAGAGGTAAGGGAGGGCCTCCTGCACACCCCCCACCGGGGATGTGCCCGCAACCAAGGTACATGCCCTTGACCGGAATCGAACCTGGGACCCTTCAGTCCGCAAGCCGACGCTCTATCCACTGAGCCAAACAGGTCAGGGCACAAAGCCAATTTTTGTCACCTCACATCCCTTCCCACTTCATCTATAGTATTTTAGATTGGGGTTTCTCTCACCTCCTCCCTTTGAGGGCTGTCTCACCCTCAAGGCAACAATTTCAACAGTTTGTTGGCTAGCTATGTTGGTAAATACTGGTCTCTGTTTCTAATTGACAAGCATCACACAACTCTTACTATGGGATATCATTTCAGATAAATATATCTTCTTCACAAATAAAATTCCTTGGGGTTAATAGCATGCTTTAAATATCTTAATTTTTCTCATAGACTCTAATTCATAGTAGGCACTCAATAAATAATCAGCAGCTGTTTATATGTCACTTCTGAGGCTAACAAAGAATTTGTTATATCAAGGGAAAAACGTAGTTCAGGCTGAAGAGAGAGTATTCAAATATGTATTTTCTAGAGATAGTATAGAAATGTATTCATTGGAAAGAGATTAAAGCACTCAATTAAATATTAATGTATTTTTATGGAACACTTTTTTAATTGACCTAACAGAAGCTCGTTATGAAGAATAGAAATATTCAAGCAACTGCTGCTATTGTAAACCATTGGTTTCCTACCTTTTTTTCAAACCAGAATCACCTGGGGAGCTTTTTCAACAATGCCAATGGACGGGGTTCACCCCAGATCAATTAAATCAGTATGTTTGGAGGTTGAGCCTAGGTAGGCATCAGTATATTTAAAAGCTCCCTAGATGATTCTAATGTGAAGCCAAGGTTGAGGACAGATGCTTTAAACTCTTCTAAAAATACCAACAAGAAAGTTTGGAAATTGAGCAATACACCTGGAAGCAACACACGGCTGCTAACTTGGATATTGCTAAACAGTCCTGACAGATGAAACAGTATCCTAATTAATTGGTCTTCCTAGTCCATTATGGGCCTTCACCTGGCAGCATTTTCAAAACACAGGTTTTGGAAATGCTGAATTTCAGTTATTATAAAGTACTGCATAGATGCTGGCCAAGCAAACTAGCAATTTGACTTATATTGTGATATAAAATCGATTTGATATCCCTAGGATGCAGATCTCCTGATGAGAGCTGACAAAGACCAGCTGAGGCTTTAGCTAAATGATGTGTGAGAGCACCAAGGAACAGACAATTGGAAACTAATGAGATGATAAAGGCTTTCAGGTATGTGAGTTGATCAGCTACCCGCTGAGATCCTCTCACTGTAGAAGAGAACTCCCTGGCTCAGGGCCCTCTTTTCCATCTTAGGTGCAATCAAGGTTAGTCCAGCCTCTGTATGCGATATTCCTTTAAATATTGTCTCTGCTCATTTGGGGAGTGAAGTTGGAGAGGTATTATTATTGGTGAAAGTGGAGTATCCACCAGTGAAAGTGGAGGATCCCCTTCCCCACTGGTGCTAGGGGCCAGGTCCTTACAATATCTGGAGAAAAGGAATTTTCTGAGACTCACACAGGAGGATGAGTGATTTTTATTTGCGTGGAGCTACACCCCTTGGTTGGCAAAGTCCCATTTTTCCTTAGTCCAATCCTGGAAGAGGTGCAGCTGAGGATTCAGTCGAGCTAGAAGCAGAGCCAGTTTCCATTCCATGGTGGAGCTGGGTCCGGTTTAGTACTAGGCTAGTTGCAGTTCATTAGTCAATTGTGTGTTTGGTACACGTGGCTGTGAGCCATGTGGGCGAATGCAAGGGAGCCAAGAGAGCACGTCCCCTGCAACAAGAGTCCCAAGAGTCCCGTGGAAACCAAGAGGCTAGAGAGACAGAACTTCTTTGTTTAGGAGTTTAAGTATTTCAAATCTTCCCACACTTGCAGTGGCCGCACCTACTCTGGCCAATGACCTGTTCCCAGGTGTGACTGACAAGAAAGTACCTTCCCTGTTTCACCCAGAATGTATTGGGCATGCATCTAAATTGCACCTTTCTGGCAAAGCTGCGCAAATGGCATGCCTATAAAAGTTGGCCTTTCCTTTGCTCCTTTCCAGTTAATAACCCGGTTCATGATAAGGGTACCCTCATCTACATTAACTCCACTCTAAGAAGCATTCTTATTAGCACTAGAATATAGTACCACAGGGATGATTGCTGACAACATTTATAAAGAGCTTGGGCCACAGATCAAAACCTTGTGGCCACTTGGGATTGCGCTGGCTGCACCATAAAACTGCTGCCCTTGATTGAAATTCCCTTGCCATCATCCCTGGACAAACCTGGCCACTTTCTACCTCTTACCTAGAGGAGAGTGACTGTGGTAGAAAAAACAAGGCTATACAATAAAGTCAAGGTAAAATTAGATTTTGGATTCTAATAAAACTCAATTGTATTTGGCAATTCTAATTTTAAGGAATTTAAAAGAACTCATGATAAGAAGATATAAGATTGCCCTGACTGGTTTGGCTCAGTGGATAGAGCGTCGGCCTGTGGACCAAAGGGTCCCGGGTTCGATTCCAGTCAAGGGCATGTACCTTGGTTGCGGGCATATTCCCAGTGAGGGGTGTGCAAGAGGCAGCTGATCGATGTTCCTTTCTCATCAATGTTTCTAACTCTCTATCCCTCTCCCTTCCTTGCTGTAAAAAATCAATAAAATATATTTTAAAAAAAGAAGATATAAGATTGAAATGATAAATACCAACCAAGTATGAAGAAAACGTGTCAATTAAATAATCAAGGGCTACTGAGTAATTAATTACAAAGTGTAAACAAACTAGAAATCCTGTTAAGACTGGACTAGAGAAGTGGTTCTCCAATCCAGACTTAAGAAACTGCCCAGAGAATAAGTGTTCCATGGTCATATGTGTAGAAAATGCTGCAAACCGCATCCCTTTCTTAGAGTGTCACTGTACAGATTATTAGAGTAAATGACCTTATAAATAATGCAGCAAATAAGGTTTGAGCTTGCTTAGTCAAAAGTTTCAAAATATTCCTATAGTCAGAGCACTTTTTGTTATATGATGCATATTTATGTCTTGGGGAATACTGAACTGGTACTGTTTAATGTAATTAATTACAGAAAGACTGATCAAGTAAATGAAATATCAAGCCATACTATGAGTAAAACTAGATGATTTTATCCTCCCTTGAAGTTTACCAACAATTTTCAGGTGTGGAGATTATTTTATTCTTTTAGGTTTCCCCAACCACAGGGTCATGGCTACTGAACTACGTTGCTGGATTTAAATTATATATAGTTCTAAGGCAATTAAGGACAGAAATTTAAGAGTATGACATCCAGATCACTAACCCCTGATTGTATTCCAGGTTTTCAAAGTCACTTGGCAAATATGGCAGTTAGTATTTTACAATGCTAGTTGTTGGAGTCAAGCAGGAACAGATTATAATACAAATATTTTATTCCATAAATAATTTACTCTCTTTTCCTACCACTTCCTTTTCCTTTCTTTCGTTCTTCCATTCCTTATTTTATATTGTCCTTCTTTTCTTCTTTCCTTCCTTCCTTCTTTCTTTCTAAAAATAATCCAGTTAAAAGCATCCTAATTCCAGTGGCATCAACAGCATGGCAGCATGAGAGGACCTTGAAGTCTTTCCCTTTGAAGTTATAACAAGTCGCACAGCTATAATCCAACAAAATATTCCCTGCTTAACACACAAACACATATTAGAGATCCGTGCATTGAGACATCTGAAGGTGGGCCTATGAGTGAACATTGAAGATGATAAAGCATGGGGGTGGGGAGGACAAAGACAGAAGCAACACACATCTTGTTGCCCCAATGTATGCAATAGCAGTGAAAGGTCAGGCAGTAACACCCATTGGGCAAATCAGAGTAGTAGGGACAGCAACTGGGCCTGGATATCTGGCATACATTGAGGCTGGACCCAGGTTCAGGAGCACAGCCGCAGTGTAAAGGGTGACAGCATTCCACAACCCAGCAGCAAATTGGCAAAGGATTCTGCAGGACCGTGCCCACCCCATTCTCCTGTGGCCTGCCTGGCAGTAAAATCATCCCTCAGCTGATGGTGAAAGGGCTGAAAAAAACTTTACATCCTAAGTGGTCTGTACTCATAGCAGCTAAACCCACTAGAGAGAACAGAGCTATGGATACACAAACCCCCTTATGCCTGCTCACCCCTTCCCCACGCATCCCAGACCGGTAGAGGCAACTTGGTCAATTCAGACAGCGGCTTCTGGCTATAGAAAGGCAACACCAGGAACACACAGAACATCCATAGCCAGCCACTTCCAATCCACAGTGTGGTATCCTGAGACCAAGGCAACCAGGTCATAAAGAGGATGTTCACCTCCTTAGGAATACCAGGCATTTTCTACCATTGAGGAAACACCAGTCCACAGAGATCCTGTTAGCTCTAGAAATGCAGGTCAGATAAAATAAAAATTTGTAATTCAGCACTACCTACTGGAAAACAAAAGGAAGACCTTTACAAATCAACCTACTGCACATTGACATGTCAAATACTTTCATTCCCACAAATGCCCAGGCAGAGAAATAATCCATCAAGCACAATCAATAACCAAGGAAACCAGGGAATTCAAAAAGAAAATGAAAAAAAAATATCCAGGAAATAAACTTAAAGATGTGGAAGACTGATTAAAATGACAGAGAATTCAAGATTGCAGTTTGGGAAAAAACTCAACAAGATGCAGGAAAACACAGATAAGCAGTTTAATGG
Source organism: Myotis brandtii (assembly GCF_000412655.1). Lineage (NCBI taxonomy): Eukaryota > Metazoa > Chordata > Mammalia > Chiroptera > Vespertilionidae > Myotis > Myotis brandtii. The sequence goes on along the minus strand of NW_005370031.1, from coordinate 1,601,833 downwards.
ACTCTGAAACAAAATCAATGAACAAAATGAGTACTTTACCAAAGAGATTGAAACTTTAAAACAGAACCAAACAGAAATTCTGGAGCTGAAGAACTCAATAAATGAGATCATGAATGAACTACTAAGCTTAGGCAATAGAGCACTCCAGGTGGAGAAAAGAATTAGTTACATAGAAGACAGAAATATAGAAATGACTCAGGTGGAAGAAGAGAGAGAATTGAGAAGAAAAAAAAACTCCAGGAGAACTATCTGACTCCATTACAAAGAACAATATAAGAATAATGAGCATATCAGAAGGAGAAGAGTAAAAGAAGAGAACAAAGACTTTATTCAAACAAATAATAAGAACTTCTAAACTTATGGAAAGAACCGGATCCTCATATCCAAGAAGCTAACAGAACACCTAATTATCTCAACCCAAAAAGCCTTTCTCCAAGGCACGTTATATATTAAAACTGTCAAAAAGTAATGACAAAGAATTCTCAAGTCAACCATGGAAAAGAGATAGTAACCTATACAGGAAACTCCATTAAATTATTATCAGATTTTTCAGCAGAAATCCTATAAGCTAGGAAAGAATATAATCAAATATTCAAATTATTAAAAGAGAGAAATAATTCCCCAAGAATAATGTATCCAGCAAAGTTATCCTTTAGATATTAAGGAGAAATGAAGGCTTTTTAAGACATACAGAAGCTAAAGGAATATACCACCACAAGACCTGCATTACAAGAAATGATAAAAGGTACTCTTCTACCAAAAAACAAGAAGACAAAGGGTAAGAAACTATGAATAAGATGACTAATAAACAGAAGCAGGAAATTGAAACCTGTTTTTAAATTAGGGTATTAAACGCTTAAATATATTTAGCATAATGGTTAAAGGAGATAAAACATTAAATAAGAAGACAATGAATGTACAACATAAAAAGGGATAGTTTGTGACAACAAAAACATAGAAAGGGAGAGGGAAAAGGACTGAATTTGCACAGGTGAATGGAAACAAGATGCAATCAGAAGAAAAAGGAATACTGCATATATAATCTTTCTTTTGTAGACACCTACTAGTAACAAAAATCCAATCTAGAACTGAGACATATTACATAAGAAAAGAGGAAGCAGAAGAAACAATCATAAAATACCACCAAACTAAAATGACAGACAGAAACACAAGGGAAAAGAAACAATGATGACACAGAGCTACCAGAAATCAGAAGGTAAAATAGCTATAGGAAATCCTCATCTATATAATAAAGAGCCAGGGTCATAACCACCGGACAAAAACGGAAGTCAGTGCTGGGTTGCCCTGGTGACTCAGCACTGACTGGGGCCTCTGAGGGTGCCCTGACCCAGCACTGACTGCCTAGGAGGCTGTGGATCAGGCCTGGAGAGAGGCCTGCAGAGAGAGAGGCAGGATCTGTTCCATAGCCTTTGTGGCAGCCGCTGATCAGAACATGCCTCTTTTTCTCTCCCAGCCTGGCCAACAGCCAGGCCTCCATTTCTCTCCAGGCCTCCTTGGGGCTGCTGATCAGCCCACCCTTCTGATCAGGCCCCATTGATAGGCCCAGAGACGCTGACTGGCATAGAAACTGACCAATCAGAACCAACTTGGATGACAGAGGAGGGCAGTTGGGGGTGAGATCAGGCTGTCAGGGGAGGGCACTTACAGGCGATCAGACCAGCAGGGGAAGGCAGTTAGGGGCGATCAGGCAGGCAGGCAGAGAGGTTAGGGGCGATCAGGCAGGCAGGCAGAGGGGTTAGGGGCAATCAGGCAGGCAGGCAGGTGAGTGGTTAGGAGCCAGTGGTCCCAGATTGTGAGAGGGGTGATAAACCGGTGGTCAGATATCCCCCAAGGGGTCCCCAATTGGAGTGGGTGCAGGCTGGGCTGAGGGAACCCCCCCTCCATGTACAAATTTCATGCACTGGGCCTCTAGTATATTAATAATTACCCTAAGTGTAAATAAACTGATCTCACCAATTAAAAGGCACAAAGTAGCAGAATGGATCAAAAAACAAAACCCAACTATATGCTGCCTCCAGGACAAACACAGACTCAAAATGAAGAGAAAATGATACCCCAAGTAAATGGAATCCAGAGAAAAGCAGCTGTAGCTGTAATTATATCAGGCAAAATAGATTTCAAGATGAAAATCATAACAAGAGACAAAGATGGATACTTTATGATAAAGGGGACAATACATCCAAAAGACATATTTATTAATATTTATGCACCCAACCTGGGAGCACCAAAATATATAAAGAAAATACTAACAGAACTAAAGGGAAAAACTGACAAAAACAGAATTATAGCAGGGGACTTAAATATCCCATTGACAGCAATGGATAGGTCATCTAAATAGAAAATAAATATGGAAATAAAGGCCTTCAATGACACATTAGACCAAATGTACATAACCAATATTTACAGAGATTTTCATCCCAGAACATCAGAATATACATTCTTCTCTAGTGCACATAGACAATCTCAAGGATAGCCCATATATTGGGACAGTAAACTAGCCTCAACAAATTTAAGGAGACTGAAATCATAGCAAGCATATTCTGCAACTAAAATGATTTGAAACTGGAAATCAACTGCAATAAAGAAATCAGGAAAAATTACAAATATTTGAAGATTTAACAACATGCTACTAAAGAATGACTGAGTGGATAAAAAAGTAAAAGAAGAGATCAAAAGATAGAGTGACAAATAAGAATGACAATATGACATATCAAAAATTTGGGATATAAAGTGAAGTGGTTAAAAAGAATCAAGTTTATAGCATTAGAAGGCCTACTTCAAGAAACAAGAAAAAGATCAAATAAACAACCTAACATTTCACCTTAAAAAACTAGAAAAAGGACAAACGAAGCCCAAATTCAGTAGAATGGAGGAAATAATAAAAAAATTAAAGCAGAATTAAATGAAATAGAGAATAGAAAGACAACAGAAAAAAATTAATACAACAAAAAGCTGGTTCTTTGAAAAGATTAATAAAATTGACAATTCTGTGGCTAGGTTCACTAAGGAAAGAATAGGAAAGACTCAAACAAAATCATAAATGAAGGAGAAGTTATAATGGACAACACAGAAATACAAAGAAATATGTAAGAATACTATTAAAGGGTATATACTACCAAGTTTGATAATCTAGAAAAAATGGCCAAGTTCTTAGAAATATATAACCATTCTAGACTGATTCATGAGGAACTGGAAAATCTAAATAGACCAATAAACAGTAAGGAAATTGAAATAGCCATCAAAAACCTCCCCAAAGTAAAAGTTCAGGACCATATGGCTTCACCAGTGAATTCTATCGAACACTCAAAGAAGATTTAATACATATGTTTTCCAAACTCTTCCAAAAAGTTGAAGAAGAGCAAATCATTCCTAACTTATTTTATGTTACCCTGATACAAAAAGCTGACAATGACAACACAAAAAAGAAAAGTACATACCAATTAACTCTGATTATTACAGATGCAAAAATCCTAAACAAAATACAGGCAGTCCTTGGGTTACGTCGGAGATCTGTTCCTACCGCGCGATGTAACGCAATTTTCACCGTAACTCGGAACCTGCCTACGTAAGCACCTACGGCACTCACGTGGAGCACATACATAGCAGTAATGAAGTGAAACAGAAAAAAAAAATTTAAAAGAAAGATAACAATTCCTGACCTTGTGGTAAATAAATAATAAAAAACATAAAGCACATATGTACATATGTCGAAATGACAGAACATTTTTTTAAATAAATGGGAGATGGTGATGTAACCACCAAACGACGTTAGTTGAGTCTGACGTAACCTGAGGACTGCCTGTACTAGCAAATCAAATACAAGAAGACATTAAAAAGATAATACATCACACTGAAGTGGGGTTCATTCCAGCTGTGCAAGGATGGTTCAACATATGATGCAAATTGATCAATGTGATATGCCACATTAACAAAATAAAGGATAAAAATCATGTGATCATGTCAATAAATGAAGAAAAAGCATTTGACAAGATACAACATTCATTTATGATTAAAACCCTCAATAAAATGGGTATAAAAGGGTAAAACCTCAACATAATAAGGCCATATATAACAAACCCTCAGCTAATATCATACTCAATGACGAAAACTCAAAGCTTTTTCTCTAAGATCAAGAATAATACAAGAATGCCCACTTTCAGTAATGTCAGTCCTAGCCTGAGCTATCAGGCAAGAGAAAAAAATAAAAGACTTCCAAATTGGGAATGAAGAAGTAAAATTATCACTTTTGGCAGATGACATTCTTTATACAGAAAACCTTAAAGAATACACCAAAAACCTATTAGAAATAATAAATTTTTATGCACCCAACCTGGGAGCACCAAACCTGGGAGCACCTGAAACAATACAGTAAAGTTTCAGGATGAAAATTTCAATGTATTAAAATTCATATAGTATATACTATATATAATGTTCCCATACACCAACAATAAATTTCAAAAAAATAAATGGAAAAAATAAACAATGCCATTTGCAATCTCAACAAAAAAACAAAAAACTTAGGAATAAACTTCACAAAGGATGTAAAGAACCTATACACTGAAAACTACACAACATTGCTCAAAGAAATTGAAGAAGACACAAAAAATAGATGTTCACTATTCATGGGTTGGAAGAATCAAAATAGTTAAAATGGCCATATTCCCTAAAGTAATATACATATTTAATGCAATCCCCACAATGTCCCAATGGTATTTTTCAAAGATATAAAGAAAAAAAAATCAGCAAATTTGTATGAAACCACAAGAGGCTCCAAATAACCAAAGCAATCCTGAGAAAAAAGAACTAGGCTGGAGGTATCACACTCCCTGACTTCAAATAATACTACAAAGCTACTGTAATCAAAACAATATGGTATTGGCAGAAAAACATGAGCCGACTAATGGAACAGAATTGAGAGCCCAGAAATAAATCCACATGTATATGGGCAATAATTTTCTTCAAAAGAGCCAAAAACATACAATGGAGGAAAGAAAGCCTCTTCAATAAATGGTGTTGGGAAAATTGGAAAGCCATATGCAAAAGAATGAAACTAGACTTATTTTTTACTGCATACACAAAATGGATCAAAGACCTAAATATAACACCTGAAATCATAAAATACATAGAAGAAAACATAGGTACTAATCTTATGGACGTTGGTCTCAGGGAGGATTTTCTGAATTTCACCCAAAAACCAAGGGAAGTAACAAAAATAAATGAATGGGACTACATCAACTAAGAAGCTTCTATACAGCAAAAGAAACCATCAAGAAAACAAAATGGCAACCAACCAAATGGGAAAAGATATTTGCAAATGATACTCCCAATGAGGAGCTAATATCCCAAATCTATAAAGAACTCATACGACTCAACAAGAAAAAAATAAGCCAATTAAAAATGGGCAGAGGACCTGAATACTTTTCCCAAGAAGACATGCAAATGACCAACAGATACATGAGAAGATGCTCAACTACACTAGCTATAAGGGAAATGCAAATCAAAACCATAATGAGATACCACCTCACAACTGTTAGAATGACTATGACAAGAAATAACAATTATTGCAGAGGATGTGGAGAAAAGGGACCCCTCATACAATGCTAGTGGGAATATAAATTGGTACTGCCACTATGGAAAACAGTATGGATGATCTTCAAAAAATTGAAGATATAATTACCATAGGAGCCAGTTATTCTACTTCTTGCCATCCAAAGAAAATGAAAACAGTAACTAAAAAAGATACATGCATCACCATGTTCCTTGCACCACTATATACAATAGCCAAGACATGGAAACAACCTAAGAGTCCATTGATGAATCCATCGATGAATAAACTGATAAACTGTGGTGCGCGCGCGCACGCGCGCGCGCGCGTGTGTGTGTGTGTGTGTGTGTGTGTGTGTGTAAAAGACTGAAATCTTGTCATTTGAGACAACTTAAATGGATCTTGAAAGCATTCTGTTAAATGAAATTTGGCAGACAGACAAAGACAAATACTGTATTATCTCCTTTATATGGGATCTATTTTTAAAAATCCATGATCATATAAGAAAAGAACCCTGTAAAACCTAACTTATTTCATTTCTGGGACTCTATACTGGGGTGGGGAGTAGGATTGGAAATGATTTTATATTATATTATTTACATATCACCTCAACAGGACAGTTTTAATAATTTACCATTATTTGGGGGTTACTTGGAAGAAGGTGTATTTAAAAAAGTCATAGAATGACCTTTTGATGTCTGACAGAATGGGCATCAGTCAAAAGGTAGAGCAGAAATGTGTTTGTAAATGAATGTTAGGCAAAGGTAAAAATACATGATACAGCCCTTGCTGGTTTGGCTCAGTGGATAGAGCGTCAACCTGCGGACTAAAGAGTCCCAGGTTCGATTCCAGTCTAGGGCACCAGCTCGGGTTGCAGGCTCAATCCCCAGTAGGGGGCATGCAGGAGGAAGATGATCAATGATTCTCTCTCATCATTGTTTCTATCTCTATCTCCCTCTCCCTTCCTCTCTGAACTCAATAAAAATATATTAAAAAAATACATGATACATGTATATAAACTCATAGCAGAGTATATATGTATACACATATACACATCATTGATAATATGATTTTGTTTTACTATCACTTTATAAACAATATTCCTTTGATGAAAAGTATATAACAGCAAGAATTAATACACTTATACAGACAAAAATGTCTGATACTCTTTCACATGCTTTACATATATTAGTTTAATACTCACAATGCTTTTATGTGCTATCTATTAAGAATATTCTTATAGAAGAGTAAGCTGAGTTTTAATCAGCCACCTGGCATCACACCACTAGTCTATGCTACCCCTCCCAAGTGAGAGATGAATGAATGGAAGAATAACTTTATGAATCCATAGACCATGTACTCATCTACTGCACTATGCTCACACTTGCTTTAGAAGCAGCATAGAGAGGCTACAGACTTACCATCAAATACCCCAGCCATTGCTTCCAAAGTCTACTGGTACTGCTCTTTGTTAGATCACATCTCAAATTCCGTTTGCAAAATGTGACAATGTGTAAAGAGATGTTCTTCTGAAAAGAAATAGACAAATTAGAGAAAGGACTCATAGATCCAAAAAACAGACTGATGGTTGCCATTGGGGAGGGGTTTTGGGGGACTGGGTGCAAAAGGTGAAAGGATTAAGAAGTACAAATTGGTAGTTACAAAATATTCACAAGAATGTAAAGTACAACATAGGGAATATAGTCAATAATATCTTAATAACTATGTATGGTACCAGGTGGGTACTGAAAATACCGGGGGAACATTTTGTAAAGTATATGCTATACACCGGAAACTAATACAAAATAATATTGAATGTAAATTGTAATTGAAAAATAAAATTTTAATTACAAAACAGAAAAACTGTTCTGTATACACCTTTCACTGAAAGCTATATTTATATTGGTTTTTAGTCATGGTGACACAGCAACCAGCAACTTTATATGCATACAAAACACTGAAATACATGTGGGTTGAAATCTTAGGCAATATGGGAATTATTTACTTACATTGAAAATAGTGTTAAATTTTATGACCAACCCAGAAATGTTACACAAATTATATTAGTTTTTTTAGGTAATTGGAGCTTTTTATTTCCATATTTAGGAACATATAAAACTCTAGGTTGTAAAATTGATACTTTATGAAACAAATATAATTTAATTTCACAAAGACAAAGCAATGGAAGACAGTTCATTTTAGTTCCTTTGTAAATGTGGTAATAAATTCAGAGAAATATTGGCATGAATAATCAAATCTCTTGGTGGCAAGATATTTAAGTCACTGGTACTTGAATTAATGTGACTGTTCTTGAAGAAATAAAAATATTCTCTTTGGGATTTAAGATTCTTAAATTAGAAGGCAGGTGTTATAATACAATTAATAAAAAAACAATTTAGTAGGAAAATGTATTTAAATCAAAATGAAAGAAGTTGACCAAACCATTTCATATTAGAAAGTAGAATTAGCAACGTGATTTAGAAATTTATACATTAAAGAATATGTTCCTTATTCTATGATTCTGGGAATGCAGATATTTTTTAAATCTGTTTTGTGATAGTATGTAAAAATCCAACACATTCTTTTCTACTAATATAAGAGTCATTTAAAGATGACTTTTCATAGAAATAAATTATCCTAGCATACAATGAAAATTAGAACAATCAATACATAATACATTTATAAATAAATGCCTGTAGATTAAAAAAAATCATAATTTTCTTATTCAATACAGTAGTGGAAGTCCTAGTCACAGCATTCAGAAAAGAAGAAGAAATAAAAGGCATCCACATTGGAAGGGAAAAGTTAAAACTGTCATGATTTGCAGGTGACATAATACTGTATGTAGAGAACCCTAGAGACTCAACCAAAAATCTACTAGAACTGATAAATGAACTCAGTAAAGTAGCAGGATGTAAAATAAATATCTAGAAATAAGTTGTATTTTCATACACCAATAATGAACTGAGAGGGAACTAAGAAAATAATCCCATTTACAATTGCATAAAAATAAAATAGCTAGAAATAAATTTAAACAAGGAGGCAAAAGACCTAAACTCAGAAAATTATAAAATACTGAAGAAAAAAACTGAAGAAGATACAAATAAATTGAAGGATATACTGTGCTCATGGAAAGGAAGAATTAACATCATTAAAATTCCCACACTACCCAAAGCAATCTATAGATTCAACACAATTCCTATCAAAATAACAATGATGTATTTCATAGACCTAGAACAAATAATTCAACATTTATATTGAACCACAAGAGACTCGAAAATGCCACAGTAATCTTGAAAAGAAGAAGTTGGAGATATCATGCTAGCTGATAGCAAACTATACTATAAGAACATAATAATCAAAACAGCTTGGTACTGGAATAAAAACAGACATAAGATCAATGGAACAGAATAGAGAGCCCAGAAATAAACCAAAGCTTATATGGTCAATTTATATTTGACCATATAAGGAGTCAAGAACATACAATGGGGTAAAGACAGCCTATTTAATAAATGGTTTTGGAAAAACTGGACAAATACATGCAAAAAAAAAAATGAAACTAGATCATCGGCCAAACACGTCAAACATGGCATACGGTTCACCGGCCACAAGTTTGACCTGCACTTACACCATATACAAGAATAAACTCAAAATGGATTAAAGTCTTTAATGTAAGGCTTAAAACCATAAAACTCCTAGAAAAAAACATAGGCAGTAAACTCTCTGACACTGCTCTTAGCAATATTTTTTTTCTGATATATCTCCTTGGGCAATGGAAACAAAAGAAAAAAATAAATGCAACTACTTGAAAGTAAAAGGGATTTACACAGCAAAGGAAACCATTAACAAAACAAAAAGAAAACCTACTTAATGGAAGAAGATATTTGCCAATGATACATCTCATAAGGGGTTTATATCCAAAATTTATAAAGAACTCATACAACTCAACACCAAACAAGCAAACAAACAAAAACAACAGCAATGCAATTAAGAATGGGCAGAAGACCTGAACAGACACTTCTCCATAGAGGGCACACAGTTGGCCAAATGACATTAAACGATGCTCAACCTCAGTAATCATTAGAGAAATGCAAATTAAAAGCACAATGAGCTATCACTTCACACTTGTCAGATGGCTATTGTCAATAAATCCCCAAACAAGTGTTGGGGAGGATGTAGAGCAGTGGTTCCCAAACTTATTTGGCCTACCGCCCCCTTTCCAGAAAAAATATTACTCAGCGCCCCCTGGAAATTAATTTTTTTTTAAATTTTAATAGCAATTAAACAGAAAGATATATGTATTAATGTTTCTACCTTTTTCGTAAAATATAGTAAAGAAAGGTGTAAATTAGAAACATTGAAGTTTGAAATTATGAAACTATTGAACTCAGAATAGAAAGGTAATACAAAAAAAGTTAAAACATTCGAAATCATCTTAATGAGAAGGATGAACCTGGTATGCTGCTACCAATTTAGTAATCCTCGGCTCTATTTTCGTCCGCAGTAATCTTAAATCACCGCGATTGACTATTTGCAATTGGTTTCTTTTGTTAATAAAGTGTTTTGGAACGGCAATTCAGTGGCACCACATGAACAGTAGCAGTGTGCGATTGTTTTTTTAAAATTTTAATAGCAATTAAACAGAAAGATATATGTATTAATGTTTCTACCTTTTTCGTAAAATATAGTAAAGAAAGGTGTAAATTAGAAACATTGAAGTTTGAAATTATGAAACTATTGAACTCAGAATAGAAAGGTAATACAAAAAAAGTTAAAACAAATGCACCTGTGGCCATCACCACCCCCCTGGATCGCTGCAGTGCCCACCAGGGGACGGTAGCGCCCACTTTGGGAATCACTGATGTAGAGAAAAGGGAACCCTTGTGACTGTTGGTAGGAACGCAGATTGGTGCAACCATTATGAAAAACAGTATGCAGTTTCATAGAAAAATTAAAAATGGAACTGCCTTATGACCCAACAATTCCACTTCTGGGGATATAGCCAAAGAAACATGAAACACTAATTCAAAAGAATATATGCACCCCTATGTTCATTGCATCGTTATTTACAATAGACAAGCTTAGGAAGCAGCCCAAGTGCCCATCAATAGACAAGTAGATAAAAAAGTTGTGGTACATATATACAACTAAAGGCCTGGTGCACGAATTCCTGCATGGGTAGGGGTAGGGTCCCTTGGCCTGGCTGGCAGTTGGGACCAACTGGGGCCGTCTCACCCAGTCCTGATCTGTCTGATTGGGGCCCGCCCGCTGGCCAGGGGGAGGGACCACAGGAGGTTGGCCAGCCATAGGAAGTTGGCTGTGGGAGCCCACTGACCACCAGGGGGCAGCTCCTGCATTGAGCGCCTGCCCCCTGGTGGTCAGTACGCATCATAGCTACTGGCAGGTTGTCCGATCGTCCAGTCATAATGGTTGCTTAGGCTTTTACATATATAGATGGAATAGTACTCATCCATAAGAAATAATGAAATCTTACCATTTGTGACAACATGGATGGACCTAGAGTGTATAATGCTTAGTGAAATAAATCAGTCAGAGAAAGACAAATACCATATGATTTCACTTACATGTAGAATCTAAAGAACAAAATAAATGAACAAACAAAACTGAAACAGTCATAAACATAGGGAACAGAATGATATTTGCCAGAGGGGAGAGAGTTTGGGCGACTGGGTGAAAAGGTAAAAGGATTGATAAATACAGATTTGTAGCTACAGAATAGTCATGAGGATGTAAAGTACAGCATAGGAAATAAGCCAATAATATAGTAACTAGAGGCCCATTGCACAAAGATTCCTTCCCCTGGCTGCTGGTACCAGTTTTCCTCCGGCACCCGGGACCCAGGCCTTTGGTCTGGCTTGGCTTCTCCACTCTGGCTGCAGCAGAGAAGCCAAGCCTCTTCAGTCTTCAGTCGTCTTCAGTCTTCGCTCCACGCCTGCATATGCAAATTAACCTCCTTTGTTGGTTTTGCATGTTTCTCTTTTATTAGTAGCAGAGTGACACCAATTTGCATGTTTCTCTTTTATTAGTAGCAGAGTGACACCAATTTGCATGTTTCTCTTTTATTAGTGTAGATAACTATGTACAGTGCCAGGTATGTACTGGTAATATTGGGGGGAACACTTTGTAAAGTATATGGTTACATAACCTCTATGCTATACACCTGAAACTAATACAAACTAATATTGAATATTAACTGTAATTTAAAACAATTTTATTTAAAAAAGAGAATAGAAAATAAAAAATGATTAAAGTATCTTTTTCAAAACTAAGATTACTTCAGTAACATAGAGGGGTTGCAGGTAATAAAATTATGCTTTATCTCATCCTACTGAAGGGTAGAATATGGATACATTTTAGATATTGGTAGAAAAATAGACATTATAGTAATAGAAGAATTAAACAATTTCCATTGACCTGGCCAGTGTGGCTCAGTTGGTTACAGCATTGTCCTGTACACTAAAAAGTGGTGGATTTGATCCCCAGTCAGGGTACATACCCAGGTTGTGGGTTTAATCTGCCATTGGGGTGCATGTGAGAGGCAACCAATGGATATTTTTCTCTCTATATTGATGTCTCTCTGGACTTTTCCATTTAACATTTTTGGACCATAGTTGACCTGAGGTAACTGAAACCATGAAAAGTGAAACCATGGATAAGGAAGAAATACTGTGTTAAAGTAGGAAAAGTCACAGAACATCAAAGAGTTCTTGAGAATAACACTAATATATATTCAGAATTGAAAATCCAACAGGCATGCTAAAAGAAAAAAATTCAGAAAAAAATTCTCACAAGAAGTAGAACAATGAAACAAATAGAAATTAGATTTAAAATAAGGAAATAGATGAACAATTGACTTTTTCCAACATCTGACTAATTGCAGTACCAGAAAGAGAGAATAGAGAGAATAGATGCAAATAAATTATCAAAGAATGAAATTTCTCAAACTGAATGATAAATCTCCAGATTAAAATGGCCCACCAAGAGCCCTAGATCATGAATAAAAGAGACCTATACTATATCAAATCATTGGGATTGTTGAGAATTTCAGGAGAAAAAGAAAGCCGTAAAATCTTGCAAAAAGATGTCACATGAAAATAATTAGTAAAGATATTAACAATATAAAACAAGAACAGCAATCATGAATTCAGCAAAATTATTATGGCATAAAACCCATGATCATTGAAATAAGGAACAGGTTTGGTTTGTGAGACAGAACAACACATGGAAATAACCGTTCCTGAAAGCAGAAAGAGAGAATAGGGAAATATGTAAAAGTTTAAAAGTACAGAATAGTAGCAACAGATACTAAATGAAATAGAGGAAAGTTGATTTGGGGAGAGAAAGAGAAGAAAGAAAAGGAGGAGAAGGAAGGAAGGAAGCAAGCAACAGAGGAAGGGAGAAGGAGGAAACAAGAGATTTGAAGAATAATAACGATAAAATTGCCAAATTAAAGGTGAAATAAATAACTTAGATTGAAAAAGCACATTCTAAAAGGTCAAAGAAAACAAGAAATTCCAGAAGGAGAGTGTAGATGAATTTCAAAGAAACAAGAATCAGATTGACATCATCATAGTATCCCTGAATACAAGAAGATAAGGGAATGACATTTTTCAAGCATTGAAGGAAGACTTTTTAAATCTAGATCTATATAGTGCAATAAATATATCATCAGGCATTTTAAAAAGTTATAGAAGGTTTGTCACAAAAAGACCCACATTAGAGTGGGGGAGAAAGTCTGAGAGATGCTAAACGTAATATAGGATTTATCACATTCCCTGACATATAATAGGTACTCTGTGAATACAGGGTGGGGCTAAAGTAGGTCTACAGTTGTATGTGAGACATAGAGATTATTCTTGTATTATTATTTATTATTATATTTTTTTCATACAAACAACTTTAAACCTACTTTTGCTGCACCATGTATTTGCTAAACTAATGTAAACTGAGGTGGTAATTGTCAATAAAGAGTGCTGAGGAACTGGAAAGTTTTGGGATTGAAGCATAGGGACAAAAAAAGGACAGTCTAAAGGAGACATATTTGCAGGTTCCAAAGTGTCTTCCTATGCCCTGATCCAATATGACTTTATTGATACACACAATGATTTAGACTTCAGCCAGGGAAAATGTCTCTGAGATTTACAGAGAGGAATTAAAGGGCATCAAACGCCTAAGACACCAAAATCTCTTCTGTATCAAGCACACAAAAGCTACTAATATATTAAAGCCATATGTTTCTATTAGTTTATAAGTTGAAAGCCATTCATGGAAAGAAAATTTGCTTTTTAAAATGGATTGATAAAGGTCTACTATACATTCTCAGAGAAATAATCATTTGTGCAACAGCTACTACTCAAATGATTACAAAGATAAATCCTCAAGCAGATGAGAAAGGGCCTAATTAACTCGTCTGCCTACAGCTTATATTCATGCCTTCATATTATAACAATTTGTTTTCAGCTTTCTGAAGTTTGAAATCAATTAAGATAATTCTGGAATCATTTTTATAATGGTTTCTAGGGAACAATAGCTTATTTTCTCTCCTCCAAATGGTGAATACATGAAGAAACCTAAAATTTTCCAACCACCTCAATAAATGAGTGGTCTTTTGTATTTTTTTAATTTTTATAAACCTTGAAGATATGGTATTCATTGATCAGAGTCCTTTGATTTTATATGCAGAAGTTCAGCTTGATTTAACTTTAGAAAAAGGCAAATGCCTGGGCTCCATTATCCGCTGATAAAAAGGGCAGGGTATAGAATTCTTTGTGTCCCTGCTTTCTGATTCATTTTTTACTCAGATTACATGGCAGGGGGCATATTTAGCAAATTGAGAGTAACGCCCTTCTACGGAGTGTCTAAGGGATAAGGAAGTCTTTTGCCCTGCCAAAATTTGAAAAAAAAATACCTCTCTAAGAGAGACTCATGGTGGCCTAGCCTAGCCTCAGTCATATGCTAGACCTTGAAGCAATCACAGTGTCTGCAATCCCCCTGGGTCTTTGGCTCATCCCTGTAAGGGTGTTGTTTCATGTTGGATTCCCTGGAAATCCTGCTCTGAGCTAGAGATTTGCATGTGGGAAGTTCATTAAAAAGTGCTCTTAAAATCAGTATCTGTGGGAGAGTTTAGAAAGAACTGGACAACAGGAGACATTGGGATGAGACATTAGGGGGCTAAGATCACAACAAAACCTCAGCCAATTCAAGAGAGAAATGGAGGGGGGATGTCTCTGTATAGTTGTTCTGAATTGGAGGGGGGATCCAGGGCTTTTATCCCTGAATACACTAATGCTCCTAGAACCCAGTGTGATGTTAGGGTTGTGATTCTCTTCAGCTAGGGTATTTCTGGAGGGGACTCAGCTATAAATGGTCAGCTCCCAACACTCCTAGGAATTGGGGGAATGGGTAATCCAGTCCTGGAGGGGAAAGGGATGGGGATCTGGGTAGAATACCCCAGCAACCACTAAGGCAGGCAGGGCTTCCTTGGGCAACTAAGGAGGAAGGCAGGGCAACCACTAAGGAAGGTAGAATGAAGTGTACAAGAGGGACTGAATAGACTGAAATGAGGCCACTTAAAGTCACAGTGTAATTTCTACTTGCTGGTTGATAAAACCTATTTTTATAGGTTTTAATGACCACTTGGAGTACTTGACTGGAAGTTAGAAGGCACAGTTCCTTGAGAAAATAAGTTAACCTTTTATGAGCTTTGTTTTATTCATTAAAGATAATGAAAACATATCCCATGCTTGTCTGGGTTATGCAGAGTATAAAATATTGCTGAATACTAATATTCAATATATAAATCTCATTTATTATTAGATTCGAATTATGAGCTTCTTGTTTTGATAATTATGCACCTGGGTCTTTTAGGATGAAAAAGTACTTTCTGCTTAAAATTAAATATGGGGCCGAAACCGGTTTGGCTCAGTGGATAGAGCGTCGGCCTGCGGACTGAAAGGTCCCAGGTTCGATTCCGGTCAAGGGCATGTGCCTTGGTTGCGGGCACATCTCCAGTAGGAGATGTGCAGATTGCTGGCCCTAACCGGTTTGGCTCAGTGGATAGAGCGTCAGCCTGTGGACTGAAGGGTCCCGGGTTCGATTCAGGTCAAGGGCATGTACATTGGTTGTGGGCACATCCCCAGTAGGAGATGTGCGGGAGGCAGCTGATCAATGTTTTTCTTTCATCGATGTTTCTAACTCTCTATCCCTCTACCTTCCTCTCTGTAAAAAATCAATAAAATATATTTTTAAAAAAGGGAAAAAATTAAATATGGGGCAGATAAGTGTTGATGGCTGGGCTGAAATAGAGTTTGCTGAGTATACCTTTATTCTGCAGGAGCACAAATTAGGAGTTTAAGAATTATCAAACATGCCTATAACCATTTCAGCAAGTATTCTCTCTGTTTGATGCTAAGCAAAATTAGCAGAATCCAATGATTTTCGTTTTTTATGTTATCTTCATGGTTTATGAATAGACACCTAAATAGTTTGGGGGTCTCTTTAGTATTCTTAGTAGTTTATTACTGCTAAATTTATATCAGTTTGAATCATTTTCAACTTTCAGCTTTTACTTCTACTAGGATTGGTGAACTCCATAAATTACTGTCTATTGTTTGAATTAGGGTTTGTCTCCATTTATATGAACCTTATTCTGGCATGCTTCAAAGAATGTTTCACTCAAGAATGTGATGAATAAATCACATTATTTTTATGGCAGTATTTTTATGATGTTATAGATTTCAGTGCACATCCTTTTAGTCTATGTCTTTTCAAAATGAGGTGTTTTAATGTAAGATCTTTTCAACTTTATTACGGCATTTCCCTTTTACCAATTTAATGTTCATGAATTGAATTTTATCTTTCAGCTGTGGCAACAAAAATCAAACTAATGATAACAAACCACTACCTTATTTTATATCATTATTTATAATTTATAAACACATTTACAATACATTTCATTACACTCTAAAATGGAGTGAGTTCTGATATGCAGATCAAATCCTGCTTTTAATGGATGCATGAAATTTTTAAGTGGCTTGTTCAAGTTTGTACAGTTAGTATGTAGGATTGAGTTCAGGACTCCTATTGCAAAAGACTCTTCACTGCCTTAGAATGGGTTTGAATCTTGGTCTACAAAATCAGTTAGGCAAAAGATAATGAGATTCTTTATTTCCTTCAATCAATTATTTATGATTCTGGCTTCATCCTTCTGGGATGTGGGAAATTCAATAAAATCTGAAATCTAATTTCTACACCCTAGTCAGGCTTCCATAAAAATTTCCAGAGCCTTCCACTGTCTCAAAGCATCATTGCCTGGCCACACTTAATATGAGTGAGATATCTGCTGTCCCAGCCAATATGGTCCCCTTAGTCAAGAAGCGCTGATGTGTTTGTGCTATGTACCAGGAAGAAAAATATCTTTCAAGAAGCCTCCTTTGGCCCCTAAAACATAAATACCTCCTCAAAGTAGGTTGCACAATTTGCAGGGCCTGGCTCAAAATGAAAATGCAGGAACCCTTGTTCAAAAACTATTAATAATTTCACAAGGGGTGGAGGTGGGTTAGAAGAGGTCAATGGGGCGGGGGGAGGGGGACATATGTAATACTTTCAACAATAAAAATTAAAAAAAAATAATTTCAAAAGAGTGACAGCAGAGAAATAAACCAAGTACGGGACTCTTCTAAGAGCAGTGCCCTGTACACAGGTAGTGCACTCATGTAGCAGATCCTGCTTCTCCTTGAGGAAAAGTGTACCTCAGTGAGATACGGCATCACTGAAATCTACTCTCCATGCTTGGCTTCTCAGGATCCAAGGAGAGAACAATTACCTTAACCGTCTCCACTTCCAGTAGTAGCATCATTATTTGGGAAAAGTTTACAGGTAGTCAAGTTCAGTTCTGTGCTTGCCTAGACAAATTCTGAAGGGGCCAGGTCCAGGATTTCTGAGTCTTAAGTTCCCAATGGCTTGTGTCTTCTGAGCCAAAATCTTCCATTTTTGTATGTTTGTATTCTTTCCTCCTGGAAAATCTTAACCACATCTACTAAGTTTGATAATTCATAGCTCCTGTGGCATTGTTTGTTTTGAGGTTACTTATGTCCATTATCTGCAAATACTTGGATATCATGAGTACCTGCTCTTTGCACCATCAATTACATTGTTTTGAACAAAATTCAAATGTGTCTTCTTTTTTTGGAGAAACAGGTTTATCATGAGTAGAAAACACCTTTAAATGTTGAAAGGTCATCATTTCTATCACTGGAAAAATAGATTTACTCATATTGTCTTTTATTATTTTAGCTCATTTCTTGGTTTATTAGGTTGTTTTGATGTCCTAGTCCTACTATGGTAGTATTGTCTGCTCTATAACTCTTCAGCTCTAGAAAGAGGTCTTGTTATTTTTGTTTTGCTTTTATTAGCTTAAATAAGGCATCTTAAGTTTTATCATCTAGGGATCTCCTTCATCTCTTAGTTATCTTCTGGGAATCTTGGAGAAGTGAATAATTTCAGGAGATTCAAATAAAGCTTGCACACCCTCTTCCTTCTGACAACTACATGCTATGTTATCAGAGGTTCTGAAGCAATATTTAGTGTTCTTTCAAACGTATTCTCATCAGAGTTCACTTTATCCTACACATTTGAAAGAATTTCTGAGACTTTATACAGTTGGCCCCCTGTATCCATGGGTTTTGCATCTGCAGATTCAATCAACTGTGGATCAAAACAGTATTTTCAACCCATGGTTGGGAATCCGCTGATGTAGAAGGCCAACTGCATGCATTATTCTACACCACCTTGTAAAATGGAGTTGAGCATCCACAGTTTTTTATGTCCGTGGAGATCCTGGGACCAATTCCCTACAGATTCTGAGGGATGACTGTGTTTATTTCTATGTACCATTTAAAAAAACATGATCATGTTTGTTGTCTCAAAATTAGTAGGTGCCAATACTAGGGATTGAAATTGGTCCATATTGCATATAAGTGAAGTACAGTAGTCTCCATTTATCTGCAGGGGATACAGTCTAAGACCTTCAGTGGATGCCTGAAACAGTGGATATAACCCTACATATCCTATGTTTTGTCCTATACATACATACATATGCACATACATACATGCATACATACCTATTCACTTAATGTCTAGTAAGTAACAGGTGGTGGCTTATACTTTGGGGATATGCTGGACAAAGAGATGATTCACAGTCTGGGCAGGAGAGAGCATGATGGTGTAAGATTTCATCATGCTACTCAGATTGGCATGCATTTTTAAACTTATGAATTGTTTATTTCTGAAATTTCTCATTTAATATTTTTGGACCACAATGGACCTCAAGTAACTGAAATCATAGAAAGCAAAATGATAAATAAGGAGGAACAACTGTATAAGAACTCTGCAAGCCTGAAGAAGATCCCCATAGTAATGTACAAGAGTCTCAAACCATAAACCCACGAGTATAAATAATGGGAAATTCCTCAAAATATTTTGCATTAACAAAATTGTAATTCCCAGTTAAATCTCTATCTCATCACTGTTAGGAATATCCAATCTCAGTCTTTATTACTCTTCTTTCTCCAACAGAAATGTCAGACCTTCCTTGTGGGGATGGGTATTACATAACAACAAGGAATAATCAGCTTCCTCTCTCCACATAGCTTACCTTTGAGGTGCTTATGTTCCACTTCTATAACCTACCTCAGGTCCAAAAATTATTCAGCCTCTGGCCATGTTTAGTGCACATTTTTCCTATAGATTATACAGGGTGAGGCAAAAGCAGGTTTACAGTTTTGAGTAAAAGAATAAACACAGAGTTTATTCTTGTATTTTTATTTATTAACTAGAGGCCTGGTGCATGAAATTCAAGGCATAGAAGGAGTCATAGGCCATAATGTCAAAGATCTGTCTTGCCTCAGAGGACCCCATGGGTCACCCTCCCAACTTTACCTATAAATGGAAGTAAGTGTGCATAAAATATATCCCTAGTAATATGTCCTACTCTGGGTGAGAGTCCCTATGCCTGGCTGACGATCAGGGCCAATCTGTGGGGCTACTGGTGGGGTGATCGGGCGGGCAGGGGGCCACTGGTACCCACCTTGGCTGGCCTGGGGCCTGCGGGCTGGGGGAAGCTCCTGTGTTGAGCGTCTGTCCCCTGGTGGTCAGTGCGTGTCATAGCGACCTGTCATTCCACTGGTTGTTCTGCCATTTGGTCTATTTGCATATTAGGCTTTTATTATATAGGATTATTGTATTATTTCCCATTCAAACAATTGTAAAACTACTTTTGCTCCACCCCATATTTCAAATTTCAAGAGCATGTCTCAACTTCCTTAACAAAGACAAGAAAACCATATCAATATGATTGAGAATATATTAGTATTATTTTGCCTTCATCAGCATTACTATTTCCCCTGACTCTTCATAGGAAAACCTAACTAAAATGATTCACTGCACACTGACTTTCACAGTACCCTTCACCACAACTCTGACCCATTCTTTCTATTTCACCATTGTCCTGAGACTCTGTTTCTACTGCTTTTATTTGCTAAAATAGAACACATAGATACACTCAGGAGTTTTACAAGCCCATACCAGGAACATCAACAGGTACCAGACTCCAGAGTAGGACATATTACTAGGGATATATTTTATGCACACTTACTTCCATTTATAGGTAAAGTTAGGAGAGTGACCCATGGGGTCCTCTGAGGTGAGACAGATCTTTGACATTATGACCTATGACTCCTTCTATCCATTTTACATTACTCCATTCTTTTCATGGGCCAAGTTTGTTCCAAGGAACAATCATGAGAACCACCTAAAAGGTTCTAATAAGTGGCAGGGCCTTCCACCAGGCAAATCTGAGAAAACACTTAATTGAGCTCAAAAGAGATGTTAAACACTTCTAGTATACTGCTTCTATGACTGTGAGACTCCTTACTGAGATAGGTCTATGGTAGGAGGGACTTTAAATGGATTGATTTTTCTCCTCCTCCCCTTCCTTCTCTTTCTCTTCCTCCTCCTTCTATCACCAAAGTTTTTTTATTCAGTTACTGTTTGCCATATACCATTGGGCATGACTTTAGCTGGATTATTTTATCTCACATTGACAAAAACTCTATGAGGAAGTCATTAAAATTTCCTCCATTTTTCAGATGAAAAAGTAAGGAAGAGATAGGTCACATAATGTAATATACAGATCATGTATCATAGAAATGTACACTTGAAATCTATATGATACTATTAATCAATGTAACCCCAATAAATTTAATAAACAATAAAGAAGTGGCCCTGAGACTCACTTAAACCCCAGGTCAAATACAACATGATACTGGCTATCTGCACAGCTTTTAAATTATAAATCTAATTACACACATAATACAAGCATAATGTAAAACATTCAAACAATGTGCAAAAGAATAAATTGGTAGGTGAAAATTGCTCCAAATCTGACAGTCCAGCAGAAAACAGTTAATACTAGGATGAACATAAATATTGATGATTTCATGCACATACTAGTATATATGTATAGAAATAGTTATCTAAAATATCTTTGTATACTACATATACATGTAGATATTAGATATATTGATATCAACATCATGTGATATCCACATTACATACTGTTTTTCTATCTCCCATTTCATTTGTTGATTTATTGATAGTAGCCATTCTGACAGGTTTGAGATGATACCTCATTGTAGTTTTAATTTGCATCTCCCTGATGATCAGTGACATTGAACATTTTTTCATATATCTATTGACAATCTCTATGTCCTCTTTAGAGAAGTGTCTATTGAGGTCATTTGCCCATTTTTAAACTGGGTTATTAGTCTTCCTGGTGTTGAGTTTTATAAGTTCTTTATATATTTTGGAGATTGACCCCTTATCAAATGAATCATTGGCGAATATGTTCTCCCACACAGTGTATTCCTTTTTCATTTTGTTGATGTTTTCTTTTGCTGTGGAAAAGATTTTCAGTTTGATGTGGTCCCATTTGCTTATTTTTTCCTGTGTTTCCCTTGACCTCAGAGACATATTGGCAAAAATATTGTTCCAAGAGATGTTTAAGATTTTGCTGCCTTTATTTTCTTCTACGATTTTTATGGTTCTGCAACTTACATTTAAGACTTTTATCCACTTTGAGTTTATTCTTGTGTATGGTGTAAGTGGTGGTCTCATTTCATTTTTTTTTGCATGTACCTGTCCAATTTTCCCAACATGATTTATTGAAGATACTTATTGACTCCTTTGTCAAATATTAATTGACCATAAAGGATTGGGTCGCTCTATAGGGTCTCTGTTCCATTATGTTGATCTATATGCCTGTTCTTGTGTCATTGCCAGGCTGTTTTGATTACAGTGGTTTTATAGTATAACTTGATATCTGGTATTGTGTTCCCTCCAACTTTGTTCTTCTCTCATAAGATTGATGTGGGTATTTGGGGTCTTTTTTTTGGTTCCATATACACTTTTTTGAATGGCTCAATCTGAGGTAATTTTATTCTTTTTAAAATTTTTACTTTTTATTGATTTATTATACCATATAAATTTTTGGAGTATATGTTCTAGATCTGTTAAATATGCTGTTAGTATTTTAGTAGGGATTGCATTGAATCTCTAGATTGCTTTGAGTAGTGTGGACATTTTAATGATGTTAATTCTACCAATCCATGAACACAGTATATTCTTCCACTTGTTTATATCTTCCTCTATCTCTTTTTTCAACTTCTTGTAGTTTTCTGAGTACAGGGCTTTTATCTCCTTGGTTAAGTTTATTCCTATCTTAATTTTTTGTTGTTGCAATGATAATTGAGATTGCTTTTTTAATGTCTCTGACAATTCCTTATTGGTGTTAAAATGACATTGATTTCTGGATGTTAATTTTGTATCCTGCTACATTGCTGAATTCATTTATTAAATCTAGTAGTGTTTTGGTAGAGTACGGTTTTCTATGTCATATAATCTGTGAATAATGAGAGTTTTACTTCTCCTTTCCAATTTGGATGTTTTTTATGTTTTCTTCTTATCTGATAGCTGTGGCTAAGACTTCCAGTACTATGTTGAATAAGGGTGGTGAAAGCAGATATCCTGTCTTATTCCTGTTTTTAGGGAAAACTGTTTTAGTTTTTGCCCACTGAGTATGATGTTGGCTGTAGGTTAATCATATATAGCCTTAATTATGTTGAGGTATGACCCTTCTATTCCCACTTCACTGAGTTTTTATCAAAAATGGGTGCCAGATTTTGTCAAGTCTTTTTTCTGGGCTGGGAAGCCAAGCTTAGGGTTTAGACCCCAGAGTTCTCAGTGGGAACCCCCCCTCCCACAGCTGAGATATCCCTCCATACCTTCAGCTGCTGTCTGTGGGAGCCTAGCCAGCCCTCTTGCGCCTCCACATTTCCTACCAGTCTCTGTGTGGTCTCCACTTTCCACCCTTGGTTATCAGGGTTCTCTCCAGCTGGTCTTCAGTTGATTTTTCAGGGTGGTTTTTCTATATTTTAGTTGTAATTCTAGTTTGGTCCTGGGAGAGTGTCAGTGTAGCTTCTACTTAATCTGCTGCCCCATTTCATTTATTAATATGTATAGCTGCATAGTATTTAACTGTATGGGTATACTATAATTCATTAAAGCTACACCTTGATGTAGTTATTTATCATATTGCATTGTAATTATTAATTACGTGCTCTCCTCACAGGACTCAGTATTTATTAAGGATACAGAATTCTAGAGACATTTGTTTGTTTTTAATAGATCTCTTTTTAAATAGATCCCCAATATTGAACACAGCACCTAGTAAGGTGAATAAATATTTAAATAGATGGTTGAATGGATGGATGGAAAGAAATATGTAATCAGCATTGTGGTGATTGGCCCACAGAAGAAAAAAAAAGTTTATTATTGCCATAGTTCATGTGAGAAGAGCAATAAGATCTTGAACTAGCCCATCAAACATAATAATTGAAGGAGGTGAAGGATCCAGAAAGCTATCTTAAATGGCTGGTTGTTTTGCTTTTAAAAACATTTATCTCTAATTTTTAATAAGATGGTTTAAACAGTCCACTGGTTTCCTGTGGGTTATTGACTTTTACATTTTATCTTCAAAATTTGACTTTCTATTGCATTTGTATACTGAATAATTATATTATGTATTCCTTTGACTTCCTTTCCCACCATGATTCTGAATTTAATTGTGTGGTGACTCACCAACATTAATTCCTACAGGAGTTTCTGTTTATCATCTAGCACAAAGTTCTTCATAGGTTCTAGAAATCACTGCTAGAGAATAATTATTTATTTGAATAAAACCTTTACTTCATTTTTTATTCCAACGAGATATGATTTAAGAATAATAATAATAATTTACAGAGTATCTAAAATGTCAGACACAGCAATAAGTGATATACACAAGTATTGTTTTAAAAATAATTTAAACCTCAAAACTATGTGGAAGTTAATAAAGTGACAAAGGGGCTAGGCCAGTTGTCAGCAAACTGCGGCTCGTGAGCCACATGCGGCTTTTTGGCCCCTTGAGTGTGGCTCTTCCACAAAATACTGACTTCTGCGCATGAGCCACGAAGTTTCAATCGCACTGTACGGAGAGAGAGAGAGATCACAGCCAGAGAAGTCAGAAATCCAAGCACAAGAAGGATTTGATTCGGTGCTGTTTGCTTGAAGGTGGAAGGGGCCATGTGGCAAGGAATGTGGGCAGCCTCTAACAGTGATGGCGAGCCTATGACACGCGTGTCAGAGGTGACACACGAACTCATTTTTTTTGGTTGATTTTTCTTTGTTAAATGGCATTTAAATATATAAAATAAATATCAAAAATATAAGTCTTTGTTTTACTATGGTTGCAAATATCAAAAAATTCCTATATGTGACACGGCACCAGAGTTAAGTTAGGGTTTTTCAAAATGCTAACACGCTGAGCTCAAAAGGTTCGCCATCACTGGGCTAGGCCATGGTATAAAATCAGTTCAATCTGACCTCAAAGCCTGTTCCTTCCTTCGCTACAGGACTCATTCCTTTATGACTATTTCCTTCCCTCAAATCTATAGTTATCTCATCTTCATGTAAATTTTTAGCTCAGTTCTATTTACCTGGTCAGGTAACTTGTAGAGTGTCAATGATGAGAAAAAACAGGAAGTCTTTCCTCTACTCAAGTCTTCATTGTGTGAGTTCACTGCTGTTCTACTTTCCCCAAAGGAGGCCCAATCCTGTAGCATTTCTTGGACAAATATGTGATTGCCAGCATGAGTACAGAATTTCTTAAACATCCTTCACTCCTTCCCTCAGGCTCTTCTTAGGCTGATTTATGATTGAGTCCATAGTGCTGACAACTGGATCTGCAAATATGTCCCTAATTCCCTTACTTTAACACACATCTAGAAAGCAAATCATTTTCTTTTTCACCACATACATCAGTATCCACTTTCCATGGGGTCATCTTAAGAGCCCCCAATAATGTGGTCACTACCAACCTCTCACCATGTTCTCCCACTGCTGCAGTCCTTCTGCATGGTAGCTGAACTGCCTAATGAGACCACACACTTTCTGTGTTCTGATTTGCATACGTAGTTCTCACCTTGGTTTACTTTTACCCACAATGTTTCTCCTTGTTGAATGCCTACTCGTTTCAAAATATTTCAGCATTTGGGATGTTCTCTGACATGTTCATGTAGTGTTGAATACCTGAAGGAATGCCCTTCTATTTAACGTTAGACGTTAGTTTACATGAATCACATCTGAAGATTGTTACGTCACTCCTTTGACAGAATCTCCAAGCAGTCAGGCCTGCTTCCCATTGTAGGGAAATAATTTTGTACCAGCTCTATCTCTAAAAGAGTAATTGTCAAATCTTATAAAAAAAATCTTGGAAGCTATGAAGGCCAGAAGGTAGTGGGATAACGTATTCAAAGAGCTGAAAGAAGAACGCTAGACACTAACTCAAATCCACATGATGTATTGGTCAAAGATTAAATGGTTCACTTATGTTTATCAAAAAATTAAAGAGAGAAAGGGAGGAAACTTTTAGAGGTAATGGTTCAGTTTTATGTATTATATAAAGTGACCGCTTCACGGGTATTATTTATCTTCAAACTCATCAAGATGTATACATTAAATATGTTCAGCTTTTTTGTATGTCAATCATACCTCAATAAAAAATGAAGAGCCCTGGTCAGGTGGCACAGTTGGTTGGAGTGTCATGCCGTGCACCAAAAGGTGGTAGGTTTGATTCCGGGTCAGGGCACATACCTAGGTTGAGAGTACGATCTTTGGTTGGGGCACATACGGGAGGCCTGTTATTTTGTATCAGTTATTCAGGAAAGATGCTTCAATTCAAAGCAAATTTTCATTCATGCAAAACTAACCACAATGAGCTCTCTCTCATAGTGAACAGCAGTGAATATCTAATACGGAAAAAATAGCATTAGCATTTTAAGCACAGAAGAGAAATAAAGAAATAAGTTCTATTACACTAAAAAACAAATAACTAACTACCTGCGTGACCTTGAAAACTTTTCTTTATGCTTTGTAAATTGGCAACATTAAATTGAATGATCTCTAAATTTCCATTCCGTGTTAGTAACCAATTAGATAACAATACCTATAATGAATGATTATTGAGCGTGCATGTTGATCAGAACATTACAAGGTCACATAGCTTGTTAGTGGAAGAGGCAGGATTTAAAATTATAACTCCAGAACCCCTGTTCTTAACCACTGTGATGTGATGATTGAGGAAATGCTTGTTGATAACTATTTTTATTTTACAACAATATTTAACATAGTTAATGTTTATACTGTTGTAATTTTAGAAACACTCTTAAACACATATTTCTAATATTCTCTAACAACATAGAAACTTTTAGCTTCTTGATCCCTCACAGTTCAACCTTGCTGCCACCACACTACTGGTTTTGAGTGATTCCCTATTCATTCTGGATCTGGCATCAATCTCCTTAAAACCACTTTGACCAGCATCCTCAATTTATTCACGCCCTTATTTCTTCCTTGCATGTGCCCTCGTCAGTCTCACCACTGTATCAATCATAACTCTAAATATTTGCTTTCTTTACCATGGCCCCTGGGCTGCCAAGCTTTGCTAAGAAAAAAATCATATACTTGCTAATAGGCACCATTAAAATCATGATTTCCTGTCTTTTCTGGCTCTTCAACAACACTTAACAATCCTTTCATTTGACCCTAAACAATTGCCTCCCACTTTCCTTGTGTTGATTGTGCCACACCTTTGCCACCTTCCTCAGGTGGAAAGAATATTCAGTTCACTAAGTATTTCACATTTATATGGTCTTCCACCAGAAGCATGTATAAGAACACTCACTTTCACCTGTTTCCATCTGTTCTGGAAAACATGTCTGTTCTCCTTACCAAAGCCAATCTGTCTCTTTTTAAAAAAAAATTATTGAATTTATTGGGGAGGAAGGTGAGGGGAAGTGGAAGAGGGCATAGAGCAGATAAATGGTGATGGAAAAAAATAAAATGATATAGGTTTCAAGTGTACAATTCTATAATACATCTCTACCTGCATTCCCAATCATTCTTGCCTGCTGGCCCCATGGATTTGTATATCTTTCAGGAAACAAAACTTCAAAATATGTGTGGCTAGGTTCATTACCTTTACTCCCAATCTACTCTTCCTTTTATTTTTACTATCTTGCTTAGATATGTTATTTCAACTTAGATTCCCCAAACATAAACCTTGGCCTAATCCTTCTATCTCCCTCATTCTCCTAACCATAGGGTAAGCTAAGTGGTAGGAAAATTTTCTGTTTTACATACCACTGTATCCCATAATCTCAAATATTGCCTGCTATTTATTTGGTGCTCAATTAAATTTTGTTGGATGGGTCTAAACTTTCCTCCAAAGAAGCTCTTCACATTAAATAATCGGTTATGTCAACTCTGCTTCCACAATTTCTCAATGTCCCCCCTTCTTTATGACTATTCTCTACCTTTTGTTATCAGCTCATAATCATCTGTCATGTGGATTATCTACTAGTCTACAAACAAGTGCCTCGGGTCTTTTCACCTCTGCCTTCTCTCTAGAGATATTTTTTGAAATTACAAATATGACTATATCCCTTCAATATAAGGACTTCTCATTGCCAAGAAATAGAGTCAATGGTCTTGCACCTCTTTTCCCTTCTGTCCAAAATGAGTTTTTCCTTCCTCTAGAAAGATCAAAATCTCAAAGTTTTTGGATAATTGTATGAATCTAGAATCTCCTTACTATATATTTTACCCTTTGAATTCATTTCTTTTTTGCCAACATGTATAATACTTTTACATAGTTGTAATTAATGTGCACATTTTATTTTGTTCTCAGCTTTTTAATATTTGTCTTAACATTTTGTATGTAGTTGAGCATTATCAACATAGCCCATCATCAGGGAAATGATTGGCAGCAAGATGATTTTGCTCAACTGTATGTTAATGCAACTGTTTTGAACACATTTAAGGTAGGCTAGGCTAAGCTATAAGGTTTGGTAAGTTAGGTGCATTAGATGCATTTTTATCTTATGATATTTTCAAATTATGGTGGGTTTTTTGGGACATAATCTCATTGTAAGTTGAGGAACATCTGTATCCCATTCGTGATCAATCATTTCCCTGATGATTTGTATTAATTAGCATTTCTAGCATTGCAAATTACCTTTTAGTCTGGAATATATATTGCATTATACAACGATATTATTTGGTTATGATGATTATCTAGTTCTGAAGTGTCTTAGAAGATTAACCTGATAGAATACTGAGCCATATGTGGGCTACGTTGTTAATGCTCAACTGCATACAAAATGTTAAAACAAATATTAAAAAGCTGGAAACAAAATAAAATGTGCACATTAATTACAACTATGTCAAAGTATTATACATGTTGGCAAAAAAGAAATGAATTCAGAGGGTAAAATACATAGTAAGGAAATTCTAGATTCATATAATTATCTAAAAACTTTGAGATTTTGATCTTTCTAGAGGAAGGAAAAACTCATTTTGGACAGAAGAGAAAAGAGGTACAAGACCATTGACTCTATTTCTTGGCAATGAGAAGTCCTTATATTGAAGGGATATAGTCATATTTGTAATTTCAAAAAATATCTCTAGAGAGAAGGCAGAGGTGAAAAGACCCGAGGCACTTGTTTGTAGACTAGTAGATAATCCACATGACAGATGATTATGAGCTGATAACAAAAGGTAGAGAATAGTACTAAAGAAGGGGGGACATTGAGAAATTGTGGAAGCAGAGTTGACATAACCGATTATTTAATGTGACGAGCTTATTTGGAGGAAAGTTTAGTCCCATCCAACAAAATTTAATTGAGCACCAAATAAATAGCAGACACTGTTCCAGGTTATGGGATACAGTGGTATGTAAAACAGAAAATGTCCGCTCTAGCTGGTTTGGCTCAGGGGATAGAGCTTTGGCCTGGGGACTGAAGGGTCCTGGGTTCGATTTG
The DNA here is from genome assembly GCF_000412655.1 of Myotis brandtii. NCBI lineage: Eukaryota > Metazoa > Chordata > Mammalia > Chiroptera > Vespertilionidae > Myotis > Myotis brandtii. The sequence continues at coordinate 1,572,772 of NW_005370031.1, read as the reverse complement.
AGTCAAAGGCACATACCTTGATTGCAGGCTCCTCCCCTAACTGGGCCCAGGTCTGAGCTTATGCAGAAGGCAACCAATTAATGTGTTTCTCTCACATCAATATTTCTCTCTGCCTTTCCCTCTCTCTTCCACTGTCTCTAAAAATCAATGGAAAAATATCCTCAGGTGAGGATTAAAAATAAATAAATAAATAAATACATACATACATACATACATACATACGTACATACCAGAAAATTTCCTGACCGTGGTAAGGAGAATGAGGGAGATAGCAGGATTAGGTGAAGGTTTATGTATGGGGAGACTAAGTTGAAATACCACATCTAAACAAGATAGTGAAAATAGAAGGAAGAGTAGATTGGGAATAAGGTAATGAACCTAGCCACACATATTTTGAGGTTGTGGTTCCTGAAAGATATACAAATCCATGGGGCCAGCAGGCAAGAATGAATGGGAATGCAGGTAGAGATGTACTATAGAATTGTACACTTGAAACCTATATCATTTTATTTTTTTCCATCACCATTTATCTGCTCTATGCCCTCTTCCACTTCCCCTCACCTCCTCCCTAATAAATTCAATAATTTTTTTTTAAAAAGAGACAGATTGGCTTTGGTAAGGAGAACAGACATGTTTTCCAGAACAGATGGAAACAGGTGAAAGTGAGTGTTCTTATACATGCTTCTGGTGGAAGACCATATAAATGTGAAATACTTAGTGAACTGAATATTCTTTCCACCTGAGGAAGGTGGCAAAGGTGTGGCACAATCAACACAAGGAAAGTGGGAGGCAATTGTTTAGGGTCAAATGAAAGGATTGTTAAGTGTTGTTGAAGAGCCAGAAAAGACAGGAAATCATGATTTTAATGGTGCCTATTAGCAAGTATATGATTTTTTTCTTAGCAAAGCTTGGCAGCCCAGGGGCCATGGTAAAGAAAGCAAATATTTAGAGTTATGATTGATACAGTGGTGAGACTGACGAGGGCACATGCAAGGAAGAAATAAGGGCGTGAATAAATTGAGGATGCTGGTCAAAGTGGTTTTAAGGAGATTGATGCCAGATCCAGAATGAATAGGGAATCACTCAAAACCAGTAGTGTGGTGGCAGCAAGGTTGAACTGTGAGGGATCAAGAAGCTAAAAGTTTCTATGTTGTTAGAGAATATTAGAAATATGTGTTTAAGAGTGTTTCTAAAATTATAACAGTATAAACATTAACTATTTTAACTATTGTTGTAAAATAAAAATAGTTATCAACAAGCATTTCCTCAATCATCACATCACAGTGGTTAAGAACAGGGGTTCTGGAGTTATAATTTTAAATCCTGCCTCTTCCACTAACAAGCTATGTGACCTTGTAATGTTCTGATCAACATGCACGCTCAATAATCATTCATTATAGGTATTGTTATCTAATTGGTTACTAACACGGAATGGAAATTTAGAGATCATTCAATTTAATGTTGCCAATTTACAAAGCATAAAGAAAAGTTTTCAAGGTCACACAGGTAGTTATTTGTTCTTTTTAATATAATAGAAGAACTCATTTCTTTATTTCTCTTCTGTGCTTAAAATGCTAATGCTATTTTTTCCGTATTAGATATTCACTGCTGTTCACTATGAGAGAGAGCTCATTGTGGTTAGTTTTGCATGAATGAAAATTTGCTTTGAATTGAAGCATCTTTCCTGAGTTATTGATACAAAATAACAGGCCAACTCAGTCTCTTAACCTTAGGACTAAGATAATTGGTAGTGATCTTTTACAGTATTTCCCCCTGGGTGAGTGTTTAGTAAGATTTAGCAGAGTAACTGGGCTATTTCAGCCAATTTGAAACATTTTGTTTTAATTTCTTTTAATTAGTTGCTGATTTCTAATACATTCATTTAATTTACTTTCTTACATGAAAAATGAGCACTAGTGATAAATTCTCTGATTTATATTAAACTAGATTTGTTGAATGCCTAAAATACATTCTATTGAAATCCTGTGATTTAGTATCCTCTTTTTACTGGAGAATAAAAAGGAATATCAAATTGTTTTTGTTTGTTTAAGGTTATATAGCTAGGGAGTGGTTTGAATCTAACCTTCTTCGTTCAACTACAGGGCTGTTACATATGTACTTGGTAATCATTAGCAAACCACACTGCCTTGAACACTAACAAAATATTTGGAATATGTCTCAAAAATTGTCACCAATAATCTAATCTACTACTTCCTTCTAGGTCAACTTCTCTGATAGAATGGTCACTTCCTTTTCTCTTATTAACACAGGATATCAGATTTCTACAAGTGTGTGCATTTCATTGAGTGGATTCTTTCTTTCTTTTTATATTTCTTTCCTTTTTCTTTCTTTCTTCTTCTTCTTTTTTCCCCCAAGAATCCAACCCAAGTACCCAGCCAGAGAAGTTAATCTGATGAGAAAGGCAAAAGTGGGACTGTATTTTATCACATTTCTAGGTCAAGGAAAGTGAAGACAGCATCATTATCTGAATGCCTGGGGAATGCCTCAGTATGCTGTGAGTATAAAATACTCAATTTTGAAGACTTAATATGAAAAATATGTTAAATGGGTCATTAACATTTTTATATTGATTAAATGTTGAAATAATGCTCTAGATGTATTGGTTTAAGTAAAATAATTATAATTACATTCACCTGCTTCTTTTTACTTTTAAAAAGTGGCTACTAGAATAAAATTACATATATGGATTGCTTCACATTATATTTCTCTAGTAATCTGTGGTTATTATTAGGATGGACATAAATATTTTCATTCTCTCTCTCTCCCTCTTTCTCATTTGATTTCTTCCTACATAAAATTAAGTGTAGATGTAGCCCAAAGAAAAATCTACTGTCATTTGAATTGGTGTTCTATAAATAATTGCCATTTTCTGTCTTGTTTTAACAATTATTTATTTTCTTTTAGTTTGAAGTCTAATTCAAATACATCTTGAAGTGCTTTTTTATTTTACTCATCCTATTGGAATTTTCTCAGTTTTCTAAATCTGTAACTTTGATTTTTCTGAACATGGGAAGTTTCAGCCATTATTTGGTGTCTAATTTCTCTGTTTAGGACTTTCAGTGCTGTGTTTAATAGAAGTGGTGAGAGTCAGCATTCTTGCTTTGTTTTGGATCTTAAAAGGAAAGCTTTCAGTTTTTCCCCATTGATTATCATCTTAGCTGTGAGATTTTCATGTATGGCCTTTGTGTTGATATAAATTCCTTCCATACCTATTTTGTTCATGAATTGATATTGAAGTTTGTCAAATGCCTTTTCTTCATCTGCTGAGATGATCAGGTCGTGTTGTCAATGAAGCAGTTTTATGATGGCTGTTTTTTTTTATTTTTTATCATAAAGCAATCCTCCTTTATTTTATTTTTTCTTTATTGATTAAGGTATTACATATGTGTCCTTATCCCCCCATTGCCCTGCCCACCCCGCCACTCATGCCCTAACCACCCTGGTGTCTGTGTCCATCAGTTAGGCTTACCTGCATACACACAAGTCCTTTGGTTGATCTCTCCCCCTTAACCACACCCTCCCCTACCTTCCCTCTGAGGTTTGACAGTCTGATCGATGCTTCTCTGTCTCTGGATCTATTTTTGTTCATCAGTTTCTGTTGTTTATTATATTTAACAAGTGAGTGATATCATGTGATATTTATCTTTCTCTGACTGGCTTATTTCGCTTAGCGTAGTGCTCTCCAGCTCCATCCATGCTGTTGCAAATAGTAAGAATTCCTTCTTTTTTACCGCAGTGTAGTATTCCATTGTGTAGATGTACCACAGGTTTTTAATCCACTCATCTGCTGATGGGCACTTAGGCTGTTTCCAAATCTTAGCTATTGTAAATTGTGCTGCTATGAACATGGGGGTGCATATATCCTTTCTGATTGGTGTTTCTAGTTTCTTGGGATATATTCCTAGAAGTGGAATCACTGGGTCATATGGGAGTTTCATTTTTAGTTTTTTGAGGAAACTCCATACTGTTCTCCACAGTGGCCACACCAGTCTGCATTCCCACCAAAAGTGCACAAGGGTTCCTTTTTCTCCACATCCTTGCCAGCACTTCTCATTTGTTGATTTGTTGATCATAGCCATTCTGACAGGTGTGAGATGGCAATCTATAGATTCTATGTGCTCCCCATTAAAATACCAATGGCATATTTCACAGACCTAGAATGAACTCTCCATAAATTCATCTGGAATAAAAAAAGACCCAGAATAGCTGCAGCAATCCTGAGAAAGTAGAACAAAGTAGGAGGGATCTCATTTTCATATATCAAGCTGTATTACAGAGCCACTGTTCTCAAAACTGCCTGGTACTGGCATATGATGGCTGTTTTAAAGTCATTTTCAGATAATTCCAACATCTGCTCTATCTTAGTGTTGGCATTTGTTGGTTCTTTTTTCTCAATCAAGTGTTGACTAACATGGTTCTTGGTATAACCATGGTTATTGAATCCTGAACATCTGAGGTACTCTAGGATGACACTTTGGATTATATTTAACTAGAGGCCCGGTGCACGAAATTCGTGCACTGAGGGGGGGGATGTCCCTCAGCCTGGCCTGCACCCTCTCCAATCTGGGACCCCTTGGGGGATGTCCGACTGCCTGCGGGATCGGGCCTAAACCAGCATTCGGACATCCCTCTCACAATCCGGGACCGCTGGCTCCTAACCACTTGCCTGCCTGCCTGCCTCATTACCCCCTAACTGCTTCTGCCTGCCGGCCCGATTGACACCTAACTGCTTCCCTGCTGGCCCAATGGCCCCCAACTGCCCTCCCCTGCAGGATAGATCCCCCCCAACTGCCCTCCCCTGCTGGCCATCTTGTGACAACGTGGAGGCAGCCATCTTGTGATGACGTGGGGGTGGCCATATTGTGGTGGCCATCTTGTGATGACAGGGGTGGCCATCTTGTGACAACATGGGGGCAGCCAGCTTGTGATGTGAGGGTGTGAAGGTCAATTTGCATATCACCTCTTTATTATATAGGATTTTACTTGTTAAGTAAGCAGTCTTATTGATTTGTAGCATGAAGGCTAGGTAGGTGTATATGGTCAGTTCTCACTGGACACCAGTGACACCACCCTGACAAAAGTAGGGCACTGACTTACATTGCCTCATTACAGATGGGGATAGTTCAGCTTCCCCCCTGAACTTCAGTGACACATTTCTGGCTAAAATTGGACCACTGGGATTTTGGAGTTATTGCCTTTGTCTAGACTATTCTGATACTGATTGTGTTGTCTTATTAGAAGTCAATTTCCTAAGCAGAGAAAACAACAGATATGATTTCCAATTAAGAAAATAAAAAAAAAACTTTTAAAAATAGTAAATTTCCTTTCAACTTTCAAGAAACATTGGACCTAAAATCTTTATTAATTACCTACTATATACAATGCATTTTTCATTAACTGGTTTTACTCAATTTATGAGTTTATTCTTCATCACATACACACTGTATAACTGAAGCTTACCACTAAAGATGAAATTAATGTCCTAAAGTCCCATGGCTCTTCCTTATGTGTGAGAATAAAAATTGATTAACAGAATAATACACCATGAAATACATGTGTATAAAAAGAGATATTTTATCATTTCAAATGTACTAAAACTTACCATTATATGATAGAGGTTAGCTATTGCTTTTTTCAAATTTTCTGATTTCTCTTATTCATTGAACTTACTATACAGATTTTTTTAAATGAATAAAATATGTATTTATAAGAACTGAATTTTTTGTTATATTATACTAGAGGCCTGGTGCACGAATTCATGCACGGGTGGGGTCCCTCAGCCTGACCGGTGATCAGGGCCAATTGGGCCCGACTGGCTTGGGGGGAGGGACCGCGGGAGGTTGGCTGTGGGAATGCACTGACCACCAGGGGGCAGCTCCTGCATTGAGCATCTGTTCCCTGGTGGTCAGCGCATCGTCATAGTGACTGGTCATAATGATTGCTTAGGCTTTTATATATATAAGATATCTTTGAATCTGATTCTTTACTTTCTGATGGAGAGGAAATATATTAACCCTCTAACCTTAGAAAAAATGATCTTCCTTTTATATACTTCCTAATCCTAAGTAATTTGTTTTGTAGTAGAACTGACTACACAAGATTTTTCAACAATTGCTCCTGTCTTATTGTATTTTCATAACTTTTCAAATGGGGATGATGTGAGTGTAAATTTCCCCAGCACTGACATTATGAGATTTTTTTTTGTTGCTAAAATTTAGCAAAAAAGTATCACTGAGTTGTGCAGCTAACTGACCTACATATCTAACATCGACTTAATTAAATTCAGTCTTGCTAATGACACTGTTATGTGGCTCAAATATAGAAAAACAATTGCATGGGGTCAGCAAACCTCCTGTTCTCTCCTCTTCTCCTGCTTTCTATTCTTTTCAAGCACCCCCTCACCTTCACCCCAAGGGACCACTGTTGCTTTAATGTTTTATGATAGTATAATGGAAAAAGCACTGGATGAGAGTCAGGAGTCTTAGGGATTAGTTCTGGATTTGTGCTTAAGTAGGTGTGTGAGCCTTTACTGAGCCTCAATTTTATCATCTGTAAAATGAAGTGTTTGGACTAGAGGTTTTATTTTCCTTCTAATCCTAAATTTCCTTCTAATATATAAATTTATATGACTATAATTTATTTAGGATGGAAAATAAATGAGATAAAAACTGAATCACACTAAATCATTATTGCCTTAATGTACTATTCTTTCTAAAATAATCTGAATTAAAATAGGCTTGACCTGGCTGGCGTGGCTCAGTGGTTGAGCATCAACCTATGAAATAGGAGATCACGGTTCAATTACTGGTCAGGGCACATGCCTAGGTTGTAGGCTCGATCCCCAGTGTGGGGTGTGCAGGAGGCAGCCAATAAATAACTCCCTCTCGTCATTGATGTTCCTAACTCTCTACCCTTCTCCCTTCCTCTCTGAAATCAATAAAAATATTTAAAAAATAAAATAGGCTTGGGAAAGGCCATATTTATAATGAATAAATGAATATTTTATCATAGAATTTTAGGCAGTCCTATTTAGGATGATATTTTGGGGTTATAGATCTCATAGCGCATGCACACTGACTCTATCATCTATAGGAGAAAACAAGATTGTTCAGGCCAAATGTTAGAAACACGTGGGTTGGAAACACATGGAAAATTTGCCAGTATAGAGAGGCATTGTACCTGTTTGTGTTGGGTTGAAAGAAATGGGTCTCATCCTGTCTTCATCAGCCAGATGCCTGCTCATCTCTCAATATCAAGCCTTCCAGGTATGAGCAGGGTCTACACATGAGCCTTGTAGCTGCTCTGTTCCCTATGAAGAATCCAGCCAGTTCATTTTCTAACACTCTGCCTTAGAATCCTCCACTAAGTCCCAGTAATGGGATCATGGACCCTTCCATCCTTGGTAAAAATCAATAAGGGAAAAGAAGTCAAAGGCCATGTTTTCCAATGATATAAAACTATTTTCCACGATACTCATTCTACAATGATAATAAAATAGATTTAAAGAAGGGAAACCCCCAAAAAACATGCCTTTGAAGGAATTCTATTACAAAATTACGACAATTGTTACAATTAGACTTTGTAAAGGGGGTTGTCACTAATGTACATGATTTTAAGTACTATTACTGGAGAAGGGAGTATATCAGAATTCATTTAATTTACATTTTATTCTGCATTTTTGGACACAGATATATTTTAAGTAGAATAAAATTCAAAAGTTTCCTATCATAAATGTATCTGGTATCTAGGACTGACCTTATTTAATCTGGGAGCTATCATAGGAACTGACCTTATTTAAACTGGGAATCATCACTGCTTAAATTCTTACCTTCTACATGTAAATATAAAATGCTAATCACAATATATAAGCAATTACTACTGTCTGCTGCAGTTACTTTTTTTTTAAGTGCACTTCATTTTGCAGATGGTGAGAGCTCTCCTAATGCATCTATTGTTAGCGTGAAAGTCAAGTGATCATCTGTGTAGGTGGTTGTGTGGGAGTAACGCTAAGATTTACAAGGATTTTCTCCCACATTGGCAATCCACATCGAACAGAGAGCCATATGAAACAATCTTCTGTTCCCTGGCATTTTTAATTATTCACTTAATTTGTAATAATATAAAAATTCTCAATTAAAGTTTGTCATTTTTTCCACTCAGATATAATCTTCATCTTTTAAAAATACATATATTTTTATTTTTCAATCAGGTATGTATCTGTTGAGGGATCAAAAGCTCTTAAGTTTAGCAAAGATAAAAACTCAATAAAAGAAATTAGTAAGTATGTCCAGAATGTCAGTTATGAGATTAAAAAATTCTTACGGGTATGCATCAAGAATTATATACTTGGACTTAAAAATCAAAGGGGAAGTTTTTTAAGAGACACTGCTTGTCTGTTTCTACATAACTCTGTAGTGGTCAAAATGTAGACTATTTCTAGCATCTTATTTGTTCATTAATATATTTGCCCCAATTTAGATACTATCTCAAGTGAAAACAGTTACATATTAAAGTCCACAGAGTCCTATAGCACCCATAGTTATTAAACCACAGTAGACAGACAAGGATTGCCTCTCTTCCATTGGGTGAACCTGCCTTTCTTCTGCGTAAGGCTCCTTCCACCTTATTTTTTTCTCTCTCACTGCTTTGGTGTTGCTAATATCTGAATACAGTACAAAACCTTGGCCAACTTGACTCTCTCCTAGACCTAAAGAGTGTGTGATCCAAGGTTTTGAGAAACTTTTTAGGATTTGTTGCCTCTGGTGGTGAAGGATAGTGGGGTTGCCATAGAAACATTATCAAGGTCTTCTAAAGCCAGGTTCTGGTCTGGACCACACTTGATTCTTTGTCTTTCCCTTTAAGACTATGCATTCTTCATTCTTTTAACAATGCATTATGCTTAGGTGGCCCCACTTTTAAAATTGCTTTCAGCCAAAAATCCATGATTGGTAAATAGTATTAAATAAATGTCAGCTATTTGATCTGAGGGGAAAATGTCTTTAGAAATTAATCAAATCCCTTTTGTTACAGTGAAAGATATCTAGAACTACAGTTAACTCGAATTGCCCAATGAAAGTAGCAATGAGATCAGAACTGAGCCTCAAAAATCAGGTCCTTCAATATAAGACCTACTGACAGGCTAATATGATTTACTTCTAGCAACTCATGATATTATCATTCTTTTTCATTCAGGTCTCTGACAATTAGATAGGTTTTTTCCCTGATATCTCTTAACATTTTTAAAATTTTCATGCCTGCATTCCTCAGTAGCTGTACTTAAAAACATTCATAAAATGTGCTTGTTTAAATCTTCTTGCTTAATCTTTTAAAAAACGTTTAAAAATTAAATTTATTGGGGTGACATTGGTCAGCATGAACATATAGGTTTCAGATATAGGTGTCAATGTTACAAGATCTGTATATTGCACTGTGTGCCCACAACCCAAAGTGAAATCTTCTCCTGTCACCTTATATTAGGGTCCCCCTTCTTCCCCCAACCTCTTCCCTCTGGCATAAACCATACTGCTGTTTGTGTTCACAAGTTTCAGGTCTCTTATTTTTCATTTTTTTAATTAATATTTACTGTTGAAAGTATTACAGATGTCCCTTTTTTTATTTTTCACTTTGACCCCCTCCACCCTGAATCCACCACTCCCAGGTCTTCACCACACTATTGTCTATGTCCATGGGTTATGCATATATGCATATAAGTTTCCCAGTTAATCACTATTCCCCACCCCACCCCCACCTTCCCTCTGAAATTTGTCAGTCTGTTCCATGCTTCTATGTCTCTGGATCTGTTTGTTCATCAGTTTATTTTGTTCATTAGATTGCACTTATGAGTGAGATCATGTGATACTAATCTTTCTCTGACTGGCTTATTTTGCTTATAATACACTCCAGGTCCATCCATGCTGTTGCAAAGGGTAAGATTTCTTTCTTTTTTACAGCTGCATAGTATTCCATTGCATGAATGTACCACAGCATTTTTATTCACTCATCTGCTGATGGGCACTTGGGCTGTTTCCAAATTCTAGCTATTGTAAAATGTGCTGCTATGAACATAGGGGTGCATATATTCTTTCTGATTGGTGTTTTGGGTTTCTTGGGATATATTCCTAGAAGTGGGATCACTGGGTCAAATGAGAGTTCCATTTTTAATTTTTTGAGGAAACTCCATACTGTTCTCCACACTGGCTGCACCAGTCTGCATTCCCACCAGCAGTGCACTAGAGTTCCATTTTTCCCACATCTTCGCCAGCACTTGTCGTTTCTTGATTTGTTGAAGATAGCCTTTCTGACAGGTGTGAGGTGATACCTCATTGTCCTTTTAATTTGCATCTTTCAGATAATTAGTGACTTTGAGCACCCTTTCATGTCTCTTGGCCTTCTGTGTGTCCAGTATAGAGAATTGTCTATTTAGGTCCTTTACCCATTTTTAAATTAAATTGTTTGTCCTCCTTTTGTGAAGTTGTATGAGTTATATATTTTGGAAATTGACCCCTTATCAGATGTGTCATTGGCAAATATGTTCTCCCGCAGTGGTCACTCTTTTCATATTGTTGATGCTTTCTTTTGCTGTGCAGAGCTTTTTATTTTGATGTAGTCCTATTTGTTTATTTTCTTCTTAGTTTCCTTCGCCCTATGTATCAGTAAACATATTGCTGCAAGAGATGTCTGAGATTTTGCTGCCTATGGTTTCTTCTAAGTTATTTATGGTTTCACGACTTATATCTAAATCTTTTATCCACTTTGAGCTTATTCTTTTGTATGATGTAAGTTGATAGTTTGGTTTCATTTTCTTGCATGTACCTGTCCAATTTTCCCAACACCATTTATTGAAGAGACTGTCTTGATTCCATTGTATGCTCTTGCCTCCTTTGTCAAATATTAATTAAGCTTAATGGCTTGGGTCAATTTTGGGGGACTCTGTTCTGTTCCATTGAACTATATGCCTGTTCTTGTGCCAATACCGGGCTGTTTTGAGTATAATGGCTTGTAGTATAACTTGATATCTGGTATTGTAATTCTTCCAACTTTGTTCTTCTTTTTCAAGATTGCTACAGCTATTCAGAATTTTTTTTTTGGTTCCATATAAATTCAGTTTTATATCCCACATATGAGCTAAATCATATGGTTCTTAGCTTTTTCTAATTGACAAATCACTTAGCCGAATGTTCTCAAGGTCTATCTACGTTGTTGCAAATGACACTATTTCATCCTTCCTTATGGCTGAGTGGTATTCCATTGTGTATATGTACCACATCTTCTTTATCCAGTCCTCCATCATGGGACACTTTGGTTGTTTCTATGTCTTGGGCACCATGAATAATACTGCAATGAACATAGGGGTTCATATATCTTTGCAAAAACATAATTTTGAGGTTTTGGAGTATATACCCAGGAGAGGGATTGCTGGTTCATATGGTAGCTCTATTTTAAATTTTTGGAGGAATTGCCAGACTGCTTTCCATAGTGGTTGTACCAGTCTACATTCCTACCAGCAGTGAATGAGGGTTCCCTTTTATCCACAACCTCTCCAAAATTTGTTTTTGCTTGTCTTATTGTTAACTAGAGGCCCAGTGCACAGATTCCCACATGCTGTTGCAAAGGGTAAGATTTCTTTCTTTTTTACAGCTGCATAGTATTCCATTGCATGAATGTACCACAGCATTTTTATTCACTCATCTGCTGATGGGCACTTGGGCTGTTTCCAAATTCTAGCTATTGTAAAATGTGCTGCTATGAACATAGGGGTGCAAGGGACCCCACCAGTGCACGATCGGGGCTGGGGAGGGACCATGGCAGGGCTCCAGGGTGTGTCTGGCCTGTCTCACCCAGTCCCCATCGGCCGGACCCCAGCAACAAGCTAACCTACTGGTCAGAGCATCTTCCCCCTGGTGTTTAGTGTGCATCATAACGACTAGTCGAATGGTCAAACAGTTGGATACTTAGCATATTAGGCTTTTATTATATAGGACTAGAGGCCCGGTGCACAAAAATTTGTGCACTGGGGGGGGGCGCCCTCAGCCTGGCCTGAGCCCATTTGCAGTCCAGGACCCCTTGGGGGATGTCCACCTGTCGACTTAGGCCCACTCCCCAGGGGATCAGGCCTAAACTTGCAGTCAGACATCCTTCTGGCAGCCAGGGAACCTTCGGGGGATGTTCGACTAAAGGCTTAGGCCCCCAAGGGAGCTGTGATGAGGAAGCTGGGGTGACAGAGGAGCCACGCTGTCCTGCCCCACCGCCCCAGGTCGGGTCGCACACAGGACACACGGACGGCAGCCAGGCGGGCCGGCGGATCACTGCTGCCCCGTCAGGCCGCTCCAGGTTGGGTGGCACACGGGATGCCTGCCACCCCGGGTCGCAGATAGCAGGCCCGGATGGCGGCAGGGCAGGCGGGATGGCGCTAACC
>NW_005370031.1:1549224-1560301 GCF_000412655.1 Myotis brandtii | reverse complement strand
GGATGGAAATGACCCATCCTGCCTGCAGAGTGCAAATTAGCGGCCATTTTTGTTGGTGGTTAATTTGCATATCATGCTGATTAGCCAATGGGAGGTGTAGCAAAGGTATGATCAATTACCATGTTTGTCTATTATTAGATATGATGATAACCACTCTAATACATGTGAGGTGTTATCTCACTGTAGTTTTTATTTGCATTTCCCTAATTGCCAGTAAGATTGAACATCTTTCCATATTTCTATTGGGTGTTCATATGTCTTCTTGGGAGAGGTATAATTTCAGGTCCTCTACCCACTTTTTGATTGGGTTCTTTGCTGGTGAGTTTTAGGAGTTCTTTATATGTTTTGGAAATGACACGTTTGTCAGAGCTACTGTTTACAAATATCATCTCCCATCTGGTTGGCTGCCTCTTTGTTATGTTGTCAGTTTTTTTTTTGCTGTGCAGAAGATTTTTAGTTTGATATAGTTCTATTCATTTATTTTTACCTTTACTTCCCTTGCCTTTGGGTCAAGTTCATAAAATGTTCTCTATGACCAAGGTTCATAAATTTGGAACCTATATTTTTTCTATGTAACTTATTGTTTAAGTTTTTATATTTAGGGCTTTGATCCATTTTGAGTTAATGTTTGTACATGGGGACACACTGTAATCCAGTTTCATTTGTTTGCATCTGATTTTCCAGTTTTTCCAGCACCATTTATTGAAAAAACTACCATTGTGTGCTTCTGGCTCCTTTCTCAAAAATTATCTTTCCATTTACATGTGGTTTCATAGCTGGGCTTTCTATTCTATTCCATTGATCTATGTGTCTGATTATTTGCCAATACAATACTATTTTGATTATCATAGTTCTGAATTATAACTTGAAGTCAGATAACAAGATACCTCCAGCTTCATTCTTTTTTCTTAGGATTGCTTTAGCTATTCAAGGTCTCTTGTGATTCTATAAAAATCTGATGATTTCTCATTCTATTTCTTTAAAAAATGACATTAGGATTTTGATGGAGATTGCATTAAACCTGTATACTGCTTTTGGGTAATATGGCCATTTTAACTATGTTGATTCTTCCAATCCATGAGCAGATGATGTTTTTCCATTTTTGTTGTATCTTTTTTTTATCTCTTCTAATAATGCTTTGTAATTTTCAGTACATAGGTCTTCCACATTCTTTGTTAAGTTTATTCCTAGGTATTTTATTCTTTTGGTTGCAATTGCAAAAGGAAGTGTTTGTTGCTGTTGTGTGTGTTTTCTTTTTTTTTCATTTCTTTTTCTGAAGTTTTGTTGTTAATATACAGGGAGGGAATAGATTTTTGCACATTAATTTTGTATCTTGCAACTTTACTGAATGATTTATTGTTTTTCATAGTTTTTTGGTGGAGTCTTTAGGATTTTCTATATACACAATCATGTTATCCACAAAAAGGGACAGTTTTACTTCTTCCATATTTATTTCTTTTTCATGCTTTATTGTTCTGGCTAGGACTTCCAGAACTATGTTGAATAAGAGTGGTGAGAGTGGACATCCTTGTCTTGTTCCTGATCTTAGAGGAAATTTTTTATTTTTTTACTATTGAGTATGATATTAGCTACGGGTTTATCATATATGGCCTTTATTATGTTGAGGTACTATCCTTCTAGTCCTATTTTATTGAGTGTTTTTTTTATCATAAATGGATATTGTATCTTATCAAATGCTTTTTCTGCATCTATTGATAAGATCATATGATTCTTATTCTTTCTTTTGTTAATGGCCCTCATTGTAATGGTGACCCCTGACTTCCATGGGGTCCCACACTAAGCACTCCCCCTGGGGATCAGTCACAGAGGGGAACAGTGGTTCTATTGCAATAGCTCTTGGTTTACACATAATATATTCCTGGACCTGACTCCAAGGGCAACAGGAGGCAAGTTTTGGGAGTCCAAGTGGTGGCAGGGCTCTGTGGTTCTGTTTCTTTGTCTGAAACACCACCACCTGATCCAACAGTGGAAAGCCACAAGGCAGAACTCAGTGCTCTGTCAGGGTCCGCTAACTCAGATACTGTTCACTCCCTAGCTTCTTGCCCTCCTGAGCTGCCACCCCCCCCACCCCACCACCACACACATACAACTCTCTGTTTATCCAGCTAAAGGAAGTGCCTGCTACTGCCAGCTTCCTCCCCTCTCCAGGCCATTCCATGAGCTCCTGGATGCAGGGCTGCATCTACAGGCCTTCTGTACTCTCCTCCCTTCTCATCTGCCTGTTTATTCCCAGTTGCCCACCTTTAGATGTTTCAATGTGTGGGTCTCTCAAGCATGCATCTGTGTTACGCAGGGATTTCTTTGTTGAATTATAGTTGGTTAACGTTGAAATTTCAGGCTAAGGGGCTCTCTCAAACCACCATTACTCTGACATCACTCCTCTTGCTTAATTTTGACTTTAACATTATTCCTTTGTTACCTCTCCATTGTGACCTTTAGGAAATTACTTAACTGCTTTTGTCATGATTTTTCCCACTGTTGTGAGGATTACTTGAGTTAATGTACATGAAACAATTAGAACAGTCCAGAGCTCATTGTAAATGCTATATAAATGGCACTTAGTAATACTATTATTATTGATTTGTAGCCATTAAGCTAGATAATTTAGTTTCACAAAAATAATTTGGTGGGGGGAAAATACCAAACAATCCGCCAAACAAACAAACAAACAAACAAACAAAAAACTATCCCCCCAAAAATAATAACAATTGAAAGGTGACAAAAGCAAAATTAAAAAGAAAACTTTAAGGGTGGTTTATATGCAAACATCATTCATATTTATTTGTTTTAACTCAGATATACTAGTGAATTGGGAATTGGGAATTTAAGATTATAATCAAGAAAAATACTAAAGTCAATTTTATAATCCAATTATTATCACCTGTTTGTTTGGCTGAGTCTTCCAGGGTTGACACAGCCAATAAAACTATCAGTTCGTAACTTCGTTGAAAGATAGATACAATTTCAGGTGATTTAGAGGGGTTTGATTTTATCACTACAAAATAATCTATGGAATAACCACACCTTAATTTCATGACTTAAATCCCAAATTCACTTAGCTTTATATCTGCAAAAGTCCAAATAATACTTCAACATGAATAGATAAAATTGATTATGTTAAAATAACAAGGAAACAAAATATAAAGTAAATAAAATCATATTCCTTTCTTTCTTTGGGCATTTAAATGCTGAAGGAGTAACAACATTGTGATTCCTGGCCAACAAATAGAAGACTAAATAGGTCTTAAAATAGTCAAGTATTCCATATTAATGTAATTGAAGCAGCTGTAGCTGTGTCTCCTTTCCAGGTCAGTTCGGAAGTGATTCCTCAATTCAACAGCCTAGTTTATGTCATCACTAAAAATAACAGCATAACATTTTCTCCCTAAGGTTGATTTAAGGAACAAATGTACTGTAATAATTACAGCCATTATTTGTGACAATTTTCCTGAGTCCTGAAATAAATGCAAATATTTAGGAATAGGAATCAAGTAATCCTGTAGAAGTACCTAACACTTTGACTGTGGAACGCACTATGCTTTTTTATTTTATTTTATTTTTCAGTTGGTGTTTTGCTAGACTGGAGGACAGTCTAAGTAAGGAATCATCTAAAATTTGCAATTGTAAGAAAGGGATAGGAAAAGCTATCCAACATAGAAAAATATACATGATTTCAGGCCAAATCACACTGTAGCAAAGCAAACAATAATAGATATTTGATTGCTAACTATAGAAATAGTCAAAATCCCTGGAAAACATTATTATAAAAATACCATCTGACAACAATTCAAGAAATTCTGGCATATAATAAAAATTTTGTAAATATTGAAATTATGTGCACAAAACTTAAATATGTTATTGACTTACTAAGTTTAGATGGAAAAATTCAGTCAAATCAGATATGAGTTCATTGATGCTTGCTTTATCATAAAAAAGGTGCTTGAATTTTTAAAACAAATAAGATATATCATGAGTAAATCTTAAGGTCAATAACAGACATTTGGACAACCTCTATGCCTTTGTGTGGCAGTTTTACAAGTCTGTCACAATAAATGCCAAAGTATTATCTTCTCAAAACACATACGGCTTCATTTTCCCCCTAAAAATGAAATTCTTCTAACTAAGTCTACTTCTAGAGAATTTGTCAGCAAGATAATTTCACACTCTATAATTGTGAATTACTGTGGTTTTCATGGCTTCTCTCTAGTTTCTTTTCAGGGGCTTTCCCCCTTTATATTGTTTTCTCATATAACAGCAAGTAGTGACTTGATTTATGCCTAGAGAAAATTAGCATTGATAAAATCACTTGCCACAACCTACAAAGCAGCTAAGTAGGTACTTACTGAAAGTCATAATCTTTAAGAAGAAAAAAGTCCTGAATCAAAGGGAAATTCAGAATGACAAAGGCTAGTAAGAAAGAAGTTGGAATTAAGTAATTGATTTTCCCCATAGTAGGCACTCAACTAATATTTTTGGCTGTTGTATTTTTCTTTAACATCATGGGGAAAACTTAGGTATCAACTAAGAATGACCCAAATTGTGACCTTGCCTTTATAATCACTCAAACATGTTAAGCTTTGAGAGAATCGAGTGAAATGTAATAGTTGGTAGGTAAAGCTATTTAAAAAAAAAACAGATATGTTAATACCACCTGACCAAGTTGCCCAACTTGGAATCAAATGTCTGCCTCTAGAAAGTTTCCTGCCCTATCTGGTTTGGCTCAGTGGATAGAGCTTCAGGCTGCAGACTGAAGAGTCCCGGGTTTGAGTCCGGTCAAGGGCACATGCCTGGGTTTCAGGGTCGATCCCCAGTAGAGGGCATGCAGGAGGCAGCCAATCAATGATTCTCTCTTCATATATATATATATATTTTTTTTTTAAAGGCCGTAGCTGGTTTTGCTCAGTGGATAGAGCATCGGCCTTTGGACTGAAGGGTCCCAGGTTTGATTCCTGTCAAGGGCACATGCCCAAGTTGCTGGCTCGATCCCAAGTAGGGGAAGTACAAGAGGCAGCCAATCAATGATTCTCTCTCATCATTGACATTTCTATCTCTCTCTCCCTCTTCCTTCCTCTCTAAAATCAAAACTATATATATTTTTTAAAAATAAAGTTTCCTGAGCCCATCTTCCCTGAGGTTCCTACTTCTCTCTCTTGTTGCTCAACACAAGCAAACAATTAGATTTCCCATTCCTCATGTACAAGGACATTTAAATTGTATCAGAAATTTATTTGACCGTGAAAGCAAGCAAAATTTATGAAGCATAGAAAATCTATGTGCTATTTCATTTAAAATATGTGATACTTTGTACATTCTCTCAATATGAATAGACTTTCTTTAGTTATATTACTCTTTTAGTTCAAGTAATGAGGAAATATATGCAGTCTTACTGTAGATAGACTTTTTTGCATAACTGAAACTGAAATTAAATATAAAACAAAGGTAAAGAAATCAGCCCTTTTGTTCGAGTCTTTCGCTATTTCACCTAAGTTAAAACATTAAGTTCAGAGGTTGTGAATGGAGGTGGATGGCAAAAAGGAAAAGGATTTGTGAAACAATTTTTGAAAACTTACAAATACTAAACATCAAGGTGTAATTTAAAAAGATTGACTGGGATATGTGTTTTTAGGATTTATTTATATATCTTCAAGATAAAAGTGGTACTAAAGTATTTGAGTCAAGATGGACAACTATTCACATGCATTTATTTCTCTCTCCAAATCCAAATACATTTAAAATGTTGTATAAAGTATTCAGAGAGTATTAAGTAAAAATAAGTACATGAATGCACAAGTAAAACTTGGAATTTTCAAAGTGCTAGAAATAAGGTAACAAAATGAAAATTGGAAGCTGTAATGTTAATGCCTGCTTCATTATAGAAATGAAGCCACAAGCCCTAGTGCTGCTGGAAGCCAGAACAGAGGTCCCTGCAGTAAGTCAGAAGCCTGAACTATGCTTCTTGTTCCTGAGAAGAAACGTGCAAATCTCTACCAAATAGCCAAGTGACTTATTTTCCAATCACAAGCTGCTTGCCCCATATCATGGGTAGAAAAAGTTATCTTTGAAAGATGGGAATTCCAAGCTTGTGAAAATGCTCTGGGTGTGCCCCCAAAAGTATTAACCACTTGTGCAAAAACGCTAGGCCTGAATATTAAAAATTTAATTTCTAGGTGTTTTATACTACTCCCAGAGAGAAGATTCCAACTCACATCACACAAGGGAAAAAATGTCTATGGAAGGATAATGTTAGCAGAAGTTGAGTTCACAGTCAAGAATAATAACAGATGTGGAGCCCAAAGCACAAAAGAAATTCTGAAGATCCAAGATCATATTAGTGTTTGTATCAATAAACAGTAAGTCTGACACAGTCTAATGTTTTCCAAATAAATTTCACTGAAAACATTGGCTCATTTTACTTTAGTCGAAGAATATTTTAAATAATGCATATTAAACCATGTATATTATACACTTACTAGCTATGTGATTTGGGGAAGTTACTTATTTTCTGTGATCAATTTTCCTTATCTGCCAAAGGGCTTTTGTGGGGATTAAGGAAATTATTATTTAGGAAGCATTTTAATAATTTCTGGCACATAGTGAGCACTCAATAAAAGTAAATAATTAGAAGATAGATACATAGATAGACAACCAACTAAAAACTGTTAACAATTATCTCAAGAACATGGACTGTGGTAGGAAGAAAGAAGAAACCTTTAGTTCCCATTTTGTCCTTTATGTATACCATCTTAATTTTTTTCTTTTGTGTAAGTTTTTATTATTTTATAACTAGGGGCCCAGTGCACGAATTTGTGCACCTTGAAAGGAACTGTGGGCTGCGAGGCTGTGGTGGGTACAGGGTTGGGTTTTGAACCATCCTCTTCGCCCCCACCCAGCCCCTCCTGCTGTGGCCCCTCCACCCTGTTGGCCAGCAGCCCCACTCCTGCTGCCGCTTCCACATGCTGATGGCACCAGCCCTGCTTGCACCCACTGACGGTGCCAGTAGCGGGTGGGAGCAGTGGCTGCTGCCCCAATTGCCCCTCAGGAGCAGGGGGAGGTAGAGAAGCCCTCAGGGGTGATCAGGGCCAGCAGCCACTGCTTGCACCCACTGATGGTGCTGAGCGATTAGGACTGGCACCACGCACCTGCAGCGGGTGCAAGCGGCAGCTCCGGTGCCAGCTGCGGGTGCGAGCAGGGCTGGCGTTGGCAGTGGGTGTGAGTGGGGCTGTCTCCGACAGCAGGTGCGAGCAGTGGCTGCTGGCTCTGATTGTCCCTCAGGAGCAGGGGGAGGTGGAGAAGCCCTGAGAGGCAATCAGGGCTGGCAGCAGCCACTCGTACCTGCTGACACCTCTGAGAGATAGGGGCTGGCACTGGGCGCTGGCAGCGGGTGCAAGCAGGGTTGGTGCCAGCAGCGGGTGCAAGTGCCGGGTGGGACTGTGGCACATGGGAGCAAAGAATTTATAGTAACCACCAGAGGCTTGCCCAGTGACAGCGACCGGCGCCCTGCCTTGGTCTGGTGCCCCCACTCACCTGCTCCACCATCCCACTGTGGCCGACACCCACCATGTTCCGTGCTCTACTGCCTGCTGTCAATGCCCACCATGTTCTGTGTGCACCCCCTGGTGGTAAGCATACGTCATAGCGACGGTTGTTTGGTTGTCCTACCGTTTGGACTATTTGTGGCCTGGTGCACTGATTCATGCACATTGAAATTAAAATAGAAGTAATATTTTAATATTGCTATTTGCTCATTCTCTATAATGGAAGTGTCAGAGCCGCCACTGGATGCAGTCTGTGGAGCGATCAGTGGGCGATCGGCCCCCACTCGGCTACCTCAGCGCCTGGGTGCCAGACAGCGGCCCCGCCCCCCACTGCCGCCACTGGATACGGTCTGCGGGGCGATCAACAGGGTGACCAGGCCCCCGCTCTCACCTGCCTTGGCCTGGCACCACCCCTCACCTGCTCCACCTTCCTGCCCCAGTCCTGCTCTCATTGAGGCCCATCAGGGTCAGCAGCGCCTCCACTGTCACCTGCTGCCAGCACCATGTCGCTGATACAACCATGTTCCGTGCCACCCCCTGGTGGTCAGTGCATGTTATAGTGAACGGTTGAACTCCCGGTCAAGGGGACAATTTGCATATTAGGCTTTTATTATATAGGATTATAACCAATATGGTTAAAAATAAAAAGAACCGCAGAACAAAGAAAGACTACTCCTGTTACCACATGGGGACTGGGCCCAGAGCAGGTGGTCCTCAACTAACCAGTAGTGAGTGGGGTCTTAACTTCATGCAGGAAACAGTTCACAACACTAGTCTAAGTGATTTGTTCTTACTATATATTATTTCAGAGAAGGAAGAGAGAGAAAAACATCAATGATGAGAGAGAATCATAGATTGACTGCCTCCTGCACACCCCTCACTGGGGATAGAGCCTGCAACCTGGGCATGTACCCTGACCAGGAATCGAACCATGACCTCCTGGTTCATAGGTCAATGACCAACCACTGAGCAACACTGGCTTGGCTAGTCCAGGTGATTTTGAGAATACATTTAGTACAGCTAGGGACCATGAAAAAAAAAAAAGAAGGGTTTAGGAAAGAAGAAAAAAGGATAGCCTAGGTAAGATTGCTTTGGCTTGATAGAAACATGATAGGGAAAAAGTGAGTCTAGAGAAGGCTATATTGATTCACTGAGAAATAGAGTGACGGAAGTGAACCAAGTGAGTCATTGGCTTGGAACTAGGACCAGTTATCTTACTTGAAAGTCAGAAAAAAGAGGGTCTTGTGGACAGATTCAGGGGTAAGCCCAGGATGAGATGTTGCTGCCCACTGCTCCAGTGGTTGCAAATATTGTCAAGACCATTAGAGATTAGGAGAAAGAGCAGAGATATAAGGCCTGGGCATGCTCTATCCAGAGCAGGCCCTAAATAGAGTATGTTTATTAAATCTGGGACAGTTAAACAAAAGAAGGACTTAGGATAGAAAAACCAACAGGAGAGAGCTTAGGCAGAGCTATTTTGGCTTTCTAGAAACATTATAGGAAAGAGGTGGGCCAGGCAGGGTGGTGTGAACTCAATGAAAGGTAAAAGTCACAGTGACAGTAGTGAGCCAAAGTGGGGCTACAGTTAGCTCACAGGAAAGTTAGAGAAAAGAGGGGCCATGGAGACAGGTTCAGGAGGTACACCTGGGGTGAGCTGCCATTGCCCACTGCTCCCCTGGTTGCCAGTCTCCTGGTGACCCTTAGAATTTAGGAGAAAGAGATCAGAGATACAAGGCTGGGGCATGCTCTAGTGAGATCTTGCTGTGGGTTATTAAAGCTGCACAAAGTGAAAAAAAAAAAGGAAGGGCTTAGGACAGAAAAAGTAACAGAAGAAAGCATAGTCAAGGCGCGTTTGGCTCTGTGGAAAAGTTACAGGAAAAAAGTGGACCATGCTGGGATGCATGGTCTCATTGAGAAGTACAAGTCACAGTGACAGTAGTGAGCCAAGGCTGGGCTGCTGTTAGCTCACTGCAAAGGTAGAAAATAAAGGGGCCTTAGAGACAGGTTCAGGGGTTAAGCCTGGGACCAGCTGCCACTGCCCACTGCTCCCCTGGTTGTAAGTCTCGTGACAACTCTTAGAGTTTAAGACAGTGGTTCTCAGCCTTCCTAATGCCGCGGTCCTTTAATACAGTTCCTCATGTTGTGGTGACCCCCAATTTCATTGTTACAAATTGAACGTAATTAAAGCATAGTGATTAATCACAAAAACAATATGTAATTATATATGTGTTTTCCCATGGTCTTAGGCGACCCCTGTGAAAGGGTCGTTCGACCCCCAAAGGGGTTGCAACCCACAGGTTGAGAACCGCTGGTTTAAGAGAAAGAGCAGAGATACAAGGTGTGGGCATGCTCTAGGGATAGTGCATCCTGCAACCTTTCTCTTGATGCTTTTTATATTTCTTTGGCTCCTGGTAATCCTAAGGGAGGTCTCACGGGAAGGTCTTAACAGAATATTTATTGGCTTCCCAGGTGTGTCCTTCATATTTTGATTCATCAAAATGTGTGTATAGATGGGGTAAGGCTAATTTTCTGGTTAGTTTATTTTTAAAGGAAGTCATTGATATGGGACCAGGATCAAGGTTGGTCTGCCCTGAGAATGTCTGGAATTTGTAAACCATTTGCTCCTAAGTGTCCTTGGTTAGAGAATATAAAACCTTGTGATTCCTTAGCTGGCTGTAGATTGCTCAAATTGTTGGGCCTTGTTTAATTATTTTGTCTCAGTTTCCCTTATTCCAATTGCCAAGGAATTTCCATAGCTTCTTACTGTCCTGCCTCATTCCCACTATATACTTCTATTGCACAGTTAATACAAGAAGTTAAAGGAAGAAAATGAGGGTACTGGGCAGAGATTGAGAGAGTGATTGATGGCTTTATAAAGACACCTGGGCAGAGTAAAGATGAAAGATCAGTCAGACTTAGTATGGCTGAGGAAGAAAGAAGTCAGTAGGTTCTGAAATGTTGGTAACATTCTAGTCATGAGGAATTGTTCACTGGAGCTGTTTACTTCCCTATTCTCACCCACTGACAGAGTACAGTGAATTATTAAGTAGTTATTATACATGTCTAACTCTCCTTTAACTTTAAAGTGTCAAGCTGTTTGATAGAAACAGAAAAGGGATTTCTGAGACCAAAAATATCAAAGACATCAAAAAAGGCACATCTCTGCACCAATAAGGGGTGAGTTTCTTTATTATTATTATTATTACTAGAGATCCTGTGCACGAAATTTGTGCACAGTGGAGGGCCCTCAGCCAAGCCTGCACCCTCTCCAATCCAGGACCCCTTGGGGAATGTCTGACTGCTGGTAAGACATCCCTCTCACAATCCTGGACTGCTGGCTCCTAATCGCTCACCTGCCTGCCTGCCTGGTTGCCCGTAACTGCCCCGCCCTGCCAGCCTGATCGCCCCTCACTGCCTCTGTGTGCTTGCCTGATCGCCCCTAACTGCCCCCCGCTGCTGACCAGGTTGCCCCCAACTGCCCTCTCCCTGCCCCCTTGGTCCCTCCCAACTCCCCCCCCGCC
>NW_005370031.1:1547751-1549175 GCF_000412655.1 Myotis brandtii | reverse complement strand
GTTGCCCCTCACACACACCCCTGCCAGCCTGGTTGCCCCACGCAGCCTGCTGTTCAGTCATTTGGTCGTCCCTCACTAACCCCCCTGCCGGCCTAGTTGCCCCACATACTGTGCTTGTTCACTTGTTTGGTCATCTCTCACTAACCCCCCTGCCAGCCTGGTTGTAGGCAGCCATCTTGAGAGGGCATGATGGTTATTTTGCATATCACCTCTTTATTATATAGGATTATTATTATTATTGTTGTTGTTGTTGATAGTATTACAGATATCTACCATTTCCCTCTCTTCTCCCAAGCCCTACCCCCCACCCCAAGTGTAAGTTTCTAGACATCTCCAACAATGGCCAGAGGGGTCTGGCCACCTGAATAGTTACAGGAAAGGATGGAAGTGTTCAGAGTGCTCAGGAGGTAAGTGAGAGGAAGAAAGGGTGCTCATCATTTTGACAGGGAAGTTTGATCATCTTTTTGGGAGATGTTTCCAATCTGGAAACTCATTTCTGTTTTGCTTTCTTTGACACTGTATTTCCACCCTCTTCTCAATCTTTCACAATTGATGACTGCAGAGCTAGACTTCTATAGAGTGGGTTGCCCTCAGGTTTACCCCTGGATACTCTCTCAACTATATCTACCTTGTTACCCAAGATTTATTTTTTTTAGTTCCACAGCTTTGAATGCTACTACTATTGTGATGAGTTCAAACACATCAAAATCCCTGGCCTCTTTCTTGAGCACCAGGCTTGTAACAGCCCTCTTGACATCTCCACTTGGGTATGTAACAATCATAGGCTTGCTAGAATTAGCAATACTTGAAGCACACATTTATCGTATATAATAAAAGGGTAATATGCAAATTGACCCTAACGGAGGAACGGCCGGTCGCTATGATGTGCACTGACCACCATGGGGCAAATGCTCAGTGCAGGAGCTGCCCCTTGGTGGTCAGTGCACTTCCACAGGGAGAGCACCATTCAGCCAGAAGCCAGATTATGGCTGGCCAGCACAGCGGTGATGACAGGATGCCAGAGGGAAGTCTGACTGCCAGCTTAGGCCCGATTCCCCGGGGAGCAAGCCTAAGCTAGCATGTGGATATCCCCTGAGGTGTCCCAGACTGTGAGAGGGTGCAGGCTGGGCTGAGGGACCCCTCTGAGTGCACGAATTTTTGTGCACGGGGCCTCTAGTCCTATCTAATAATAGACAAACATGGTAATTAACCGTACCTCCGACACGCTTCCCATTGGCTAATCAGGGCGATATGCAAATTAACTGCCAACCAAGATGGCGGCTGGCAGCCAGGCAGCTGAAGCGAACAGGAGGCTTGCTTGCTCCAGTGATGGAGGAAGCCAAGGTTCCCCGCCTGCCGCTGCCGGCCTCTGAGCTGCACTCTAAGAAACAATGTTGCAATTATAGAAGCTAAACAAACCCCAG
>NW_005370031.1:1519092-1547119 GCF_000412655.1 Myotis brandtii | reverse complement strand
AAGTGGACATCCCCCGAGGGCTGCCGGGCTGCCAGAGGGATGTCTGATTGCCATCTTAGGCCCAATCCCCCGGGGAGCGGGCCTAAGCCAGCAGGTGGTCATCCCCTGAGGGGTCCCAGTCTGCGAGAGGGCACAGGCTGGGCTGAGGGACCCCCCTCCCACCGAGTGCACAAATTTTTGTGCACCGGGCCTCTAGTATATATATAAAAGCCTCAATGACAACTGGATGACCGGCTGGTAGCTATGACACACATTGACCACCAGGGGGCAGATGCTCAACACAGGAGCATCCCCCTGGTGGTCAGTGCACTCCCATAGCCAACCTCCCCCAGTTGGCCAACCCCGATGGACCCTAATCGGGCCTGGGTAAGACGGCCCTGATCGGCCGGTAGGGACCCCACCCATGCATGAATTCGTGCACCAGGCCTCTAGTACTAAAATATTATTCATCGTTTATTTGAAATTCTGATTTAACTGGGCATCCTGTATTTTATTTTATTTTATTTTATTTTATTTTATTTTATTTTTTAGATTTATCTGTATTGTTGAAAGTATTACAGATGTCCCCCATTTTTCTCCATTGACTCCCCTCCTCCCTACTCTTGTTCCCATCCCAGGCCTTCACCCCACTATTATCTATGTCCATGGGTTATGCATATATGCATATGAGTTATTTGGTTGATCTCTTCCCTCCCCCACCCCCTTCCCTCTGAGAATCTTCAGCCTGTGGCATCCCGTGTTTTAATCTTGCAAAACTAAAAAGGCATTCAATCTTAATATACTGAAACAATTTTATCACCTGTATTAATAAGAACTCTTGGTTACATGGGAAAGAAACCCAAGTCAAATTGTGTCAAGTGTGTGAAAGCTAATTTTTGGAATGGATAACTGAAATCTCCAGGAGTCAATTTGGCTTCAGGCAGGGGGCCTTAGGGGATTAAAAATATCATCAGGACCTGGTTTCTCATTCTATCGCTTGGACTGTTTTAACTCTGCATCAGTCTCATTCTCTGGCATGCTCTCCCGGTGTGGTAACTGAAATCCAAACTGAAATCCCTCTAATTTACCATTCACTTTAGCAAAAGAGCACTTATCTCCACTAGTTCAATGCCTACTCTCAGAGTGCCATCTAACTGGGCCAAATGTGGTCACTAACTCAGTCACTTTGATGGAAAATTGGAAAATCTGATCAGCCCAAGCATGCAGTTCACATTCGTATCTAAGGAAATGGAGGCAGTCCCACATAAATTGTATGACTGAGTAGGAGGAGGGATAATCCTGAATTTAAAAAAAAATCAGAATGCTTTATTTAGAAGTGGAAATAGAAGCTGAACAGGAAAATAATGTTATGCTCTATAGCAGTGATTCCCAAAGTGGGTGCTACCGCCCCCTGGTGGGCGCTGCAGCGATCCAGGGGGGCGGTGATGGCCACAGGTGCATTTGTTTTAACTTTTTTTGTATTACCTTTCTATTCTGAAGTCAATAAATAGTTTCATAATTTCAAACTTCAATGTTTCTAATTTACACCTTTCTTTACTATATTTTACGAAAAAGGTAGAAACATTAATACATATATCTTTCTGTTTAATTGCTATTAAAATTTAAAAAAAATTAATTTCCAGGGGGCGCTGAGTAATATTTTTTCTGGAAAGGGGGCAGTAGGCCAAATAAGTTTGGGAACCACTGCTCTATAGCCTTCCAAATTACATGTAGGAGGCCTGGTTCTTTCTTTATTGCTCAAGCGAAAAATGTAGTAGTCTTTTTTTTTTATTATTCTTATGTTATATACACCCAGTAAGTGAATCCATCTGCAAATGCTATTTTACTTCCAGCATTTCTCTTAAATCAGGCAAGTTCTCTCCTAGGCTAGGTGACCATCCTCTCATTTCTAGACTATTGCCATCATCTCCTATCTGAAATTCCTGCATCTACCCCCTAAAATCCATTCTCCTTACAACAGAAAGAGCAATTTAAAAAATCAATTCAATTGTGTCATCTCTTTGTTTAACATCATTTTATGGCTCCCCTTTATGCTATAAGTACCTATGTGATCTGGTTCTTACCTAACCCTAGACAGCAATTCATCCATTCTTTTCCCTGCAAATCTTGCACATCTAAGCCACATCGGCCTTCTTAACACTCCTTCCTTAGGAATTTGGCATTTTCTGGTTTCCTCTACTGGGAAGATGTTTCCTTTGTCTGCAGTTGCCTTTTCTCAACTACCTTTTTCAAAGACCACCTTTTTCTTCCCTAAACATCCTGTATAAAGAAAATGTCCAGTTACGATCACATCTGCCTGTATGTGTTACACAACACATAACAGCAAGACATTATCGTTTTAATGCAGTTCTTCACTTTTTAAAATACATCTTTAACTACTAGGATAGTTCTCCACACTGAACCCCCAGACTAAAACCAGAGCCTGTCCCACAGTAAGTCTTCAAAAAGTATTTGCTGAATAGGCACATTAATAAATGAGTGTAAGTGCTATAATTAAATTGATATTTTGCATTTTGTGGGTTGGCCCATATATCAAAATAAGTTGAGCTGCTTCAACATTAACCTTGAAAGCATGCTATAAGATTAAATTAAACTGAGAATTTCAAATGTTTGACTTGATGATACAGGTAGCCTAGCAATGTATTATTCAATATAAGGAATTCCCCCCCTAACTTTTATAGTCACATTTCCAGAATAAATCAGAAGACTGTGATTCTATTACTCTACTATTTATTCAGCGGAAGATAAAATGGGAGTATAGAAGTTGGGACCATAAATTAGTGAATCTGATTGCCACAAAAGGTGTGACATTTATATAAGTGTTCTTCAAGGAGGCTTTATCTCGTGATGTTGCAAAGAATAAGAAAAAAATGGAAAGAAATTAGATTTTGCTGCAAATTACATTTTTATCCAACTAGTAGAGAATTATGAAAAGATGCAATCCATTACTTCAGTTAGGTTGGAATCCTTTAGAATATGCTCTTGTATGAGGGTCAAATGCAAAAGTTAAGTACTGGGTAATTAATCTATGAGAAGCAACCTTGACATAGATTATGGATCAGTGGAGCGTGCCCCCAATTATAAACTTCTTCTGATAAAATTGGGGTCAGTACAGAAGCAAGAAATATTTGGTATTTAGAAAAGCATCGCAGACCATAGCAAACGTCAAAATAGATAGTGCATCCTCCATAATTATTTTCAGGAGAGAGGACTGTATATTTTAGAATGTTAATAAGAGCGTGTCTTGGGTATTTGGTTAAATGCTTCCTTGTTTCTGAAAAGTAAGCAAACACAAATAAACAATACAATAAAAGGATCGAGGTAGAGGATTCTAATATACTTGTTATCAATCAAATTGAAAATTATAACTATTAAACTTTAGGGATAAGAAGCTTTATACAAAATATAGGAACAAAGTACAAAAATTACTTAAATAGAGCTAAAGCCATTTCCAGGAGAGAGGCTCATCCATAGAATAAGGTTTTGTTGATTGTCTAGGATTTTTGGGTTCTGTGCTTGGACACAGAGGAAAATAATTAGAAAAGTGACATAATTCTGTACTCAAGATCATTTAATCTATTGTGGAAGACATATATTAGCAAACAATCACAATGAAATAATACACCTAGGCTCACAGCAGAGTGAAGGAGGCCTTTTTTTAAAAAAAATTCTTTATTGGTTAAGGTATTACAAATGTGTCCTCATCCCCCCATTAACCCCCAACCTCCCCCCCACTCATGTTCTCATCCCCCTGTTGTCCATGTCCATTGGTTTTGGAAGGAGGCCTTTTTATGGGGATTTTGAGGAAAGTTCAGAGAAGCTATACCATGTGGATAGAGCCTGTCTTCAAAGATTTTAGAAAAGAACAACACTATGTACAAAGAGAAACTCATGTTCAAAATCACAAAGACAAGGAAAAGCATAGCATCATGGCAAGTATTGAGGAACATACATTCATTTGTACTTTCAACAAATATTTACTACTTACTGTGTCAGGCACTATTGAAGATACCAGGGATAAAACAGAGACCAGTACAGATTTGAGGCATCATTAGGCAGCCATCTCAGTGGGACTTGATGACACATTGGAAGTGAGAGGGAAAGGAAAAGACAAATGAAGGGTGAGCCCAGACACGGTAGCAAGAATAGTTTTCTGGGACGAAGTAAAATGCATCACAGTTCTATTTAGCTTTGTTGCTAACCTCTCCATTTGGTATATAAAAAAACTGAAAATAATCTTTTCTGCAATCAACTCATTCCTACTATCATTTTAAAATTATAAACAGCACCACTCTCTCATCTTTATTCCTTCAAATATAAACAAAACTAGTGACCCAGTGCACAGATTCGTGCACATTGAAAGGAAATTAATTAGAAGAAATATTTTAACATCGCTCTTTGTATCTTGCTAATGAAAAGAAAATAGGATTCTACCAAGTCTCCTATCTACTTACTCCAGGACTTCTGTGAGGTTCAAATAAGATGAGGCACTGGAAACACTTCACAAACATTTGGTTTAAGTACAAAATGTTTGCACCTGGCTATAAAGCAAGTCAGGTTCCTGGGCTGAAGAAACTCCAAAGAGGCTAGTCACTAGGGAGAGGAAGTCGGGTGTTGCTATGTGACGTCATTACCCTGCGCCCACAGAGACCATTTCTGTGCTGGGCTGGGCTGTGGGCCACATTTTGCGCCATGGGGTTTTGGCAACGTTGGCTGCGATTTGGTGGGCTGTCACTCCAGGATGGAGGTGGGGTCTGTGTCCCACTTGGGAGAAGCTGAGTGTTGGTTTGTCGGCTCCAAGTCCGTGGTGCCCTTTATTTTTAAACTAGAGGCCCGGTGCATGAAATTTGTGTATGGGTGTGGTCCCTAGGCTTGGCCAGCAATCAAAGCATGAGTGTCTGGTGTGGAAGGGCAGGTCCCAGCTGACTTCTGGGCCCTGAGCAGCAATTGAGCCCCTGGGCCCTCGCACGCCCCCCTCCACCTGAGTCACGGCACCTGAGTCCCCATGCAGAGATGCAGTGAGTGTAGCCAGATGCCATGGGCTGGGGTGCAACATGGGCCTCTGGGCCACCCAGTGGCGCCAGGCACCACATGGAAGCCAGGTGAGCAGTACGTCCTCTCCTGGCCAGCCTCGCAGACCGGCTCCTGCACAAAACCACAAGGAGCCCGACCAGCCCCTGCAGTCCCTGCAGTTGTGGCCCAGCTCACCCAGAAGAGGCCACATAGGTACAGGGAGGGCTCCTCATGGGCACCTGGCACCTGAGCACAGGGGCTTTCCTGGTGTGCGAGCCCTGGTGTCCTGGGGAAGGGAAGCAGGGGGAGTAAGAGCAAGCTCATTAGACACCCTGCATTCTCACCGCACCTCCATCCCCGTCACCCCCACCCCCAGGTAGCTGGTGAGAGGTCACAGCCCCTGCCCAGGTGCCATGGGAGGTTGGTCACCGCCACCCACCCCCAGTTCCCCATCCCAGCCCAAGGCCCGGCCCCAATTGGGCAATCAGGGCCTGTTGGCTGCTGGTCGCTCTCTGCGGGACAATGGGTTGGGGCTGAGTCCCCTGCTGGGTTCCCTCAGTGCTTGGGAGCCAGGTTGTGACTCCGCCCCCCCCCCCCCCCCCCCCCCCCCCCCCCCCCCCCCCCCCCCCCCCCCCCCCCCCCCCCCCCCCCCCCCCCCCCCCCCCCCCCCCCCCCCCCCCCCCCCCCCCCCCCCCCCCCCCCCTGCTGCTGTCGCTGGTTGCTGTCTGCAGGGCAATCGGGCCCCTGCTTGCACTCTCCTTGGCCTGGCACTACCCGCTCACCTGCTTCACCATCTGGCTGCAGTTCCGCTCTCATAGGGGTCCATCAGGGCTGCCAGTGCCTCCACTGTTGCCTGCTGCCAGTGCCGCATCACCGATGCCCACCATGTTCCGCTCCACCCCTGGTGATCAGCACATATCATTGCGAGCGGTCGAACTTCCAGTCAAATGACCACTTGAGGGGATAATTTGCATATTAGGCTTTTATTATATAGGATGGCCAGTGGGCAACTCCTGCATTGAGAGTGTGCCCCCTGGTGGTCAGTGCGCATTACAGCTACCTGTCAGATGGACGGACACTTAGCCTTTTATATATATACTAGGGGCCCAGTGCACGAATTCGTGCACCTTGAAAGGAACTGTGGGCTGTGAGGCTGTGGTGGGCACAGGGGTGGGTCTCAGCCCGTTCTCTGCGCCCCTGCCTGGCCCCTCCTGCCATGGCCCAAGTCTCCGGCAGTCCCGCTCCCGCCGCTGCAGCTCCCACATGCTGATGGCACTGGTCCCACTTGCACCCGCTGATGCATGGAGCAATTGGGACCGGCGCCAGCAGTGGGTGTGAGCAGGACCAGCACTGTCAGCAGGTACGAGTGGCAGCCGCTGCCCCGATTGCCCCTCAGGAGCAGGGGGAGGTGGAGAAACCCATAGGGGCAATTGAGCCGGCAGGCCCCACTCACACCGGCTGACAGTGACGAGCAATTGGGACTGGCACTGGGTGCCGGCAGCTGGTGTGAGCACCAGGCAGGACTGTGGCACATGGGAGCAAAGGCTTTCCCTGATGACAGTGACTGGCACCCCACCTTGGTCTAGCGCCCCCACTCACCTGCTCCACCATCCCTCCGTGGCCGATGCCCACCATGTTCCATGTGCACCCCCTGGTGGTCAGCGCACGTCATAGTGACTGGTTGTTCAGTTGTTTCGCCGTTTGATCTATTTGCATATTAGGGTTTTATATATATATGTAGATAGATAATATTCACTCCTTCTTGTCCATTAGCTTCTCCTACTCCATTAATTAACTGGCTCTCTTTGCTTTGGGGCCTGCCAAATCCCTGAGCAAGAATGCTATTCTCACTTCTCTAAATGGTTATTAAAAAAACTCTAGCGTCCTAGCTGGTTTGGCTCAGTGGTTAGGGTGTGGGCCCATGGACTGAAGGGTCATGGGTTCGATTCATGGTCAAGGGCACAAACATGGGTTGCAGCCTCAATTCCTGGCCATGGTCAGGATGTGTGTGGGAGACAACCAATCAATGTGTCTCTCTCACATCTATGTTTCTCTTTCTCTGTCTCTCCCCCTCACTTCCACTCTTCATAGAAAAATTAATGGAAAAAAATATCCTTTGGTGAGGATTAACAAACAAACAAAAAATCTGGAGTTAAATTTCTTAGTTCTCTTACAGCTCTTACAAATCATGATGCTATATATATGAAAAACCCAGTGCTTAAATATGATACCAGAGAGTACCACTCAAAATGTGGAGATCTTTGAGTGTGTTTTTTAACTGGTCCACAATAAAATAAGTACACAAATAGAGACTAAACCTTTACAAATTTTTATAGCAACCTGAAAGAGTAATTGTATGCTTGTTGAATCCAATAATAATTTAAGGATAGATCTATTATTTCTATGTTTTTTGTTTGTTTTTATAAATCAAATATTACTTTATTAAAAACTAGGGGCCCAGTGCACGAATTTGTGCACCTTTAAAGGAACTGTGGGCCATGAGTCTGTGGAGGGCACAGGGGTGGGTCTTGGCCCATCCTCCGCACCCCCTCTTGGCCCCTCCCACTGTGGCCCCAGTCCCCTGTCTGCCAGCAGCCCCACTCCCACCGCCGCCGCTCCCATGTGCTGACGGTGCTGGCCCCGCTTTCAACTGCTGAAGGCGCGGAGCAATTGGGGCTGGCGCCATCAGTGGGTGCGAGCAGCAGCTGCTGTTCTAATCGCCCCTTAGGAACAGGGGGAGGTGGAGAAGCCCTCAGGGGTGATTGGGGCCAGCAGCTGCCCCTCACACCCACTGATGGCACCAAGCGATCAGGGGTGGTGCTGGGCACCGGCAGCTCCGGTGCCAGCAGCCGGTGCGAGCAGGGCCAGTGCTGGCAGCAGGTGCAAGTGTCAGGTGGGACTGCGGCACGAGGAGCAAAGAATTTTCAGTAACCACCAGAGGCTTGCCCTGATGACAGTGACCAGCGCCCCGCCTTGGTCTGGCATCCTGCTAACCTACTCCACCATCCTGCTGCGGCCCACACCCTCCATGTTCCACACTCTGCTGCCTGCTGCCAATGTCTACCATGTTCCACGCGCGCCCCCTGGTGGTCAGTGCACATCATAGTGACTGGTTGTTCAGTTGTTCCACCATTTGGTCTATTTGCATATTAGCCTTTTACTATATAGGATTATCCATCTGTGATAAATTGGTAATTATATTTGAAAAGTCAAAGAACTGCCCTAGCTAGTTTGGTTCAGTGGATAGAGCATCAGCCTGTGGACTGAAGGGTCCCAGGTTCGATTCCAGTTAAGGGCACATGCCCAGGTTGTGGGCTCAATCCCCAGTAGGGGACGTGCAGGAGGCAGCAGATCAAACATTCTCATCATTGATGGTTCTACCTCTCTCTCCCTATCCCTTCTCCTCTGAAATAAATAAAAATATATTTTTTAAAAATAAAAATATAAAGTGAAAGGACAAACAACTAAAAAAATACTGGTCCTTTGCTGGGAACATTTGAAAGGCACTGGTATGGAATGTGGCAATCTTTCACTGCCATTCTTCCGATGCCTACTCAATTCAGACTTTCTTGTGGAATTACAAGTTGCAAGATATTATGGCTAAATACACACTTTATGTATCTAACATTCTTATCTTCCTTAATTTATGTTGAGCTTCAGCATGCTCTCTGTGAACATTCATTTTTCTAAAATTTCCGATAAACATACAAACATACTTAAAATATGATATTAAATTATCACTGTTTCAGAAAAGTTGATTATGAGGAAGAGGAGCCATCTTTTAGAGTGTTAATATTAATCATTGTGTTAGACCGTACTGAAGAGAGTACATTTGCTCTTAAATTTGTCTTCCTGTTGTGCATGTTTATACTGTTGTCCCCCCTGAACCCCCCAAAAAAATAAAAGAAAGGAAGAAAGAAATTAAGGCATGAGTCTCATGGGTGCAGTATTGAAGGCACATATTCCCTCAAGTAGTCCCTGCATTCCTCACATTGACTAGGAAAGCACCTTTAGCTTAGCTCTTAAAGGGCATGCTCATCAGAGGGAGGTTGGAAGGTGTATGTGGTCTGGCACATGGGAAATCTTGTCAACAAATAGATGATTAAAAGAGATGATGGTAAAGTGTGCAGTCAGAACCCAAACAGGAGTGGTTGTTCAGTCCTGCTGCACCTTGCAGTACTGCTTTCGGTGATACCCAATCAACGTAAGAGCAAATTGTGAAAATGAAAACTGAACTACAAATGTAAAATCCATACAAGCAGCATTAGGGCTTAGGTTAAAACTCTTCAAAAGTGTACCCTATTTTGTTTTTTCATTAAGACACAGCTCAGCCATTCCCAAGGAATAGCTAACAAAGGGTCATGCATAAATATGAACTTAATCATAGTTTGTGAATTATAAATGAAAAAATTTAAATTCAGAAAATCATTACTAAAGAAAGCAATCACAAGCAAGCAAGTATTTAACATATTGTTATGCTTTATTAATAGAGAGATTTTGAGCCTTTAGTGTATAAAAGAATCAGCTGGTCAAATCAATCCTCAGATATTCTGATGCAGTTACTGAAGAGTAGATTTGGAATT
Source organism: Myotis brandtii (assembly GCF_000412655.1). NCBI lineage: Eukaryota > Metazoa > Chordata > Mammalia > Chiroptera > Vespertilionidae > Myotis > Myotis brandtii. Next base: position 1,537,523 of record NW_005370031.1, on the reverse strand, counting down.
CTGCATGTTTAGCAAATGCCACAGAAGGGATAGGGACAGGAAACAGCAGGAGTCTAGCATCTGGAAACTACAATGACCTAGGCCTCCATATTTTCACAAGTTGGCCAGAGGCTCACTGCTAGGCCACATTGTTCTCTTGGTTGGACATAAACAATTTCACAGAACAGCAATGTCAGAAAAGGTCACTTTGAGACAAGGAATAAGTGAAATAAACAAAGTCACTGTATCACACACAGAATACCAAATACCTCCATCTGTAGGCTAATATGAGTGACTATTGCTTCTTTGCCTATTGAAACTTTATTCCCACTCCAGTTTGGCCTCCATATAGATAAAACTAGGGGCCTGGCGCGTGAAATTCGTGCACAGGTAAGGTCCCTAGACCTGGCCTGCAATCAGGGCCATCTTCTCCAGCTGCCTGAAGCCGGCCCTGCCCCCCACTGCCACCCACCCCCGGTTCCCCATTCGCCATCGGGTGATCGGTGCCAAAGGGCAGGGGGAAGGGACCAAGAGGTGGTCAGTGCGCCTCATAGTGACTGGTCCAGCGGTTGTTCTGCCGTTAGGGTCAATTTGCATATTACCATTTTATTATATAGGATATTTGAGATAAGCAATCATAGAATTGCCCTGACTTACAGACAGCACTCAATCTAGAGCGAGTCTCCATTCCTTTATACTTTCCCCAAGATTTCCTAACCAAAACCCCAATCCTATGTTGTCTTTTCTAATATCCTCTTACTGAGATGGTGCACACTCCCTACAGTGTGTACTTTCCCTCACTACAACAAGTAATAAACTCAAATTGTCCACTATGGTTATGTTCCCGGTGGTTATAAACACAATCATGAATATAAACAAATGTGGTATCAAATATTATTACCAACAAATAGACTTAAATATAAACAAGATCACTGTGAAGCCCACAAACTATTTTTTAAAAAACCTTCAGAAATCCAAAGTTCACTTTATTTTCCCACTAGACATTTAGCTTCATGACTATAGGGATAACATCTTCATTATTTTCCTAGTGTCTTCCACTAAAACCCAGGTACCTGGTAGGTGCTCAGGAAATATGTGGGAAAGAAAGAATAAATAAAAGGAAAAGATTTATTGATGGTAGACATTCTGGCAGGTGTGAGGTGGTACCTCATTGTCATTTTGATTTGCATCTCTCTGATGATTAGTGAAACTGAGCATTTTTTCTTATGTCTCTCGGCCTTCTGTATGTCCTCTTTGGAGAAGTGTCTATTCTGGTTTTCTGCCCATTTTTTATTGAATTGTTTGTTTTCCTTTTGTTGAGTACCATGAGTACTTTATATAGTTTGGAAATTAACCCCTTATCAGATATATCATTGGCAAATATGTTCTCCCATACAGTGGGTTTCCATGAAGTACCATTTCACACCTGCCAGAATGGCTATCATCAGTAAATCAACAAACAACAGTGCTGGTGAGGATGTGGAGAAAAAGGAACCCTAGTGCACTGCTGTTGGGAATGCAGACTGGAACAACAAATATGGAATGCAGTGTGGACTTTCTTTAAAAAAAATAAAAATGGATCTGCCATCTGACCCTGTGATCCCACTTCTAGGAATATATCCTAAGAAACCTGAAACGCCAATCAGAAGGAATAGCACCTCTATAATCTTTATGGCTGAAATTATTACATATGTCCCTCTTTTTCCCCCATTGACCTCTTCTGGCCCACCTCCACCCCCTGCCTCAGGCCTTTACCACCCTATTGCCTGTGTCCATGGGTTATGCATACATGCATACAAGCTCTCTGGTACATTTAAACCATGGTATACTATGTAGCAGTAAAAAAGAAGGATCTCTTACACTTTGAGACAGCATGAGGGACCTGGAGGCTATTATACTAAGTGAAATAAACCAGACAGAGAAAGGCAAGTATCACGTGATCTCACTCATATGTGGAATATTATGAACAAAATAAACTGATGAACAAAATAGATCCAGAGACATGGAAGCATGGAACAGACCGATGATTCTTAGAGGGAAGGGGGTGGTGGTAGGAGGAGAGATTAACCAAGGAACTTACATGCATATATGCATAACCCATGGGCACAGACAATAGTGCAGTGAAGGCTTGGGGAGGGTGTGGGAGTAGTGAGGAAGGAGTCAATGGGAGGGGCGGAAGGGGACATCTGTAATACTTTCAGCAATAAAGATAATTTTTAAAAAGATCTCTAGCCTTTATAGTAGGCAACAGCACGTTTCCCAAGGGTAAAATATTTGTATACCAGTGACACAGGATAAGGAGGGCAGTTAAGTTCGGCACCCATTACAATAATATTTGTTTACTAAATAATTTAAAACTGATATGAAAAATACATGCATGGGAATTAACAGCTTCATCATCAATCAAAACAGAGTTAATATGGATGAAAATGTTAGTGGTTTAGTATAATTATCCTATCAAGTTGGGAATTAAGAGACACTGAAGCTTTGATGAAGAAATAAAATAAGGCCTGGCTGGTGTGGCTCAGTAGTTGAGCGTCAAAGTTCGATTCCCAGTCAGGGCACTTGCCCGGGTTGTAGGCTCCATCCGCAGTGCGAGGCTTGCAGGAGACAGCCAATGAATGATTCTCTCTCATCATTGATGTTTCTATCTCTCTCCCCTCTACCTTCCTCTCTGAAATCAATAAAGAAATAAAATAAGAAAAAGTGTACAGTTCATAAAGTGGACATCAAAAGGGAAAGGAAACATTAATATTTAAGTGAATTCAACAGTTATCTTTTACATTTTGGTGACAAGTCAAGAATAGAAGTAGAAGCATATTGTCTGAATATGGAGATTTTCACAAGAAGAACAAAAATATTAAAAATAGCTTAACTTTGGAGAGCATGACTTAAAAACAAAAGGTTAAAAGCAGATTCTTGCTTGATTAATTTCTTACCATATGTTTATATTTCTCAGATTAAAACTGCAGCAAATAAAACAAGGTTCCCTCCATTCTGATTTGCCCAAATTCATGGCTCCATCCCATTCTTTGTGTATTTCATTTCTAAATATTCTTAAAAGAAATATCAATATCTTTGTTTATACTTACTCACTTAGTTGCTCTCTAAATTCTAAGGAAACTGCTCTCACATAGCATACAATCAAGCTCTAACCAATGCATCCAAAAATCCCCTGTCTTTTTAAAAATATATTTTTATTGATTTCAGAGAGGAAGGAAGAGGGAGAGAGAGAGATAGAAATATCAATGATGAGAGAGAATCATCGATCGGCTGCCTCCTGCATGCCCCCTACTGGGGATCAAGCCTGCAACCCTGGCATGTGCGCTTGACTGGAATCGAACTGGGACCCTTCAGTCTGCAATCCAATGCTCTATCCACTGAGCCAAACCAGCTAGGCCTCCCCTGTGTTTTTATTTGATATTTGTCATTATTCAAAGTTCTATTTCTTTGACTTCAGGCACTTATTTTTTCTTGGTTTTTCTATCCCTCTCTTCACTACTCCAATTTTTCACTGCTTCCACTTCCCATCTCCATCTCAGTAGCCTCCCTGATCCCATCATTTACCCTTCTTTTCATTGTACACCTTGGCCTCAGCTCTCTCACGTTCTTTCATGTATTATTTATAGTATTCCATTCCCAAGGAGAAATTTGTTTCTTATTATTTCTTCTGATAGAAAGGTCTATGTTTCTAATTCATTCTACATACCTACAAACAAGCTAATTATTCTTTTTAAAAATTCCTACTTTTCTCCGTTTATGTTTTAGCTTTATTTAAGATTACTCTTAATACTAAAGCTAAAATCTTTGAGTCTCCTCCATCACTATCCATCATTATACACATTTGATGGTCCCTGAGTCACCTCATTCATAACTCAGATGTCTATTTTCCCTCATCCTGACACTTTTGTCATCTAATGCTACTGGAAGGAAAGCTAAGATGTGGACTTAAGCATTTCCATTGGAATGACCCAAATGGAGATTTTCATTGACATTAATCAGATAATTTTATTGAAATTTGTTGGGACAGGAAAATTATTGAAATATGAATGGTAGGTAAGGAAGTAAAGTTAGCAAGACTAGACAAGCAAAACAAAAACCATTTTACTAGCCAATAGGAAGGATCAGATGAAAATTGTAAGACTATATAGAAAAGATGATAGTCAAACATAAGGTTGCTGAGAAAGTGGGAGGTCACAGCATTAAAGCAGTACTGGTGCCCAGCCGGCATGGCTCAGTGGTTGAGCATCGACCTATAAACGAGGAGGTCAAGGTTCAATTTCTGGTCAGGGCACATGCCTGGGTTGTGAGTTCAGGCTTGATCTTCAGTGTGGGGCGTGCAGGAGGGAACTGATCAATGATTCTCTCATTATTGATGTTTCTATCTCTCTAGCCCTCTTCCTTCCTCTCTGAAATCAATAAAAAATGTGTGTGTGTTTTTTTTTTAAAAAAGCAGTATTGATGAATCTAAAATCATGTTCTAAAAATATTTTGCTGACAACTTTTACTGTATTCCATGCCTCCACTCTGGTTAGTTGCCTTACAATATATGGCTTCGGTTAAGATAGGCCAGCAAGGGAACACAGCTGAGTTGGGTAAATCTGTTCCGTCTCTTGGAAAATGTATTCAAAGCACATGCTGTATGAGACAGTGAACCACTTATATTTGGCACATATCTGGCACTCACATGCCTAAGAACCAAATTAGTGAATGCCATTTTAATGAGGAACTGGAAGTGTTAGTTTGGTATTTCACAGAAACTTGGACTTAACCCATTGAGGGCTATTTTTTCTTGAGTCTGTTCATTTCTTGCCTGCAACATTTTCTGACTAAAGGGCACAGGCTATTTCTGTTTTCTTTGTGTCCTTTCTTACATGCCAACATGGAGCAGTATTTTGGCACATTGGTAACTTAAACCTTCTATCCAGAATCATACGTAAGCCAGAATCAATGAAAGAAACACGAATAAAATAAAGAACACTAACTTCATCTGAGATTTTTCATTTGAGTAATGGAACAGATGCAACCACTGCTGTATTGTTAGCATCATGAAACTGTCACAGAGATGTAGAGAGATTTACAGAGTTTCTGAGAACAGCTTATCACCTCCTAAAGTTTGCCTTCCAAGCCCCAAAGGCTAAACCTCTGCTCTTAAAGGTATCATTTAAGAAGGGAATCTTAATCACATGAGAGCAATCAATTAACATTCTGTGCTTCTCTTATGTGTTCACTTTTAACTTGGAAAATCTTCAGTTTACATGCTCAAGTTTCACCTGGCTAAGAGTTGGAATAAAGCATTATGTAACATTCTTCAAAATATACTTCAAATATTACCACATGTATTAGGCATTTCTTTACAGTTGAATTAAAGCCAATACAATAATGTTTGGCTTTCATATTTTAATATGTCCAATAGTTTTAACTGTTCAATACTTTATGTATAGTTAAGAAACATAACTCTACAGGTAACTAATGATGTCGAAGCTCAGGAAGTAGGATGCTTGAAGGTTTATTCTGTACCTTGTTCCATCTAGCCACAATTTCTCCTTAAAATTCAGGACCAAAGAATCTCTATCTCTTTATGTTCAAAATTCAAAACGTGCAGAAATACAGAACTTAGTCCCATCTCAGAGAATGAAAGCCATAAGTATTGCACCAGCTAGATACAGCCGTTGTTATGCCTCCCCAATATTCTCTTTTCAAATACACTGCAACGGAAAGATTATGTCTCTCTCACTCAAGAGTAAATAATAGGCACAGGATGGTGATTCCCTCCCTGGACTGCATGTTTATTTAAAAAATCAGCAAGTCATAGGCCAGCAGTTATGTTCTATAGCTATAAGTAACAGAGAGACTTACATGTAGTGTTGCATGAAATTTGTTGACCTGTAGAAGGCCATCAATGCTCACCACTGTCCTTCCTGCCACAGCAGGCAGCAACATTAGGCCTTAAGAGCAATCATCTCTGTTTCTAAACTTAAAAGCAATAATCAAAATGTTATTTTATTTTTAACCAGGAAAAGCACTAATTTTTTTTAATCTACCAATGACACATTAACCTCAGAAGTTTTCTTCCCAATTCAAATAGTATGTGAAACCACAGAGAAATAGTACATAAATCCTCTGTGTATTGATTGTATGTGTATACGTTTTGCTTTAACACCAAATACTAAACTTCACTACCAGTTATCTGTTACCTTATATAAAAGTGTGGTTTTGTACGTTCTTCCTAACAATCTTAAAAGTCCCATGAAAGGATAAAAGCAATTTTATATTAACTAAAATAATAATAATTAGCCAGAGATACAAGGTAAGGGGGAAGCCAAACTTTTCAATGTGCAAAATATGTTTAAATGAGTATAATTTACTTCAAAATGCAAAATATATGGCACACACACAATTCAGTATACAGATGATTATTACAAGACTGTACACTTGAAATCTATATAATTGTATGAGCCAATGTCACAGCCATAAATTTAATTAAAAATATATATGGCACAATTTTAGGAATGGAAATAATTCAGTGATTCTTTGAAAGAAATGAATATCACACAAATAAAATGGTGGGGGAAATACTACTTCTATCTTTATTTTGTTGCTAATTAAAAAGCAGTTATTGGAAAATTTTAAAGTTACAATCTTACGAGCAATATACTTTGGCCAATTTACATAAGCTGTGCTCTGACCTATGTAGAATATTACTTTTAAAAAAGTAGGGCTCTTCATAGGAAGTATTAAAGAAATGCTCCGTCTTCTAGTATTCTCAAATAAAAGCCTAGGTGACCCTCACGTGTAACATCGTCACAAGATGGCCACCACAATATGGCCACCACAAGATGGCTGCGCACACAGCGGAAGCAGCTGCTCTGCGTGGTGAGGCCTGGGGGTCCTGTGGCTCCATGCAGCACAGAGGAGGCTGGTCCCGGCGGAGGAGGCGGGTCATGGCAGGGGAGGGCAGTTGTGGGCAATCAGGCCAGCATGGGTGGGCAGTTGGGGGTGATCAGGCCAGTAGGGGTAGGCAGTTGGGGGCAATCAGACCAGCAGGAGAGCAGTTCGGCGTCAATCAGGCCAGCAGGAGAGCAGTTAGGGGGCTATCAGGCTGGCAGGCAGAAGCGGTTAGGGGCAATCAGGCAGGCAGGCAGGCAAGTGATTAGGAGCCAGCGGTCCCGGATTGTGAGAGGGATGCAGGCTGGGCTGAGGGACACCCCCTCCGTGCACGAATTATGTGCACCAGGCCACTAGTGATATAATAAGACAAATGATATATCAACTCTCTACTTATATAGATCAATAAATATTTAGATACTAGTGCCCTGGTGCACAGATTCATGCACATTGAAAGGAAATTAATTAGAAGGTGGCTGGCAGGGTGAGACTGGGTGAGCGGGGCCAGACATACCCTGGAGTCAACCTCCCACAGTCCCACCCCTGTCGGCCGCACCTGGGGTGGTGCCATGGCTCAAAGGGCATCTGCGGAGTGGGTGGTATCCCTCTGGCAAGTGGGGTCCCTCGGCCTGACCTGCAGGGATCGGGCCGAAACTGGCTCTCCAACATCCCCCCGAAGGGTCCTGGAGTGTGAGAGGGCACTCTGCAAATTTGCTGTTGTACAGAGTGTAGAATGCAAACACAAGTGTGCAGTAAACCAGATTCAGGGCCAACAGTGCTCCAGCAACAACATAACCCACAGCCAAAGGTGGAATCCTGTGGCCCCGCGAGGAATCGGGCTCCCTCCTCTCTGGTTCTGGGGTGCGTCACCTGAGAACCACCGCTGCCAAGTGGTCAGTGCGTGTCATAGGGACCGGTCGGACAGACACTTAGCATATTAGCCTTTTATATATATAGATCTGTGTATTTGTATGTATTTACATATTTATAAATATGCATATTCATATATATAAACTTTTAAATTAATTCACTTAAACCCACACCCCTACAAATACAGGGTGGGGCAAATGTAGTTTTACAGTTGTGAGTATGCAAAACAGAGTTTATTCTTGCATTATTATTTATAAATTATTGGTTTATTTTCCATATGTACAATTGTAAACCTACTTCTGCCCATCCTGTATATTCAAATAAAACTTAATATCAATGAAGTTTCAAGTTTAGTATACTATTCAGCAGATTTAACTTATTGGCTCTTTCATTTACTAAAATATCGACAAGTGTCTGTGATATTTGCAGGCAGTATATGTTCCTTAAAAATATTCAGATAAATAAGATAGGGCTCTTAGAACTGTTGAGGTCAGAGTTGGATTTAGGAATGAAATACGATGCTGATGACTTTATCAATTCTTGAGAATACCCAAATAATAAAAGAAGCATTTGTGTTCAGGCAATTCAGGTCCTGGTCATCACATTTCCTGATTTGAAACTGCCTGCCCTTGGAGTGATCCATGATAACATTCTTTTTCCTGGATTCCAGTCATTTTTAATCATAGAAAACTAAAATGGATTTGTTTCTCCACCGTGCCAGCACACATGCCAGGCTTTTTCAAGAAAAGATCCAGTCCTTTTTTCCTTCCCATTTCTAAAACAATGAAGAAAAAACTAAACATATATAACTGGTATATTTTGGAGACTCCATTTCTACTACATGAAACTGGTACTTCAAGTACTGCCCAGACCACAATTTATAAAATTAAAGACTAAAATTATATATCTGTACATGTATACATATACATGTATGTATATACTTTAAACTTTTATAAAAATAAATGGTCAGGAGTGGAATTTCCCATTTATTGATGTACTTGCTTAGTCATTATCCCTGAGAGTTTACACTGTTCTGAAATAATTGAAGCCAAATAGTTGCAAATGAAAAGGACTATTGCTCTAATGCTATTCCTATTCTCCTTTCTTATCAGAGTTCCTATTGTAGACCTATTATTTACATTCTTTGTCTATTTGAAGTTTAATGATTTTTTGATGATTCATTTTTAATCAATTTCCTGGGAGATGAAATTTAGGTCTATCAATAAAGACGAAGATTTGACATCTTTAGCTAAAGAAATACTGATTCACTGAGGGAAGTGTCTTGCTTATGCTGGCTGACATAATAAGGCACATTATGCAAACAGAATTATAAAATATTTCTCTTTTACATGTCTTCAAAGGGAGGAAGATAAGTGCTTTTTTTCTTTTTGTTTGTTTGTTTTTTCATCTTTATTGTTGAAAGTATTACATATGTCCCCTTTTTGCCCCATTGACCTCTTCTAGCCAGTCCCCGCCCCTCCTGCCCCAGGCCTTCACCACCCTATTGTCTGTGTCTCTGGGTTATGCATATATGCATGCAAGTTCTTTGATTGGTCTCTTCTCACCCACCCACCCTCCTCTGCTTTCCCTCTGAGATTCCACAGTGTGTTCCATGCTTCTATGTCACTGGATCTATTTTATTCATGTTTATTTTATTCACTAGATACCACATAGAAGTGTGATCTTGTGATACTTGTCTTTCTCTGACTGGCTTATTTTGCTTAGTATAATACTCTGCAAGTACTTCCATGCTGTCCCAAAGAGTAAAGCCACCCTCCTCTGCTTTCCCTCTGAGATTCCACAGTGTGTTCCATGCTTCTATGTCACTGGATCTATTTTATTCATGTTTATTTTATTCACTAGATACCACATAGAAGTGTGATCTTGTGATACTTGTCTTTCTCTGACTGGCTTATTTTGCTTAGTATAATACTCTGCAAGTACTTCCATGCTGTCCCAAAGAGTAAAGAATCCTTCTTTTTTACAGCTGCATATTATTCCATGGTGTAAATGTACCACAGCTTTTATATCCATTCATCTACTGATGGGCACTTGGGCTGTTTCCAGATCTTAGCTGTAAATTCTTCTGCTGCTATAAACATAGGGGTGCATACATTCTTTCTGAGTGGTGTTTTGGGTTTCTTAGGATATATTCCTAGAAGTGGGAATAACAGTTCCTGGGTCAAATGGAAGTTCCATATTTAATTTTTTGAGGAAACTCCATACTGTTTTCCACAGTGGCTGCACCAGTCTGCATTCCCACCAGCAGTGCATGAGGGTTCCCTTTTCTTCACATTCTCGCCAGCACTTGTTGTTTATTGATTTATTGATGGTAGCCATTCTGACAGGTGTGAGGTGATACCTCATTGTCGTTTTAGTTTACATCTCTCAGATGATCAGTGACTTGGAATATTTTTTCATATGCCTCCTGGCCATCTGTATGTCCCCTTTGAAAAAGGGAGGAAGATAAGTGCCTTTTAATTTTTATTTGGATTGTTTGTCTTCCTTTTGTGAAGTTGTATGAGTTCCTTATATATTTTGGATATTAACCCTTTATCAAATGTATCATTGGCAAATATGTTCTTCCATACAATGGGCTCTCTTTTGATATTGTTGATAGTTTCTTTTGTTCTGCAGAAGCTTTTTGTTTGCATGTAGTCCCATTTGTTTATTTTCTCCTTAGTTTTCTTTGCCTTAGGAGACATATCGGCAAACATATTGCTAAGAGAGATGTCTAAGATTTTGCTGCCTATGGCTTATTCTAGGTTTTTATGGTTTCACAACTCATGTTTAAGTTTTTTATCCATTTTGAGTTTATTTTTGTGTATGTTGGTGGTCTAGTTTCATTTTTTGCATGTATCTATCCGATTTTCCCAATACCACTTATTGAAGAGACTGTCTTGACTCCATTGTATGCTCTTGCACCATTTGTCAAATATTAATTGACCATAAAGGCTTGGGTTGATTTGTGGGGTTTCTCTTCTGTTCCATTGAACAAAATACTTGTTCTTGTGACTGTACCAGCCTGTTTTGATTTCAGTGGCTTTGTAGTATCACTTGGTATCTGGTATTGTGATTCCTCTAACTTTGTTCTCCTTTCTCAACTTTAAATTTTAGGTTAACAAAATAGTCACACTTAATAGCTATTGTCAAAATACACTTTTACTCTTTTTTTAAAATATATTTTATTAACTTTTTACAGCGAGGAAGGGAGAGAGAGAGTTAGAAACATCAATGAGAGAGGAACATCGATCAGCTGCCTCCTGCAAACCCCCCACTGCGGATATGCCCGCAACCAAGGTACATAGCCTTGACTGGAATTGAACCTGGGACCCTTCGGTCGCAGGCCGATGCTCTATCCACTGAGCCAAACCGGTCAGGGCAACACTTTTACTCTTAATTATACTGAATGTTAGGTTATGCTCTGTGTCAAAATCCAGCTGGTGATATAGCAGAATTTTTTCCAGTTGAAGAACAGAAATAATTTTAGTAATTTTAAACATTTATTCTTGCATGTAACTGAATATATCTACAGGAAATATATGTACCCATAGTATGAATATTTAAAGTAGTAGAAGATGATAATGCCTATAATCTTTAGAGTTTTGTACATATGTTTAAAAAAGAGACTCTGTTGTTTTATTGCTTTAAGAGTTAACTAACTATAGGTAATTTAAGGGCACTGGAAAACATTCATCTCACTTGAACACAAGATGTCAATGATAAATAAGTTTTACCTTCTACTTTTTTAATAATTATGTATCAAATTAGGTTTTTTTTAAAGATTAAGAGTATATTCAACCAATTCAGTTAAGGCATTAATTTGAGTCACTGTTATTATTAAGTTATTTAAATATAGAAATAATATGTATACTTCTACATGTTATAGAATCTCTCTTTTCCTTTTCACTGTTTTATAGAAATCTTTGAAAATTAAAGGAGGTCCTAGAATTTGAATATATTTTCTACTTTAATTAATTGAGTAGAGCCAAATGTAGTTGCATGAATCTTATACAAAATACAGTTAAACATGTTGCTAATAAACTTTTAAAGTGAAATAATATTCATATGTATTTTTTGGTTACCACTCTAGAACTTAACAGAATATATGTGTCATTTTACTGTGTGCTATACGTATATCAATTTGAAAGTGAATTATGTTTTTCTGTATACTTCCTTCATAAAATTGGAGAAAACTGTCTTTTGAAAAGACTTGAAATAATATACATAATAAAACTAAATTTAAAACTTCACAGCATACACAGCAAAAAAAAAATCCAAAAAAATGAAAAAGAAAACCTACTGAATGGGAGAATATATAGGGTGAGGCAAAAGTAGATTTATATTCATGAGTATGCAAAATACAGAGTTTATTCTTGTATTATTAGTTATTATATTATTTTTCCATACAATAGCTGTAAACCTACTTTTGTACCACTTTGTATTTATAAAGTATATATCTGATAAGGCATTAACATCCAAAATTCATCTGACTCAACAGCAAGTAAACAAATAATCCAATTTAAAAATGGGCAGAGGATCTGAATGGACATTTTTCCAAAGAAGATGTACACACGCCCAACAGGTACATGGAAAGATGTTCAACATCACTAATCAGCAGGGTACTGCAAATCAAAGCCACAGTGAGATGTCATCTCAGACCTATTAGAATGCCTATTATAAAAAAGAAAAAAGTAAAGGTTGGCAAGGATATAGAATAAAAGCACCTTCATACACTGTTGGTGGGACTGTAAACTGGTATGGCTACTATAGGAAACAATATGGAGGTTCCTCAAAATTTAAGAATAGAACTATCACATGATACAGCAATTCCATTTCTGGGTATTAATATGAAGAAAACACTAACTCAAAAATATATTTGTACCCTCATGTTTACTGCTACATAATTTACAATAGCCAAAATATGGAAACAACCTAAGTGTTTGTCCATCAATGGATGAATGGATAGACCCAAGCTCATAGATACAGGGAACAGATTGGTGGTTGCCAGAGGCAGGAAATGGGTGAAGGGAGTGAAAAGGAGCAAACTTCCAGTTATAAAACAAACAATTCCATATGTAATGTACTGCATGGTAGCTAAAGTTAATAATGTTGTATTGCATATTTGAAAGTTGCTAAAAGAGCAAATCCTAAAAGTTCTCATCACAAGAAAAAACATTCTGTAACTATGCGTGGTGACAGACTAGAGTTATTGTGGTGATTATTTTGTATATTGAATCATTATTTGTATACCTGAAACTAATATAATGTTGTATGCCAATTATACCTCTATAACAAAATTTCAGAGGAGTATACAAAGTCACATATTTAAAGGAAAAAAGATCATTCAAATATATATTGCTATTTAATGTTTATTAGTGCCATTATTATTGTATTAATTTCCTGAGCAATACGATACCTGTTATGTCAACTAAGGAGTAACTATTCAAAAAGAATCATGAGCCTTAGTGTGGTGGTTTTAAAATATGATGTAAATTTTTGACACTCTTCCTATCAATAGGTGGATTCTAAGTCCCTTCCCCTTTACTGTAGGATGCTCTTAAGTAATCATGTCTAAAATACAGAATGTAGTGGAGGTCATCCTATGTGACTTCCAAGGCTATATCATGAAAGGCATAGCTTCTGTGTGGCTCTTTCCTTGGATTGTTCACTCTGGGAGAAACTGGCTTCCATGGTTTGAGAACAATGGAGCAGCACTGTTGAGAGGCCATTGTAGAGAGGAAATCGCCAGCACCAAATAGGCAGCCACAGAAGTGAGCGACATTGGAAGCAGATCTTCTAGCCCTGTGAATTCTTCAGGTGATTGAGTCATCAAAGATCTGTGTGCAAGTATCTAGTCAGAGGGAGACACATGTAAATGCTCAAAAGTTCAACATATCTTGGCTTGTAAGGTGTGTTGTAGAAGCCAAAAGATAGTCAGTATAACTGAGCATAATGAAAAGGGATGAGTGGGAAAAGGAACCTGATTGTCAGGTAAACTCATCATTTGAAATTACGTTATTGTCACTTTGAGGTACCAGTGCCCATCTCAGTTCTAATAAATTGGTGTCTCAAAAAAGCAGTGTTTAAATCAGAAGAGCTAAAGAAATAGCCATTTCTACTTATTTAGAACATTTCTGGAATGCACATTCACATTGCACTTGCTTGACATTTAATCAGATTTTTAGATTGGCAAGAATGATAGGTTGAAGTTGCTCACTGTAAGTCAGAACACCTCATTTGATAGCTTGCTGAATAATAGATGAAAGTATTATATCCATTTCAATTCTTTCAATTCATGTCCACGAGTACCAACTAAAATATGATTGCTGTTACATGCAAAAAAATATATAACTTCTGCAACACTACCAGGACTTTATTGCTATTATTTTTCCAAGATATGAACTGAATAACTCCTGATGTTTCTTCCTCTTTCTATCACTCATTTTTGTGGAGTGGAAAGTCATTACTTAAATATCCTATATAACAAAAGGCAAATCGACCAAACGGCGGAACAACCAGTCGCTATGATGTGCACTGACCACCAGGGGGCAGACACTCAATGCAGGAGCTGCCCCCTGGTGGTCAGGCTCCAACAGCAGGGGGAGTGCCACTCAGCCAAAAGCCCTGAGCCGAACTCATGACTGGCAAGCGCAGTGGTGGTGGCGGGAGCCTCTCCTGCCTCCACGGCAGCACTAAGGATGTCCAACATGGGGAGTGGGCCAGTTGCCTGAGGGCTCCTGGACTGCAAGAGGGTGCAGGCTGGGCTGAGGGACAGCCCCCCCCCCGAGTGCACAGATTTCGTGCACTGGGCCTCTAGTTTAAAAATATTCAGATTCAAAATGAAGGATACATTAATGATTTTAATAAAAATAAAAATGCTTTCTATTTGTATTCTCATTTTAAAGTCAGGGATGCTGAGATATGAAAGGTGTTAATTTTTATCCAACTTTATACAGAAGCCCTAATTCTCATTTCTTAAAATAGGGCTGACTGAGTGAGGAAAGCCCTTCACTTCCAGGTATGTTAGTGTGTCTTCTACAGGAGTCAAGTCATGAAACATTACATGCCATCACATTCAAGATACATTTTAATTGGATTGCTAAACAGCTTATTGGGGAAAATGAAACTAGGAAATAAAGTATGATCCTGAAATTTAACCTATAAATTAATCCCATAATGAATCTCAGTAAGGATATCTAAAACTCCTTTATGCCCAGCCGGCATGGCTCAGAGGTTGAGCGTTGACCTATGAACCAGGAAGTCATAGTTCAATTCCCGGTCAGGGCACATGCCAGGGTTGTGGGCTCTATCCCCAGTGTGGGGCAGCTGATCGATGATTCTCTCTCATCATTGATGTTTCTATCTCTCTCTCCCTCTCCCTTCCTCTCTGAAATCAATAAAAGTATATTTTAAAAAATAAATATTAGCATAGCTCCTTGTCTTGATTAAACATGCTATATTTTAAGGGACTTAATGGAGGTATCAAGTTACATGAAGAAAAGGTTGGGTTGAAGTTGATCAGCAATAAAAATAAAGTAGAAGAGTTGAAGAAGGAAATGTTTGCAGACTCAGTCAAACCCTATCTAGAAGAGAATGAGTCTTGATAATAAATAATTTTGTGGTCCCAATAAGGAAGAGTGCTTAAGCTACCTAATGGCTGAAGGACACTTCTAAGATTATCTGTCTTCTCTTATTAGATCCCATGTTTCCTTATCAGTGTTTTGGTTATAGATTGGTTTCTCATTATAGACCTGCCTAAGGAAGAAAACCCATTAGGCACATCGACATATGTGCTCCACTGCATATGAACTCTGATATATAGATATGAATAAATAGATAGACAGAAAGATAGATATTTTTAATAATTTTCACATGAATCTAAGCTTGGTGAATATGAATCTAATTTTAAATGATGACTCTGTTATCATTATTATGGCCTTGAGATCTATTATCTGAACCAAAAAGCCTGTGAACTCCAGCCTGGATAATGGCCAATTAAACAAAATAATGTCCCCCAGGGAGGCCTTTGGTAGATGGGCTTCTATAATTTTTTGCGCATTTACATTCCTTTGTCCTTATTTTGAATTTATAAAGAATCACTTGGCAAATTATTCTCAATGGATTCTCCTTTGGGTTTCTTTCTTCTTGGAGGGGCTCTCTTCCAACCCCTGCCATTCACTCCCTTCCACCTTTGGCAATCAAGCAATTCTGGGAAAATATTTTTAAATCATGTATCTCATAAGCAGTTACCATACAAAATATATAAAGAAATCATATAGCACAATAACAAAAAAAACAAACAAAAAAACCACAATCCAATTAAAAAATGGACAGAGGACCTGAATAGACATTTTCCCAAAGAAGACAAACATGTGGCCAACAGGTATATGAAAAGATGCTCAACATCACAATCAGCAGGGAGTGAAAATAAAAACAAGATATAATTTCACACCTATTAGAATGGCTATTATCAAAACCACAAGTGATAACAAGTGTTGGCAAAGATGTGGATTGTAAACTGGTGCAACCACTATGGAAAACAGTATGGAGACTCCTCAAAATATAAGGATAGTAATAGCAATTCCACTTCTGGGTATTTATATGGAGAAAACACCAATTCAAAAAGATATCTACACCCCCATGTTTACTGTAGCATAATTTAAAATACTTAAGATGGTAACAACCAAAGTGGTCATCAATGGTTGAATGGATAAACAAATGTTAAGGTTGGGGGTGTGCAAAATGAGTAATGGTGGTCAAAAGGTGCAAACTTCCTATTATAAAATAAACCCTAGGGATGTACTGTATAGCATGGCTATTATATTTAACTAGGGGCTCAGTGCATGAATTCGTGCACTTGAAAGGAACTGTGGGCCATGAAGCTGTGGTGGGCACAGGAGCGGGTCTCGGCCCATCCTCCGTGCCCCCGCCTGGCCCCTCCTGCTGCGGTCCCCAGTCCCCTGTCTGCCACAGCCCTGCTTCTGTCACCTCCGCTCCCACTGACTGTGCTGGCCCCACTCACACCCGCTGATGGCACAGAGTGATTGGAGCCACGCCAGCCATGGGTGTAAGTGGGGCTGGCGCCATCAGCAGGTGCAAGTGGCAGCTGCTGCCTCGATCACCCCTCAGGAGCAGGGGGAGGTGGAGAAGCCCTCAGGGGCGATCAGGGCTGGCAGCCGCTGCTCACACCCACTGATGGCACGGTGCAATTGGGACAGGCGCCAGGCACCGGCAGCGGGTACAAGTGGCGGATCCAGTGCTGGCAGTGGGTGCAAGTGGGGCCGCCGCCAGCAGTAGTGTGAGTGCTGGGCAGGACCACAGCGTGCGGGAGCAAAGAATTTTCAGTAACCACCAGAGGCTCACCCTGATGACAGCGACCGATGCCCCACCTTGGTCTGGCGCCCCCACTCACCTGCTCCACCAACCCACCATGGCCGACACCCACCATGTTCTGCACTCTGCCACCTGCTGCCGATGCCCGCCATGTTCCACGCACGCCCCCTGGTGGTCAATGCACATCATAGGGACCAGTTGTTTGGTTGTTCTGCTGTTCTGTCTACTTGCATATTAGGGTTTTATATATATAGATTGTACTGTATTGCATATTTGAAAGTTGCTAGGAGAATAAATTTTAAAAGTTCTCTTCACAAGAAAAATAAATTTTTTGTTAATCCTTACCTGGGGATATTTTTTCCATTGATATTTAGAGAGAGTGGAAAGGAGGGAGGAGGAGAGAGGGAGAAATATGGATGTGAGAGAGACACATTGATTGGTTGCCTCCTGCACAGACCCTGACTGGGGCTGGGGTTCAAACCTGCAACCCAGGTCCGTGCCCTTGATTGGGAATCGAACCCGTGACCCTTCAGTGCTCAGGCCGATGCTCTAACCATTGAGAACACTGGCCAGGGCAGAAAAAAAACCTTTAACTATATGTGGTGATAGATGTTTACTAGATGTATGTAGTGACTATTTTGCAATATATACAGATATCAATTCATTAGGTTGTATACTTGAGACTAATATAATGTTGTGGGTCAATTATACCTCAGTGTCTATCAGTAGATGAGTGGATAAAACAACTATGTTACATTTACACAATGAAATATTACTGGGAGGTAAATAAGAAGAAAACTTTACCCTTTGCAACAGCATGGATGGACCTGAAGAACATTATGCTAAGTGAAATAAGCCAGTCATGGAAATACAAGTACCATATGTAAAATCTAATAAACAAACAGAACTAATAAGCCAAATAGAGACAGACTCATAGACAGAGAGCAGGCTGACAGCTGTGGGGGGGGGGGGGGGGGGGCGGTGAGTGAGACTTTCAGGAAAAAAAAAGATAACTCATTGACACAGACAACAGTGTGGTGATGTGGTGGAGAGAGGGGTGGGTAGATGTGGGAGAGAGTATTCCCCCTGATTGTGATGTGGGGGAAAAAAGAAATTATAATAAACAGTAACCAAAATAAAAAAATATATATACCTCAATTTTTTAAAATGTAAAAATAAATAAATAAAGCAATTTTGAAACTTGCAAAAGGTTGGGTATTTTTACTTGCTTTGAAATTTTAAGGGTTACATACTGATATACCTCAATATGTTTGCATATCATTTTGTTAAACTGATTATACTTATGTTATATACAAAAAGTATTTCCAAGGATTATGGTTGCCATTGTTGGGATATAT
>NW_005370031.1:1516609-1519023 GCF_000412655.1 Myotis brandtii | reverse complement strand
TAAATATGTATTGTATAGAATAAAATAAACTATATAATAAAATTTCACACCAGAAGCCATGGATTATTTAGATAGCTATAACTATTTTTTTAAATTGTTTATCTACTCAAGATTAAAAAGTTAAATTTGGTAGCAAGCACAATGGAGGGTAGTGTAATGGAGGCCATATTAAATGCCAATCACCCAAAGTTGTATATATCCATTTCCCTCCTCTAAATAATAAGGCATTTTTTTCCTTTAAACCCAAGTACCTCTACAAGCAATTCTTCTTGGTACTTATAACAAGGAGAAAAAATCCCTCTTCTCTTACTTGAGTACATTTCCTTTAGGCAATAAAAATCCTAAGGTGCTTTAGGTGAAATTTTGAGCTTGGTTGCTATAGCATGCATTTTCTGATATAATATTCCCATTGATCTGAACGTTGTTATTTTCTTTGTTGGTCAGTGTTATTGTTTGTATATTTACTATAATCCCCACTCAAAACACTTTCTGAAAGTAGCAAACAAAATATAATTATTCTCTGTGTTAGGATAGAAGATTGATCATTTTATGATATATTCCTATTTAAAATGTGCTACAAAATATACTCTTCTACTAACAATGATTTTGACATCAACTTATGTTACAAGAAACATGGTCACTTTTTTTGCTTTTAAAGGCTGTTAGGATATAAATTCTATATTCTTTGAATCTAAAACTGAAATGTGGCCTATTGTTTTCAACTCTCCAAGGGGACTTCGTATTTGTATTCATTAGTTGTCTCCTATAAGATATTCTGCAAGAACTGACACATGGATATGTTTATTAAAACAATGAAAAGTTCCCAGACAGAACCTTGAAATGCCAAATATCTGCTAACAAAAAGCCCACAGGCAAACAAGTGTCTGAGAAAAGCAAGGCTGGATATTGAAAGAGACCTGGCAAGTAACAAAAGTGTAGCAAAGGAAAGGGTTTGACTACAGTGGTAATGGCCTGATCATGGCTCCTTAGCAGTGGAAATGGTGCTATTTTTTAAATACATTTTTATTGATTTCAGAGAGGAAGGGAGAGGGAGAGAGAGATAGAAACATCAATGATGAAAGAGACTCATTGATCAGCTGCCTCCTGCACTGCCCACACTGGGGATCAAGCCTGCAACCCAGGCATGTGCCCTGACTGGGAATCGAACATGACCTCCTGGTTCATAGGTTGACACTCAACCACTGAGCCACACAGGCTGGGCAATGGTGTTATATCATTAAGAAACTAGCCAAATCTTGGTTAGTATAAGAGAGCCACAACCTAGAGCAAATATTTTACTATTTTCTTTTTTTTTTTAATTTTTTTTTATTGCTTAAAGCATTACAAAGGGTATTACATATGTGTCCTTTTTTTCCCCGCCCTTGACAATACCCCGGCTGAAGTAACCCCCAGCCTTCTGATGACACATTAACCTAATATTTACCTAAGACAAGGTGAGGGATCATTTCCTTTCCCTGAAACATTGAGATGAAACAGTCTGCGTATGGAATAGAATGAAATCCTATGGGATTTTGAACAGAAAAGGGAAGATTTAGTGATCTTTATTTAGGCTCTTGCTCCATCAGATTTTCTTAGCCAACCAAAGAAAAGATTAAATGACACTAAGAACTGATTTAGAAATCTACCAGTTAAGGCTTTAGGAATTGGCCCATTACCTACAATTTGCACCTTGAAGGTAGAGAACAATCATGATCCCAGAGACTGCATTACTCCTTGAGTCACACCAGAAGGCATGTGCTGGTAAATATGGTTCTGAACTGTTCTATGTGGTAATCTACTAAAAACCCGACTTGGCATAAAAATAGATTGCACAAAATCATACTTAACTGAATCATCTCATATGAACAACCAGCTCACCTAGGAAGAACAAAAGGAAAGGTGTTGGCATTTACTGAGTATCCACTATGTTATGTTAGGCTGATTGCTACTCATTTTCGTATACTCAATTTACTTTAAAACTCAGCATATCTCTAGGGGGAGGTGCTCTTGGTTACAGAAAACAGAGGTAAATGAAGTACGCAGAAATGAAGTAAATTACCCATGCTTCGCTTTGTCCTACCTCCACCTACCTCCAATCTAAGTTTCATCCAGATGTTTAAAACCAACACACAACTATCTTGCTCCTCTCTGCAGAACAAATGAAAGAATAGATATAACTACACGAACATATGCAGGATTTTAATTGACATTGGATTATGTTGATAAAATGGTTTAAAGTTTGGAATCTTTAAAACAGTCTTCCTATTCAATAATAAATCAATTCTAAATTTTTAAAATGTTCTCTTGTAGAGTTAAAAAATACTGTCAAAGAATATATTGATTTTAACATTTTAGCCTTCTTTTTGTGGTATTTTAAGATATTGAGTTTATTGAATCAGAGACAATTATTGTTT
>NW_005370031.1:1504696-1516591 GCF_000412655.1 Myotis brandtii | reverse complement strand
TTGAATTATAAGTAATTTTTATATAATATAATTTGAAGAAAAAAGTAGATACAAAGAAATTTAAGTTCAAAAATAAAAAAGAAATAAACTATCTCATACCATACACAGAGATTACATAATTAAAATTGAAAACATTTTAACTTTCATTAAACAACTTTCTGAAAGCTCTCATAATTCTTAAAATTTTTGTTTTTGTCTTCTGTAGAATTTTTCAGGCACAGATTCAGATTCATGTCAGGTATAAATTAAGGTGTTTTGTCACAATTTCAGTATTTATAACTCCTATTGTTTTCTTGTTTAATTGTTTTTGCTAGCATTTCTAAAATGTTCATGAGTAATATTTTTAAGGCATTTCATTCCTATTCTGAATTTAATAGAAAGGCTTCTGGACATTGATCATTTAGTATGTTTTTACTGATCTATGTGTTTGCATAAACATGTGTGTATAAATATAAATAACAAATACAAGTATTACATTAATGATTATGAAGTATCCTTATATTTTTTTCTTTTAGTTTGGTATTTTACTATTAGGAATCAAATGCCTTATTGACTTCTATAAAAATAATGGTATGACTACTTTTGACTTATTGCAATGCTTGTATCAACCAGTTTTGTACTTGTAGTATAAATACCTGTTTGTCTTGAAGTATTATTCTTTTACTGTGATCCTGAATTATATTGACTAATATTTTATATAGAATTTATGTGTGAGCATAAAGAAATACTATTCAATTGTGTTGACTTGATATAACTGTTTTCTAGCTTCATATAAATATCTTTGTAATGGTCTTACATTCTTTATTATTTGCAGAAGTAATGGTATACAATCACTCTATTCCCAATGAGTTTTTAAAAAATCTATATAATAAAAGCATAATATGCTAATTAGACTGGATGTCCTTCTGGACATCCTTCCAGACAAAGCCACAGCGGGCAGGGGCCGAGGCAGAGGCCCCCGGCCATGGCGGTGCTGGGCAGGGACCGGGGCCAAGGCCCTTGCATGAATTTCGTGCATCGGGCCTCTAGTGATATATAAAACAGTAGGCCAGGTTTTAAGAGAGTAGTTTCTTTGACTACAATCTCTAATTCTTCCATAGTTAATTTGTTTATTGTGTTTTTCTAACTGTACTTGAATAAACTTCAGGATTTTATATAACACTTGAAAATCTATTAACCTTGATTTGTAGAAAATAGTTTCCTATAATCCTTTCATTTTCACATGCATTTCTTATTTTCCCCTTTCTCACATCTTGCTTAACTAGTAGATTATTTTATTTGATTTATCAAATGATTACTTCTTGGATTTATTTATCAACTACTGTGCTCTCTTTTCCTTCCATATCTTAAAAAAATTAATCAGTTTTAACATATTAAGATATTTCTAGGCTTCTTTATTGTGTTTTTGTTGTTGTTGTTGTTAATCCTCACCCGAGAATATTTTTCCCATTAATTTTTTTAGAGAGGGTGAAAGGAAGGGGGGAAAGACAGAGAGAAACATTGATATGAGAGAGACACATTGATTGGTTGCTTCCTACATATGGGATTGAGCCTGTAACCTACATATTGGTCCTTGACTAGAATTGAGCCCTTCAATCCTCAAGTCGACGCTCTAACAACTAAGCCAAACTGGCTAGGGCTAGGCTTCTTTATTGTTGTCACAATATATCAATTACATGGGATGGAACCAGAAAAGCAGAATCAGTAAGATATAAATATAATCTATATATATGAGCCTAAGCAACCGTTAAGACCAGATGACCAGCCAGTAGCTATGACGTGCACTGACCACTAGGGGGCATATGCTCAATGCAGGAGCTGCCCCCTGGTGGTCAGTGCGCTCCCACAGCCAACCTCCCACAGTCTCTCCCCCTGGCCAGCAGGCCCCGATCGGCCCTGATCACTGGCCAGGCTGAGGGACCCCACCTGAGCAGGAATTCATGCACTGGCTCTCTAGTAAATATATAATACTTATCTCTACCTATCTGAGAAAATATAAGGAATTGGCTTATATGATTGTGGTGGCTTATTAAGTCCAATATCTTATGTGAAGGGAGTCAGGAAGGGACAATCATGAACAGGTTGGAACTGTTAACAAGAAAACATTCAAACCTGTAAAGAATTCTTATGAGTTTATTTGAGCCAAACTGTTGAAAATTGCTGGGAAGCAGAATCTCAATGAATTAAGATAATGATACGGAGAATGGCAGTTTTTCGCCTATTTTTATACATTACCATAAAAGGAGGAGATGTAAGTGGGTTACAAGAAATCAACATTGGTGATAGATGAGGGAGGTGGGAGAAAGCAAGGCAGGGAAACCTCTGGGATTGGATAAAAAGTGAAATGATAGACACATACTTCCTTTACACAGGTGGGCACTGGATAGTTAACAGTCGACAATTAACATGATAACAATAACAAGGGGGAAATCTGTGGTCTGCTCCCTGACGCCATTTGTTGTGCCCTGAGGGGCCTGGAAAAATGAAAGTTACAGGTAACCCTGATCCACAGGTAGTATGTTATTTTAGATGCAAAAAGACAATAGGTTCAATAAAGATGGAAGTTGATCTTTGTCAGGGAAGATACTGGTCTAGGACATGACTACCCACTATAAACTGCTTTTTAATTAAAGGTTTTAATTGCAGACCATCCTTTGTGGTTACTTTAGGTCTCTTGAGCTTGCAAGGCCACCACACAGGTCTTTCCTGAGTTAGGTTAGCATGTGGCCCCTTTTCATCCACAGAGTGCATGGCCATGGGACCAGAGGCAGCCAGGAAGGAAAGATTATGAGTAAGGTGAAAATTGTTCATGGCATGGGTGGACCCCAGTGAGCACAAGTGGAGGAATATCGTCTTTCTCTCAGGGAAGCCTCAGCTCTGCTTTTTAGGCCTTCCAACTAAATGTCAGCTCCAACCTACCTGAAAGTCACCTGATTCGAGATTTGAATTATATTTGAAGGACCCATTCACAAGAAAACATAGTGTTTGAATGACTAGAGACTAGTCTAGCCAAGGTGACATAGCAAAAAAAGCCATCCACCCTATTTTCTGTATATTCTGTTTTCCTTCTTTTCTCTTTTCTAGTGCTTTCTAAAGTGAACGGTCTGTATTTAGTTTGACTTGAGATCTTTATAAATATAAATATCTTATTCAGACCTTTGTTTCTCAGTTATTTTGTGAAAATAAACCATGGAACTTTATTTTGGCTCCCAATTTGCATGAGTATAGCACAGGTTTTGAGGGATCCCCCTTCAATGAACTTTCTCTATTTGGGATAAAATAAATTTGTTGGCATTTAATTCATGATTCTCCCATTCCTGTACTTGAATATCCTGTTGTCTCATGTTCCTCCCACTCTAAATTCTGCTTTGGGCTTAGAAAGTGAAATTCACCATAGATCTGGTACCAGCAAGGCTGAATTTTTCCTTTATTGTCTTATAAATAAGGTTGATATGTATAACTGAGATTTCCTAATTGCTTGAAGTAATATCATAAAGGGGAATATAAGCTAGCACAGGGGAGAAAACATCTTAACATTACTGCTCACAAAGGCCCTGAATTCATGTCATCATAAAATGTTTATCTTCTGGCTCTAAACCTAACCAAGGTGAACCTTCTGGCGTGCATATATATAAAATCTCAGGGGTGGGCTAAAGTAGGTTTACAGCTGTAATACAAATAAATAATAATATAATTAATAAAAATACAAGAATAGCCCTAACCGGTTTGGCTCAATGGATAGACCGTCGGCCTGTGGACTGAAGGGTCCCAGGTTCGATTCCGGTCAAGGGCATGTACCTTGGTTGCCGGCACATCTCCAGTACGGGGTGTGCAGGAGGCAGCTGATCGATGTTTCTCTCTCATGGATGTTTCTAACTCTCTATCCCTCTCCCTTCCTCTCTGTAAAAAATCAATAAAATATATATTTAAAAAATACAAGAATAAACTGAGTTTTGCGTATTCACAACAGTAAATCTACATTTTCCCACCCTTGTAAGCACACACACACACACACACACACACACACACACACACACAGATACATACATATACATATATTGAAATATAGGCATACCTTGGAGATATTGTGGGTTCAGTTTTAGAACACCACAATAAAGAGAGTATTGCAGCCCAGCCAGTATGGCTCAATGATTGAGCTTCGACCTATGAACCAGGAGATCATGGTTTGATTCCCAGTCAGGGCACATGCCCAGGTTGTGGGCTTGATCCATAGTGGAGGGTGTACAGGAGGCAGCCGATCAGTGATTCTCTCTCATCCTTGATGTTTCTATCTCTCTCCCCCTCTCTCCTCTCTGAAACCAATCCTATATAATAAAAGCCTAATATGCAAATTGACCAAACAGTGGAATGACCAATGGAATGACTGGTTGCTATGACATGCACTGACCACTAGGGGGCAGATCCTCAACACAGAAGCTGCCCCCAGCCTGCAGGCCCCAGGCCAACCAAGGTGGGTGCCAGTGGGTGCCCCTCCAATCACTCTGCCGGTCATCCCACAGAGGGAGGCGACCAGTGGTGGGGGCAGGGGATGGAGCTGGCCGGCGAGTGGGTGGTGGGGAGGAGGGGCCAGCGAGTTGGTGGTGCCAGGCCGGCTAAGGTGGGTGCCAGTGGGGCCCCCCTGATTGCCCCACCGGTCACCCCACAGATCAGCCCTGATCACCAGCCAGGCCTAGGGACCCTACCCATGCACAAATTTGTGCATCGGGCCTCTAGTAAAAATATATTTTTAAAAAGGAGAGAATTGCAGTAAAGTCAGTCACACAATTTTTTGTTTTCCCAGTGCACATGAAAGTTTTATTTACACTATATTATAGTCTATTAAATGTGCAGTAGCATTAAATTAAAAAAAATGTATATACCTTAATTAAAAAATACTTTATTGCTTAAAAAAATGGTCTAAGCCTGTTGGAAAATGGTACCAATAGACTTGCTACATGCAGGATTGCCACAAATCCTCAATTTGTAAAAAAACACCACATAATATCTGTGAAGCACAATAAAACAAGGCATGTCTGTATATAAAATATACATACATGTTATGTACACATACATTACATACATATGTTTACTATATACACACATCATCTGCTGCTGCAAAAGTTCAATTTGATCATACTTTATTGCACAGTGCAATTCAAACTCAATTTATCCAACTCATGGTCTTATATTTCTCTGTCATAAAGGCAATTAAATTTTGAAAATAAAAATTATTTCTATTAGCAAATATTTATGTCTGTAGCCCATCCTCAAAGCAGAAAGAGCTAAGGCCAGATTGTATTTCCTTTTCCTTCTACTACATAAATATAATGACTGGGGTTTTTATTTTGTTTGCTGGAGTTATATTGTGATTACTCATACATAACTGCTTTTGTTTCAGGAATTATTGGCTGCTTCCTGCAGGACCCACACTGGGGATGGAGCCCGAAACCCAGGCATGTGCCCTGACCAGGAATTGAACCAGTACTGGCAGCCTCTCAGTATACGGGATGATGCCCAACCACCTGGGCCACAACGGCCAGGGCAACATCCCAGTATTTTTATAGATGCAGTATTCATTGCAAATTTTTTGGATACAGCTTTTCCAATTATCTTTTATTTTCTCAATAAGCATTCTCTAGAAGAGTGAAAGCATGATAAATATCTAAGTCACTTGCTTTTGAGAATATATCATCTTCATTTGTAAAAGGCAGCTTGGTTGAACTTAGAATTGTAGTGTATATGTTTCTCCAGAGAAAGTACAGGACATGGGTTTCAGCAGCAAAGAGCACATGGCTCAGGAGGCCCTTCCAGCCATTATCTAACCCTCATACAGTTGTTAAAATCAAAACAAGCATAGAACAACCTTGAAAATTCCTTGAGCAGACAAAACCAGTTTATCCATACAAGTAAAGCTTAACCTAGCTTATTTTACAAGACTAACTTGACCTGGGTCATTTCTTGTTCAAGAAAGTTCAACAGGCCCAGCTGGTGTGGCTCCGTGGATGAGCTTGATCCAAACCAAGAGGTCCCCAGTTTGATTCCAAGTCAGGGCAAATACCCGGGTTGCGGGCTCAATCCCCAGTGGGGGGCGGTGCAGGAGGCTGCTGATCCATGTGTCTCTCTCATCATTGTTTCTATCTCTCTAGCCCTCTCCTGTCCTCGCTCTCTAAAAAAAATCAATAAAAATATTTTAAAATACATATTTTTTAATTCAAAAAAATGAAAGTTTATCAGAATACCTGATGATATCATCAAAGTCATTCAAACCGTGAACCAGAAAAATCTATCAGACTGAAACTGCCATCCTCATTCCATCATCTGGAGATGCTTCAAACAAATCTAGAAATTTTCTCAACTGGCTGCTCTCCAAACTCACAAAAAGAATTTATAATTTGCTCGAACTATTAACCTTTGTTTTTCTTTTGTTTCCATAGAAATGCCTCATTTAATTACTTGATTGCTCACATCATTTAGAGGCCTAATTTAGGAGGAAGCTCACCTGCAACACGGCCTCCTGAAATAAAGCATCCTCACAATCATCCTATCCTAAGTAATTATGAGGATATGTGTTTGCTAATACATCATGTTGTGCCTATATAAATAACTTAAACAATTATAACCTATTTGAGTTATTTAATTGTTAAATCATGACTCCTGGGAATCTCTGCTCCAAGAAATTGTTCAATCCTTGGCTTCTATTCATTCTCCTCATAGTCATCATATTATCCTCTCTAGTGCATCACATACTCTCAAAGATCTGAAATGCCTGGATGCAGCCACTCACATGCCAAATGGTATCCATCAGGATCAGACAACTGGATGAAATCAACAATAACTACGTAAACAATGAAGACTCTAAGTACATGGCCCTCAGGCTTGTCCACTCAACTTAATGGAAACGGGGGACATGTAATTCTTCCTCCTAACTATATCAATGATGGTAACTGAGAATAACGCTATACTAGTTGATCATACTCTCAGCTTGCTGAGAGAGGGACAAAAATGGGGGACTTTGCTAAAATAAGAAACAAATGGAGAACAGCCTTGAAAATTCCCTGAGCAAACAATGCAAACAGAATTTAATTTAGATTGTGCTGCAAGATGGATCTGACCTGGGTCATTTCTTTTTTGTGCCTCTGAAAATCATAAGCAAAACTTAAACTGTGTCCCAAGGTTGATATGAGGTAACCACTAACCAATTTCCTATCATTTAAGAAAATTATATTAAAACCAATCACTGTGAGGAATAGTCACCGCTTTTGTCAACAATACATCATGTTGAATGAGTGAGCTTTAGAACAACATATCCCTGAGTTTTCATTTAATGTTTTGGTTTGAGTGCTCCCAGTTTGTGAACTGTCTTTTGGTATGTGCACAACAAACTTTTACTAGTTACTTTGGTGATTCATTTGTTTTACTTCTGCTATTTTTGAATTTTTGGCAGTGAATCCAGAAGACTACAGGTCAAAACAACAAAAACAAGACTCTTCAGATGGGGAGGCACTACCCTTTATGCAGGGGTGGGGAACATCCGGCCCTGAGGCCACATAAGTCCTGTGAAATCATTTGGTCTGGCCCGCCAAAGCATTAGGAGTGGGTTAATTAAATGTTTGACCAAATACAGCAGGCGAATTTTTAACTTGATAAGTTTGTATGGCCGGTGAATGATGTTATAAGTATCCAAATGGCTCTTTGCAGAAAAAAGGTTCCCCATCCCTGCTTTTTAGCATCAGTCTGATCACATACTGAGATCCAGAGGGTCCTTTCAGTCACCATACAGACCTCTGGATACAAACTCAACGACCCTTATAGCCACCAGCCAGTCCAAGATTGGTATCCCAAGGGCCTTTGACACTGTAGGCTGCCTACTGGCAAACTTAGGGCCCTATCGGCAATCATTCCAGTCTCATGCTAGTGACTCATGGACCCTTTCTGAAACCCAGGTGCTGTGAAATCCACAACTCCTAAGAGGCCATCAGCAGGAGTAGCACTTCCGCTTCAGTCCACCTACCCCTCTCAGATCCAAGGACTCTCCAGGAAACCTACCTGCAGAATGCAAGCATGGGGCACTGTTGTTGAGAGGATGCAGCCACTCTGCAAAAACAGTATGGAGGTTCCTCAAAAATTAAAAATGGAACTGCCAGGCCCAGCTGGCGTGGCTCAGTGGTTGAGCATCAACCTATGAACCAGGAGGTCATGGTTTCAATCCCCAGTCAGGGCACATGCACGGGTTGCTGGCTGGATCCCCAGTAGGGGGCATGCAGGAGGCAGCTGACTGATAATTCTCTCTCATCATTGATGTTTCTATCTCTCTCTCCCTCTTCCTTCCTCTCTGAAATAAAAACAAACAAATATATAATAATAAAAAAAGAACTCCCTTATGACCCAGTGAATCCATTTCTGAGTACATATGTGAAGAAATGTAAAACACTAATTCGAAATAATATATGCACTCCTGTGTTCATGACAGTGTTATTTTCAAAGCGAAGCCATGGAAACAACCCAAGGGCCCATCAATATAGAAGAGTGGGTAAAAAGTGGTGGTACGTACATATATACAATGGAATATTAATCAGCCAAAATAAAGAATGAAATCTTGTCATTTGCAACAGTGTGGATGGACCTAGGGTATTATGCTTAGTGAAGTAAGTCAGTCATAGAAAGGCAAATACCGTATGATTTCATTTATATGTGGAATCTAAGAACAATATTAACAAACAAAACAGAAACAGACTAATAGATACAGATAACAGACTGAGGGTTGTCAAAGGAGAGTGGTATTGGGGAACTGTTGGAAAAAGATGAAGGGATTGAGAAGTACAGATTGGCAGATACAAAATAGTCATGGGTATGTCAAGTACAGCATAGAAAATGTAGTCAATAATATTGTAATAACTATGGATGGTGACAGGTGGGAACTGGAAATATTAGGTGGGGGGAGACACTTTGTAAAGTCTATGATTGTCTAACCACTGTGCTGCACACCATAAACTAATGCAAAATAATACTGAATGTATACTGTAATTGAAAAGAATAAAAATAAATTAAAAATAAAAAACTTTAATATCAAATATTATACTGATGAGAAACTAGAATTTATTTTTCTCTCTGTTAAAATGAAACTATTTTTCTTATATTATTGGTCTGCTCCTAGTAAGATGTTATAAAAGCTTTGTCTTTTTCTTCTGGTAATCTGTTTTGAAGCAAAATAAGGTATGTCTAATTAGAATAATTTCCTGTGCCTTATGTTGACTTTATCAAGTCCTTGGCTATTTAGAAAAACAAAATGTTCTCACTTTTAAAAGACCTAAGGTTTTTTACAATCATATTACTTCCAATATTTACTTTTAAAATCTTTCATTGTCACTTGGATTAAATATGTAGCCAAATATTGTTTTTCACTGACCCATGATCCCATTTAATGTTCAAACTTCCTGACAAATTTTGACATTTCACCTTCCTCAAATGGAATCCAAAATGGTAACTTTGTACCTAAAACTGTCTTTGAATTCCTCAGAAGGCCCCTGGATAATAACAAAGGATTTGTTCTTTCATCTTGTAAAAAGAGAGTTGTTGAAATAATTAGGTTTATTTGATATGTTTTGAGTTACACAGGAAACGTTGTCAAATTAGGAGAGACATTTAGCTTTCCCTAGGCTAAATATGCATGGGTAAAATGTTATTAATATAAATATTTAAGAAATTATATGAAATTCCTAGAGATTTATCAATGTCCTAGCTGTAAATGATATTTCCATTCATCAGAGTCCTAGCTGTTTTTCTTGATATTAGACAACAGTATAATATTATTAGTGTTAATTTCAGTTATTTTTTAAATGTTGACTTGGTCACAATTTTACTTCTAAAATTGAATCCAATATGTTCCAGTCCAGTGTTTTTTAATTGAGAATTCATATCACTTAACTATGGAGTTTTATTAATATACAGATGCTTAAGACCTACTCCAGACTTGGTATTCTTGATATATTTTTGGTATATTCTAAATAAATGCTTGATGTAGTCATGGTATATTATGTCTCAGAATTATTATATATCTAAAGATTATTTTTATCTGTAAACATTATGTGAATTAGATAACCAGTCTTCATTGAACATAGGGATCATTGTTACAGTTATAGATACTTTGTCTAAAACTTTTTTGGGGTTGACTTTATTTTATTTTGCATGCCATAAAACCACCAAATTTCCTGGTTAATCACATTATTTTTATAATGAACTTTCATTAGATCTTTCATTTTGAAAACCAGTAATAAATTAACCACAGCCATTTTATGTCTTTTGTCATCTACAGTAGGGAGCAGTATAGGATTAAGCCTCAGACTGACCTGTGGCAGGGCCACAAACAAGTCCCAGCCTGGAGGGCAGAGCTCTCCCAGCATAATTAAACCTGACCTTATAGCCCTCCCTAATTCCTTCCTACTAGCTAATGGGCTGTGGGAGGTGCAGCAAGTGTTGCCAAAACAAAAACCTTTGTATACATATTAATCCACCCTTGTTTTAATCAGACTGTATAAAATAAACTCACTGTATAAAATAAACTCGCTGTATCAGCTCTGGGTCACTGTCTCTCCATCAGAGGACAGCTGTCCCACCCGGCCCCAGCTTTTTCCTTCCATCTCTGTGTCTGTCTCTTTCTTTCATTGTGTCAATCCCCAGCTGCCCCTACTCAGGAACTGGACCCCTCTCTAGCCGCACTGGATGCGGAAATGAGAGAAATATTTATAATCTACAGGTAGTTTTGGGGGTTTTTTTTGCATGTATATACTTTGATGCTTCCCTGAAAGTGTATGCCATCATCTACAGGCCAGAATGTTTGTCTTCAACAAAGAAGGACGATCTCAGAAACCCAATGAAAAGGACTGTGGTGGTTATGTGTACTCATGGGCACAGGCTTCTGATGGCGTCACTTAAACAACTTTGAGGCCATACCAGCAGCTAGAGTCAGGATTTCCAGAACACTGGTGGAAAAACAATTCGTTCATGAGACTGGAAACCCAAAATCAAATGGAACAAGAATTAATTACATAGGACTGATTGAATTGATGAAGGCTGATTATAGGTTTTCTTAGGAATATTCCTGGTACTTTAATGTTCTATTTTCTACATGTAAGCTATCTCTAAGTCATAACCATTCAGTAGACTATGCTTTTGTAAAAAGAAATGAAACATTTATTTTTCTCTCCCTGCCTGAGCCCTCTATAATTCAGAAATTCTTGTTGAGTATTCTTATTTTAAGGGCAATATAGTTATTTGCATAGAGTCAATGATTCCATCCTCCTTGTTAAAAGAACATACTTGGAATCATTGGTTATGCAACCAAGGCTTTGTCTGGAGTATAATGTTTGAGAATCAATTTCATTTAATAAGATATGACTAGACACTTTTAAGGAGCTAAGGTTGACTTTATGGAGCAAATTCTTACAAAACCCTTTTGGGGGGAAAAATGGCCTGCTACCTCGCTTACAAGAGTTCTAGCTTTACATGTATGTAAGAAAAATCACCCCATGGCATGGCAAAGAATCTTAGGATATTTTGGTGACCTCAAGAAAAGAGAAAAAAGAAAAGAAAAGAGATTCATCCAAATCTATATGTAACTCAGATATGATGGAACATGTTCTTGGCTTGGCTTTCTAGCCAAAGATGGGGGTTGGGGTGCTAGTGAAGGGATTAAGAAGTATAAATTGACAGTTACAAAATAGTCACGGGCATGTAAAGTACAGCATAAGAAATAGAGTCAATAATATTGCAATAACTATGTATGGTGCCAGGTGGATACTGGGAATATCAGGGGGGAACATTTTGTAAAGTATGATTGTCTAACCATTATGCAGTACACCTGAAGCCAATACAAAATAGTGTTGAAAGTAAACTGTA
>NW_005370031.1:1499669-1504632 GCF_000412655.1 Myotis brandtii | reverse complement strand
AATAAATAAATAAATAAATAAATCTGACGCTAAATGATGGTAGCTGCCATGAAAGGAACACCAGCCTCCCCTAAAATGAGCCACCACTGTTGCCTGGCACACTGCCTTGTCAAGTTCCCAATGCCATATCCTGGCACAATTCTAGATAATGGCAAAGTACATCACTGCCAGGAGCAATAGCCACATTACTTCAGCAATTTGAAGCAAAGATGACAAAAGACTAGAAAACCAGAAACCCAGGGCAATGCTCAATGTGAATCAAAACAAAGATAGACTCTGCATTTTTAATGTTTTTCTGAGTATAAATCTATGCATATTTTTTAAAATTAAAATCTACAGAAAATATACAAATTAAGTAAGGATTCTAAAAAGACACTTTAAAATTCCAACTTGAGATTCCAGCAAAGAAAACTTGAAAAGGCTTATATAAAAAATCCTTCTCACTGCATCTATTTAAATAATCATGCCAATTCTAATGAGACCAGCCTTATTTTGTGATCCAGAATAATATTTCTTTGAAATTATTGTTGCTCAAAAGGGGGGAGGGGTGACTGTACAAAAAAAAAAAAACAAAACAAAAAAAAAACAAAACCTGTGTTTCTGAAAAGGTGCTAAACATTACTAATCATTAGGGAGATGCAAATCAAAACCATAATGACATATCACCTCACACCTGTCCAAATAGCTATCATTAAAAAACAAGAGATAAAACGCTGGCGAGGATGTAGAGGAAAGCAACCCCTTTGAGACCACGTGGAGGGACCTGGAGAGTATTATGTTGGTGGGATTGTAAATGTGTACAGCCACTATGGAAAACAGTATGAAGGTTCCTCAAAAAATTAAAAAAGAACTACCATATGATCCAGCAATTCCACATCTGGGTATATAGCCGAGGGAAATGAAATCACTGTGTTGAAGAGGAATCTACACCTCCATGTTTATTGCACCATTATTTACAATAGTCAAGATGATAAAGAAAATGTGCTATAGGACACACACACACACACACACACACACACACACACACACACACACATACACAATGGTATTAAGCCTTTAAAAAGAAGAAAATCCTGCCATTTGCAACAAATATGACACTTGAGGATATTATGTCAAATGAAGTAAGTCAGAGAAAGACAAGTACTGTCTGATCTCAATTATATGTGGAATTTAATAAAAAAGCTCAGAAAAGTAGATCAGATTTGGTTATCAGAAGTGGGAAGAGTGGCAACCTTTTGGGATTGAACCCTTTGCCTGTGGCATCTGATGCTATCTGCACGTAGATAGTATTAGACTTGAGTTGAATTCTTGGGTACCCTGTAGATAGGCGTTTAAGTGTATGGAAGTAACCCAATATGATTTCAAATGAATAATGATATTTAGAAACTTAGTACACTTACTGGCTTTGAGGACATTTTCAAATCTTTCATCCATTTTTAAAACTAGCTTTCTTTTCATTTACTTATTGATTTGAGGGAAAATTGCAGAATATACAATCTTTTCTAGCATGCATTGAAAACTTATAAAAGGGGCCTTATACTGGATCATAAAGCAAATCTCAAGGAAATGAAAACATACAGAAGTTCTTTTATCAGTATATAGCTGTCCTAGAAATAAATAAAGATAAATAACCCTTACCCTTTCCCTACAGTTTCTGGATTAGGTGTTAAACATCTTTCTAGTACAAGTGTCCCTCTCCCCCTATTGCAATAGTCAGGATGAGTGGATAAAAAAGCTGTGGTACATTTACAAAATAGAATACTATGCAACAGTAAAAAAGAAGGATCTCTTACCCTTTGAGACAGCATGGAGGGGCCTGGAGAGTATTATGCTAAGCAGAATAAGGCAGTCAGAGAAAGACAAATATCACATGATCGCACTCATATGCGAAATCTAATGAACAAAATAAACTGACCAACAAAGTAGATCCAGAGACATGGAAGCATGGAACAGTCTAAGAATCTCAGCGAGAAGAGGGGAGGTGGGTGCGGGAAGAGATTAAACAAAGAACTTATATGCATATATGCACAACCCATGAACACAGACCATAGTGTGGTGAAGGCCTGGGGCAGGGCAGGTGCAGGGTGGAGGGGGTCAATGCGGGGGAGGGAGGGAATGGGGACCTCTGTAATACTTTCAACAACAAAGATACATTTAAAAATATAAACTAAAATAAAAATAAAGTCTTTCCTTACGAATTTCCATACATGCACTTTTTTTTGTTTGTTTGTTTTTGTTTTTTCCTGGACAGAACTTTCCAGTCACCAGCCTCTGTGTCCTGGGAAAATGGGGGCCCTTCCACCACTTTGCATCCCACCCTGGGCACTAGGGCTTTTCCGGCTACTAGCCACTGGCCTGCCCACATTCGGGGACCCAAAGGCCTTTCCTTTGGGCCAGGATCCTTCCTGCACATGCTGGAGCCTGGGTTTTCTTCCAGTCACCAGCCTGCCCTCGATGTTGTAACCTAGGGCCCTATCTGATGCCCTCGGATGCTTTCCACTCATTTGCCCACCTTTGAGCTCCAGACCCCCTGGCCCTTTCAGGCATGGAACACCTATGCAGTGAGGACCCAGGGGCCCTTCAGGCCACCACCCAGCCTGCCTCCTATAGAACCCAAGCCCTTTGGGCCATTTACATGCTCTAGTGCTATGGAACATAGAACTTTCCAGGCACCATTTGGACCTTGTGCTCTGACTGGGGGTCTATGCTGCCACTTCCATGTTATGAGCTGATGTCCACCCCTTTGCCCCCTTCCCACAGCTCTTCTGATCACAAGCATGCCAACCCATTTAGTGTTCTAGAACCTTCCAGCCACCAGCCTGCACGCACTCTGGCAACTGGGGCAGACACACTGAGTTCCTGCCAGGCTGGGAAGCAGTGACAACCTGTGCCAGAGACCCGTTTGTAGTGCTGGAGGCCTCCGGATCCTGGCCACCCAGTCCTGCTGGGGCCTGCCATCTGACACCTGCCTGGGGTGGAGAAGCGTGAGAAGGAGCCTTTGTGGAGGTGAGCTCTGCCTCACAGTCATGCTCATCCTTGGACCTGGCTCAGCCACTGTGTTCCAAGTGCAGTACATTCGGCCTCCTCGTGCAGATCATGACAGAGCAAGGCCTTGCTGTCTGGCAGGTGAGTGAAGCTCCGGGAGATGCCAAGGGAGGCGTCAGCAGCCAGCAGGTGGGAAGCCGGCCTGCTACTAGGTCTGCAGAGTGGGAGAGAATAATGCTAGAACAGCATGTTGCCTTTGGCCAGCAGGGAGAACCCAATGTTTTGAAAGAGGTACTGGTGGCTTAGAAAAGGCTTAACACGTCTATAATAATAAAAGCGTAATATGCTAATTAGACCAGATGTCTTCTGGACGTTCTTCCTGACGACTCTGGGGCTGGAGGGAAGCCAGCCCAGGTCCTGGGTGCCTGTGGGCAGCCGAGGGAAGCCAGCCTGGGTCCCGGGTGCCAGAGGGAAGCTGGTGCCGGCAGCCGGGGGAAGGAAGGCCTACTCTTGCAAGAATTTTGTGCATTGGGCCTCTAATATAGTATAAAAAGACTTCTCTCAAGTTTCTCCTCAACCTTTTTTTTTTTTGCAATAAACATTAATAATCCAAGAAAAATGATTTTAAATATAATAATGTTACATGCAATAAATATTAATATTTCAAGAAAAACGGTTTTAAATATAATAATGTTACATGCCCCTCAACCTTTGAGGAGACAACTTTAAATCCTTATGTCACCATATCAAGGCTTCTAAACCTAACAGGTTGCGGA
Source organism: Myotis brandtii (assembly GCF_000412655.1). NCBI lineage: Eukaryota > Metazoa > Chordata > Mammalia > Chiroptera > Vespertilionidae > Myotis > Myotis brandtii. The sequence continues at coordinate 1,500,871 of NW_005370031.1, read as the reverse complement.
CATTTGATTAAAAATAAATATCATGGGTATTATTATGTGACCTTTTGCTTAAAAATAAATAAACCTTATAAAATAAATGTCTTCTAGCATGCCTTTCAGAAATGGAATCCTTAGGCCACCACTAGAATGGACACCAGGAGCAACACAGGACATTTGTTCATCAGTGGAGCAGACATCCCTGAGAGAAAGGAAAGACTTCATGTTAGAAAGATATTTTTATGTAAAAACCATTGCTTTCTATGCATTTTATTCTTCTTTTGTATGAATAGTTAGTAAGGCAGTGTCCTTTTTTGAAATATCTAATTATTCTTAATGTCTCAAATTTTCTGAGATGCAGAAAGTGTGTTAAAAATAAAGGTAGTAGCCCTAGATGGTTTGGCTCAGTGAATAGAGCGTCGGCCTGTAGACTGAAGGGTCCCGATCCCCAGTAGGGGGTATGCAGGAGGCAGCCAATCAATGATTCTCTCTCATCATTGATGTTTCTATGCTCTCTCCCTCTTCCTTCCTCTCTGAAATAAATAAAAATATATTTTAAAAATATAGAGGTAGTAAAAGAAGAAATTTTGTAAATACTAAAATTCATATAAATTAAAATATATCTTTTGGGAGTGAAATAGCTAACCGTCCTCTTTGAGCTGTATTTTATTTTGCTCTGTTTATGTTACATAATTAAAATAAACCTAATGTTGCAACATCTAATATATATATATATTTAAGAATTGTATGAATTCTTTTTTATTTTTTTATTGATTTCAGAGAGGAAGGGATAGGGAGAGAGAGGTAGAAACATCAATGATGAGAGAGAATCATTGATTGGTTGCCCATCCCCAACTGGGGATCAAGCCCACAATCCGGGCTTGTGTTCTGACTGGGAATCAAACTGTGACCTCCTGGTTCAAAGGTTGACACTCAACTACTGAGCCATGCTGAGCAAGCTGAATTTTTAATTGCATGAATAAAATAACCTATTTGTATACTTTGTGTTGAAACTCATAGTTAAGATTGTCTTCTGTAAAATCCTGATGGCAATTAATTTGAATTTGTTCAACCACCTCCAAGCAGTATATTTGTGTACTAGAGGCCTGGTGCACAAAAATTTGTGCACTCGGGAGGGGGGGTCCCTCAGCCCGGCCTATGCCCTCTTGCAGTCTGGGACCCCTCGGAGGATGTCCACCTGCTGGCTTAGGCCCGCTCCCTGGGGG
>NW_005370031.1:1495219-1499205 GCF_000412655.1 Myotis brandtii | reverse complement strand
TGACTGGCCAGCCTGGGTGAGGGGATGATGGCTGTTTCCAGCTGATCACACCCCCTTCAGGGTGGGGGTCCCCACCGGGGTGCCTGGCTAGTCTGGGTGAGGGGCTGAGGGCCATTTTCAGGCTGGCCAAGCCCCTCCAGCGACAGAAGCTCCCAACCTCTCCTTTATTTATTTATTTTTTTATTCTGGGATTTATTTACCTTCTGTAATTGAAACTTTGTTGCTTTGAGTGGAGCTCAGAGCCGGCCAGGATGGGCGGGAATGAAGCCTCCTGCTCGCTCCAGATCCGTGGCCACAGTCGGCTGAAAGCAGGTATCTGGGGTTTATTTACCTCCAATAATTGAAACTTGTTGCTTTCTCGCTCCAGATCCGTGGCCACAGTCGGCTGAAAGCAGGTATCTGGGGTTTATTTACCTCCAATAATTGAAACTTTGTTGCTTTGAGTGGAGCTCAGAGCTGCGGCGGCAGCTTGGCTTCTTCCATCATTGGGGCAAGCAAGCCTCCTGCTTGCTCCAGCTCCGTGGCTGCTGGCCGCCATCTTGGTTGGGTTAATTTGCATATAGTCACTCTGATTGGCTGGTGGGCGTGACTTAAGGTGTAGTGAAGGTACGGTCAATTTGCATGTTTTTCTTTTATTAGTGTAGATACTTGTCCACTGGATTGATGCTATAGAGGAGGAAGAGAGGACTAGGATGGTCACAATTAGAGGGCACATCATTACATGTGTGCAGTTTTGTTTCATGGTATTCTATATAATAAAAGGGTAATATGCAAATAGACCGAACGGCAGAACAATCAAACAACAATCAAAGCATAATATGCTAATGATATACTAAGGCAGCTCAACTGCGGACTGAGTGAGATGGGCCGGATACACCCTGGAGCCCTGCTGTGGTCACTCCCCAGCCCGATCGTGCACCGGTGGGGTCCCTCAGCCTGGCCTGTGCCCTCTTGCAACCTGGAACCCCTCAGGGGATGTCGGAGAGCCGGTTTCAGCCAGATCCTACAGACCACTCCCCTTGGGAGGGCACCAGATGCAGGGCTCTTGGCTGGTGAGTGCTGCAGTGGTAGCACGAGCCTCTCCTGATCTGGACTGATTGGGCCCAAGCCTGCAGCAAGCACAGTGGGGCCAGGATGAGTGGGAGTGGCAGGTAGGAGCTGCAGGCGGGGTTGGACTGTGGGTTTTGGCCCGATCCCTGCAGGCCACCGAGCGGGACCCCACCCATGCACGAATTTGTGCACTGGGCCTCTAGTTGTGTATATAATTGTCAAATGCATTCTTATTTTAGATAGCTAAATTTTCTAGATATTTAGAAATACCGAATGTATTTATAGTAATAGTAATAAGTAACACAAAACATTTGAATAGCATTGAAAATATTGATGGAAAATATTTTCTTTGAAAATGTAATGCCAAACCACTTCTGTGAGCAGTGTACTACCAGGACTTGAGCATTGGGTTAAAGTAGGTTGGAAGGGAGAAATGCAAAGTGAAAATATTACTCCTTACAACTGAGTATAGAGTTAATTATATTATGTCCTTGAAATAGCCACGTTCTGAGGTGCACATGCTCATTAAAGGTAGAGGCGGTAAAGTAACACATTTTGTTAACATATTGGATTTTTGCTTAAAATTCACATGAAACCTTGTGTTTGGGGAAGGGAAAGGCTAAACCTTCTCTTTGAGCATAACTTCTCTTTGTACTTATATACTGGGTCAGGCAATGAGTCAGAAGACTGATGTATGTATGCATGTTTTTGGCCATACTATATGAATACATTGTCAAATAATTTAATAGAAATGCCTACTACCTATTATTTTAATAGCAGGCACCTGATAATGAATTCTCTTAGAAGCATTCTACTTACAGTACTCGGTGTCTTTGTGTCTCATTTTAAATGGATCATTATGGGGATGCAGTGTTTTAACTCTGACATTTTTAATCCAGAGGCTTGTCCTTTTGTTGTTGAAGCAATTTTTGACCTTGAGAAAAGCAAGATTGCATTTCTATCCTGATTGGGTATGTTGTATTGTTGGTTATGAAAATAGTCATGGCCTTGGGGCTTCGAATTGGTAAATATCTTTATATCTGAAAAAGAGTGATGCATACTACACGTTCTCAACGAGAGAAGTATATGCTCACTCATGTAAATGTACACTCATGTGCACACACAGAACTAGACATTTTAGTAAAACTGTAAACTTCTTGTGGTTATGGATATTTTTGGTATCTTTTGCTTGTTGGGTTTTTCAGTTTTCTATAATGTATATATTAGCTTTTAAAAGTTAGGAAAATTTTTTTATTCAGTAGATATTACTGTTTTTACTTCTCAAAGAAAAATAGTAGTTTATCTTAATATTCTCCCCCAACTTAATGGCCTGATTTCTCTGACTAAAGGCTTGTAGGACTCTATATTTGTGGTTTAGTCATTTCACTAGGATCTATATTCACATTAATATTCCTTATGAATTTTCTTGGTACGCAGCGAGCACTTTCAGATTGAATACCTTGCCTTTTATTATAGAAAAACTCCCTTGCGTCATATTCTTAAAACTTTTATTTTCTATTCCATATACTCGACTGCTTTTTTAGGCCAGCCACTATCTTCTCTTTACTCTCTCTGTGACTTTTGCCAATACTTGCTTCTAGGCCACTGATTCACATCTTGGTAGCATTGTTTTTGCTCTTTGCTACTTTGCATGCATTTTAAATTTCTGTGTTTTTTCTCCTCTATTTAATTCCTTAATTCTGGGAGTTCTCTTTTTATCTCATTCTGTTTTTATACCATCTTATAACTCATAACCTCATTTTCATTGCGGCATATTTCTTTTTCATTTGCTTGAAAATTTGGAGGGCTGTCTAAACTTTCTTCTTTTTTTAGAGAGAGTGGAAGGGAGGTGGAGAGACACAGAGAGAGAAACATCCATGTAAGAGAGACACGTTGATTGGTTGTCTCCTGCACACACCCTAACCAGGGCCGAGATTGAGCCTGCAACTGAGGTATGTATGTGCCCTTGACCAGAATTGAACCTGGGACCCTTCAGTCCGCGGGCAATGCTCTATCCATTGAGGCAAACAGGCGAGGGCTTTTTTTTTTTTTTTTTTAAGGAACACATATCTAAGGTGTGCTCCACTTCTTTCTCTTTGGCCTGATTTCTATATCTGCCTGCCTGTCTTCCTTCGCCTTTCCTAGAGCCTCTTCCTCTTCCATCTATTAATCCTCTTGTTTCCTCCTCATCATCGCTTCTTCTTTTAAAATTTTACATAGTTCCCAGTTTTATTTATTTCTCCTACTTATTTATGAATCAGAATATGGGTAATATTTACACAAATATTTTAAAATGCTGGATGGGGACATTTTCTCTGGACTTGCTCCTGGCACCAATATGATATGATAGGATTCACTTGAGCTTTTTTCACTATCTACATGACTACTCTATGAATTTTCCTCTTAGACCAAGAGCTGAAGGACTGAAAATAGATGGACAGAAAAAATTACTGTGGCTTGGTTAAACTTCCAGTGCAGTTTTAGAATTTCTCTTTAAATCATTTCCCACATTTTATTTTTTCCATTGCATTAGGTTCTTTGGGGACAGTTTCTGCCTAAGTTCTATAAGTCGGCATCTTCATGCCTAAAATATACATTTATAGCCCTGGCCAGTTTGCTCAGTGGTTAGAGTGTCGACCCATGGACCAAAGGGTCTTGGGTTTGATTTCAGTCAAGGGCATGTACCTAGGTTGCAGGCTAGATCCCCGGCCCCAGTCATGACCAGGAGGCAACCAATCCATTAGTCTCTCTCTCATCGGTGTTTCTCTCTCTCTCTTTCTCTCTTATCCCCTCCTTCCTCCACTCCACTTTCTCTTTAAAAAACAATGGGGGGAAAAAATCCTTAAGTGAGGTTTTAAAAAACTCATTAAAATATACATTTAGCCCTAACCAGTTTGGCTCAGTGGATGGAGCATCGGTCTGCGGACTCAAGGGTC
>NW_005370031.1:1486096-1495117 GCF_000412655.1 Myotis brandtii | reverse complement strand
TATATATATTTATATTTGGATATATTCGTAAGAATTTTCTTTTTTGTTTACTTATTTATTCACTCCTATATGCCCTTCTTTTTAAAAGTGGGGCCTAGAATTTCATTGCCGGTATAAGCCAAATTATTAAATTATATCCTCCAAGTTTGAAATCTAAGTTTTAACTTCTTTCCATGGTCTTACAGCCGATTATATACTCTTTCATTCTAAGTTCTTTTTATCCTCTTTAGTTGCTTTGCAAGAGAATTTGCTTTGTACCTTCACGTACACCACCGTTTCTGCAGTTATGTATTTGTCAGCAAATACTACTGTATGCATTGTAATAAAAGTTATGTTTATAGAATGCTTACAATATGTCAGGCACATATTTTTGCATAATTCTGTTTTAGGAGACAGATAACTTTTCATATTTTTCAGAGGAATAAACAGGCTCAGAGAGCTCAAAAGTGTATCCTACTGGTAGACCTACTAGCCAAGACTCTTAAGTCTTAGGTTTAGCTGCTTAAAGCTCATGGGGTTTTTGTTGGTCTGTCCTTTTGTTTGGTTTACGTGACTGTTTTTATGATATACTACTTGTGTGGCTGTTTTCATGACATAGAGATCAAAAGTGTAATGTTAGCTTGACTTCAGAGACATGGTTCAAGGGCCTGGTGTAACATCACCAATAATATCAGTTCATCTATGACTTATTCTCATAAGCTTGCTAATACATTTTAATTACACCTGTTCACCATGTGTGCTCTCTGCCTCAAATTGTCATTAGATTTTTGAAGGCAGGCATATCTCCCTATAGAACCTAGTGCAGTGCTACACATCCTAATTCATCAAAGAATAATGTTGCCTAACTGACATGAAGACTCCAGAATGTGTTCTTGATGATGCACTGAAGGCAGCACAAATGGGTTGTTATCCTATATAAATGTTTAAGTCAAGAAGTATGGAGCAAATATGTATTGTAGCCCTCCGTCATTCCCTCTGTAGCTGTCTATCAAATAAAGATAGACACAAAAATACAGGACAATTGATACCTTTGTGATTTAATTTGTAAAACTCTATAGTTTTAATTAATTAAGAGATTTTAAAATATATGTGAATTAATTATGAAATGCATAATACAAAATATGCACAGTTTGGTGTAAAGCCTATTAATTAAGCCGTAATTTCTCTTCTTCCCAGTGGAAAACCCTAAAATAAGCAATCCATATATTAGCAAAGACAAGCCATCATTTCAGGCCTGAATCACAGAATGGCAGTATGAGCATAGATTCTCATCACTTTGGCAACTACAACGTATTCCTTATTCTAAAGGAAAAGGTTTAAGGGATATTTTATTGAAACAAAAATTATTGGATTCAACAATTTATATTTCTATAGGTAATATTATTTTGACTATTTGTTAAATGCATTTAAAATTTTTAGTTTAGTGCTACCTGATAGCACTAAAATAAGTGTTTTAAATTTTGTAAAATTCTTATCTCATACTTAAATTAGCCAGATCTCTTTCTATTTATCATGAAGAAACTAAGTATTTCCTTGCCCTATTATAATTCTGAAATACTGGCCACCATTTTTGAGTAAAATAAATAAAATCTTGACAAATCTCTTATTAGTTTGCCTATTAAGATAGTTCTGGGTTGATGGATGAGAACAATAGCTCATCTAAAAAGCATTCTTGCAGTGGGTGTAGATCTAAAAGGAAACACATTGTTATCAATATCAGTAACACTGTGATGTTTAGTTTAACAAAATCATCCTTGGTATGAATGTTAATAATGTAGCAATGTGTTTTAAAAACCAATGAATGATTAAAATTTGTGTCGACTAACCTTGTTTTCTTTGTAAATTTTCCCATTATACTCCCTTGTTCTTATCACAGTACTCTCTACATATTCAACACTATAGCATTTAAAATATATTGTATCTTATGATTTAATTATAATTTAAATATGTTTACCTAACTTTTATATGAATAACATATTCATATATGAAGGGTGTAAAAACAGTTGCTAAATGAAACTATTTTAATCTTATTTGCATTTGAGGCCACAAGATATTATGTTAACAGTGTGCTACGGGACTTCCTTCTTGTGGTTGTTGATCCAAACTAGTATACAGACCTTTTTTTTTTTAATAAAAGATATTTTCTGAGGGGTCTTAACTCCTCGGCTTCAGGATAACACCATAACCTGCTATTCCTCAATTAGGGTATCATCTATGCATGATTTGTAAAGCAGGTATGCAAATACAATTTTGCTCACCAACTTCAGAGTATAAACAAGTAGAGGTTGCAGAAGCAGGGGTATTAAAGAGAGAATTTAAGGAGGAATTAGTAAGGCATTTTCTCTGACCCTAATGGCAGGACTGAAGCTCTGGAGCTCAGATTATCTGCGGGGAGTCAGATAGTGGTGCAGAAGCAGGCTGCAGGGTGGACTGAATCATGGAAAATCAGTTCTTCCTCCCTAGCAAACCTCACAGATTTTTTTTCTAATGACAGTTTCCCACTGTTCATGGAATTTGGATTTGAGCCATTTTAGACTCTCTTAAAGGAAAGGGCGTAACCTAGCAAAGAGTTCATCCACTGGGCGCTGCAGATAGCCAATTACTGACACTGACTTTCATTGACACCAGGATGCAGGGAAAGAAAGTGGCATTTATTGTGTAGCGCTACACAATGGAGAACGGGCCTCTTCTGCTGGAAAAAAAAACAACAACACAAACTCCTCATTGGTTTACAGACAAGGGGTTTATAGAATGAAATCCTGAGTCATCATGAGTAACGGGTTTGGGGTCATGGGTGAAACTGATGGGTCAAGAGTGAGGTAAGGGCAGTAAATCATGATTTCAGAATTTGAGGTGGCTTCCCCATCCCTCAGTCTTGTTTCATGGGCACATGGCCAGAGGTGGTTCTGCTGTAGGGCTCAGAGGCTGAAACACAACTTAAGACATGAGTTCATCTTCAGCTTAACAAAATTCATATCATGTGACCACTAGTCAGGGCCTGGCAATTGTTTCTTGCTGCCTTGGATATTTATTTTCCCACAGTCTAACAGGCCCCAGGCTAGGCAATTTCTATAATGGTTAACAGTGTGCTATGTGATTTCCTTCTTGTGGCTGTTAGTCTAGTATACAAACCTTTTTTTTAATAAAAAAATATTTTCTGAGGGGTCTAAACTCCTTGGCTTCAGGATAACACCTAAAAACAGGGTATTCCATAGGAGCAGACACAAATGTGAAGCTTAATGAGTCAGAGATTAAACACTGAATCTGTTAGTTGGCAGCCTAAAATAACAAAGCACTAGGTATAAGGAAATCTTCATTATCCTCTCACCAAGACACTATCCTCAGAACCCAAAACTCCCTGATTGTACTTGACCAAATGTTTAAAATTGCCTATTTCTTTTTTTTGTATATATTTGTAGTGTAGCCTTTCAAAAGGAGTGGCGGCTGCTGTGCCTGGGAGAAGTAATGCTGGGACTTCCTGACCGGGTGGTTGTGTTGATCTGGAAGATTCCCCTGAACACATGCTTTTCTTATCAATAGAAACCAGCATAGACAGTTATTTTGAATAGCAAGTGTGACATATTTAAAAAAAATATATATATATTTTGATTTCAGAGAGGAAGGGAGTGAGAGAGAGATAGAAACATCAATGATGAGAGAGAATCATTGATTGGCTGCCTCCTGCACGCCCCCTACTGGGGATCAAGCCCGAAACCCGGGCATGTGCACTTGATGGGAATCCAACCCGGGACCCTTCAGTCCACAGGCCAATGCTCTATTCACTGAGCCAAACCAGCTAGGGCTCAAAATTGCCTATTTCTTATCCTCCACTTTGTCTTGACCAAACTTGACTTAGGCTTCTTGCCTCTTATAGGCCTCTGAGCTCTGTTTGCTCCAGAGCAAACTCTAAAATGTAGAACGTGTCCCCCTTATCAGCATCTCCTGGGAGTGAGCTGACCACATCATGACCCTTTCCCTGTCAAACCCCACTGGCTATTTCTCCTTGATTGTCCAGCATCCCCTTAAAAGATGAATCTCATCTGTGCTTGCCCCTCCTTTACACTATGGACGAAAACCTTTTTCTGTTTCAATTTAGGACAGATTTCTGAGAGTGGAGCAGTCTTATAATTATAATTGTCTTTCTAATAATTAAAGTCTCTCCCTGTCATTTGAATGGCTATATATATATATATATATTTCTGATTTTTTTCATGTTTCTTTTTTTCTTTTTTTCTTTTCTTTCTTTTTTTTTTGTTAATCCTCACCTGAGGATATTTTCCATTGATTTTTAGAGAATGGAAGAGAGAGGGAAAGACAGAGAAACATCGATGTGAGAGAAACACATCAATTGGTTGCCTCCTGCATGTGCCCTGACCAGGGTCCGGGCCGGGGAGGAACCTGCACCCAAGGTACATGCCTTGACCAGAATTGAACCTGGGATCCTTTGGTTTGCAGGCCGATGCTCTATCCACTGAGCCAAACCGGCTAGGGCCAAATATATAGTTCTTACAAATCATAACATCACATTCTGAAGTGAGATTGTTGTGCATTCTGGAAATTTGCTGAGGTTTTCCGTGTTACAGGCACTCAGGTGGTTAAGGAAAAAGAAACAGGAAAACAAAAAATATGAGGCAAAGCAAGTGGATAGTTCTCAGATTTCTGAAATAGATGTTCTGTCAATAAGTAGTTCTGGGAACGTACATACTCCATTTCAAATTTAGCCTGGAAATGGACAGTTTAAGACAGTACAGTTTTGTGTTTAGCAGGAAGAACAGTTGCTTTAGGCTAAGGGCTTGCAACTGTGGTCTAGAGGGAGCAGAAACAGCTTAGCTCTTTACAACCTCTAGGCCTAAAAGGTTTCATTAAAACAGTACCTCTTTCCAGGTAACTTCAGTAAAAATTCCTTGGATGTTACCCCTCATTGGCCCACCTTGGGTCAAGTGCTCATCTCTGAAATATTCACTGTGGACTGAGAGATAAAGAAGTTTCATTGATCCCTGACCGGTTTGGCTCAGTGGATAGAGCGTCAGTCTGCGGAATCAAGGGTCCCAGGTTTGATTCCGGTCAAGGGCATGTACCTTGGTTGCGGGCACATCCCCAGTAGGGAGTGTGCAGGAGGCAGCTGATCGATGTTTCTCTCTCATTGATGTTTCTAACTCTCTATCCCTCTCCCTCCCTCTCTGTAAAAAATCAATAAAATATATTTTTTAAAAACAAGAAGTTTCATTGATTACACCTAAGTCATGTGCCCATCCTTAGAGCCTGGATAGAGTCAGCCTCACCTAAAACCACATGGTCTCACAATAGGGAAGAGGTGGTTCTCCATTAACAACCCTGATGTCCACTGAGAAAGAACAAAGCAACCCTGACAGGTGTAACCTGGTAGCTGGCCATGGTCTACTCTTGCTGACTGAACAAAAATTAACAGCATGCCAACATCAGAGGGGATCAGTCTGTGTCCATGATGGAGTGAGACAAAAACGTGGCTACTCCATACGCAGGTCTGAGCTCAGACAAAAACAAGAACACTGTGAAAACCACAAATTTGTCCAAACCTGCTGCTCTCCAGCTTAAAAGATGGCTGTTGCTTTTTTCCCACTTACAAACCCAGTTCATTTATTATACCTATTCTATAAAAATTGTTAAGATATCCAGTCACCAGCCCGGCTGCTGTGCTCAGTGGTTGAGCGTTGACCTATGAACCAGGAGGTCATGGCTCGATTCTTGGTCAAGGTACATGCCCAAGTTAATGGTTCCATCCCCAGTGGGGGGCATGCAGGAGTCAGCCGATCCATGATTCTCTCTCATCATTGATGTTTCTATCTCCCTCCCTCTCCCTTCCTCTCTGAAATCAATAAAATATATTTTTAAAAAAGACATCCAGTCACCAAATTGCCTGTGCTTTCTGACAGCACCCAATCCAAACCAAATCCCCACTTCCTTGAAAATTCACCAAAAGTACCACGAACCCAAATCCTACAATAAGCTCCTCCTAACACTCTTTTGTTGCCATGTCACCATGTGTGCAGGCCTCTTTGCTGTAGCAAGTAAGGAGCCCAAGTACCTTTCCTGGTAGTCTTTGGATGATTAGCAGGAGCACCACTAAACTTCTCCTTCGGGAATCTTGGCTTCTTTTCAATCACCAATGCTTTTGTGCATGGTAAAAACTGCCAAGCATATATTTATGCTGAACAAGAATGAGAAGCCCTAGGGTGACAGAACACAGATGACTTTATATTCTTGACAGCAGGAAGATGTTACCGGTATTCAGCTTCAGTTGGTATTTGTTTTCAGCATCTACATCTGCAGTTTCCAAAGCAATCCAGGGTCCTCATTGAGACGGACTGAAATGATGAGCTATTTGCTTGAGATCATATCAGAATAAGACAGAGAAAGAGTCAGTAAGCAACACTTTCTCAAAGCTTGGGAAAATTCATTTTCAAAAAAGACAATTTTTGATTTGCTTTTGCAGAGGCCCTGTTCAAAAAATAAATAAGTGATTTCCCTTTAAAACCTTAACGTTTCATTTACGAACTCATCTTTCCTTTGTCAGGAGGCGGCTCTACCTAGAGGCATCCAGTGTTCCTGCTGTTTCTCAGATACTCAAGGCATTCCACAGTCTATCATTGCATACCCATGATATTTCCTTTCATTTCTCCTTGTACCTCTTCCTTCAAGGTTCTCTACTAAGGAGCAATGTAAATTTGAGCAAAAAGGTTAATAGCTGTTAATAGCTAAATGTGTTGCCATTTCATGGGAGAAATGCTATTACGGAAAAATAGCTCCTGGCCTCAGTTGCAGATGGTTTGAGTTTTAATTCTTGTACTTTTGTGTGAAGGTTTTGCTGGGCAAGTCATTTATTTTCTCTGAACTACAATGTCTTTATCTGAAAAAGTAATCTTCATTTGAGTACTTCCTGAGGCTCTTTGATGTTTTCGGGCCTGCAGATGAACACTGAGTTCGCAATTGTGCCCCTGAATTTGAGACTCTCTCAGTTCTTTTGTGCCTACCTCACAAAACTCTTAGGAAATTCATATTATACTGCTTATATGAAAGCATCTGGACAATTAAGTGTCATCATTAGTATGATGGCATGTGAAATACTCTTTTCATTATGTTCAACCATGGGAAAAGGTAAGAGTGGGCATTTCAGGGAAAGAAATTGGCGAAAGATGGAAAAATCTTTGGTCAGAGATAACTTGCTTGATGATTTTAAGCTACAAAGAAATTACTGTGCAAACTGGAAGATTGTTTTCTCTATGGTTTTATTCATTAACATGTAAACCAAGAAGCTATTCTTTCCATTTGGTCCATATTAAACTATCTTATTGGGTTTTTTTTAAATCTTTCTGTTGAAAGGATTGCAGATGTCCTCCTTTAATCACCATTGACCCCTTCTAGCCCACCCCAACCCGCACCTTCACCCCGCTATTTCCAGTGTCCATGGGTTATGCATATATGCACACAAGTTCTCTTCCCACCCACCCCCCTTCCCTCTGTGATACATCAGTCTGTTCCATGCTTCTATGTCTCTGGATCTATTTTTTTCATCAGTTTATTTTGTTCACTAGATTCCATATATGAGTGAGATCATGTGAGATTTTTCTTGCTCTGAATGGCTTATTTCATTTAGTATAACACCCTCCAGGTCCCTCATGTTGTCTCAAAGGGTAAGAGATTCTTCTTTCTTACTGCTGCATAGTATTCCAATAATAATACTGAACTATTCACTACATATCATGGTTGTTCGAAATATTCTACATAATTATTTCATTGAATCCTCACAGCAACCCTATGAAGTAGATACTACTAATACGAAGAAAAATATGATAATTTGAAAGAACTACATAGGAATGACTAGTAATATTTGTGCCCTCAGTGCTTATATGGTGTGTATGTAGTCATTCAATCCAGATTTGTTGAACTAATATCTATAATAATAAAAGCATAATATGCAAATTGACTGAACAACCAAACAGTGGAATGACCGTCCAGACAACCACACTATGACACCCACTGGTGCCAGGCCAGCCAAGGCAGGTACGATGCGATTGGTTGGGGGCCCGGCCATCACCCCATGATGGCCCCACAGAGGGAGGCCCAGGCCACCCTCTGTGGGGCGACTGATTGTGGGGCTCCGTGAACCAGGGAACCGGGGGTGTGTGTTGGCCAACAAGGGCAGCGTCAGGCCAAGGTGGGTGCAGGTGGGGGGCAGGGCCATGAGGCAGTCGGGGCTGCGAAAGCCTACCCTTGGACAAATTTCATGCATCAGGCCTCTAGTTCTGAAATATTTATGATTAACACTTAGAGACTATAATACTTATGTAGACATTAAACCAAAGGTTTTTGGCAAGTTGTGCACAACCAACAGCATGCTGGTTGTTAAAGGGAATAAGTAAAAAAATACATGTAACACAGATACAGACAACAGTGTGGCCATAGCCAGTGGGGTGAGGGGTAGGTGGAGGTGGGCAAGGTGGGGGGGAAATGGGGACAGGAAGATACTTTGCTTGGGGCGATGGGTGCATGATGCAGTGTGTAGATGATGTCTTATTGAGTTGTACACTTGAAACCTGTATGGTTTTGTGAACCAATGTCATCTCAATAAATGCAATTAAAAAATGTTCTAGGTTTCTAAACTTGATCTTGCTTTTTTACATGTTAAGAACTTAATCACCTCAACTCCTTATGTCCTCAAAATCTTCCCTTTAAAGTAAAGATTTGAAACTAGATCATCTATAAGAGTCTATCTGTATTTAAGTAAAGCACATTCAAAATGCATTATGAGGCCTGGCCAGTGCAGCTCAATGTTTGAGCGTCGACCTATGAACCAAGAAGTCATGGTTCGATTCCCGGTCAGGGCACATGCCCCGTTTGCAGGCTTGATCTCTAGTAGGGGGTGTGCAAGAGGCAGCCAATCAATGATGTTTCTCTCTCTCTCCCTTCTTCTCTGAAATCAATAAAAATATATATTTTTTAAAATGCATGATGAATTTTTCACATAGAGTCCAACTAATAACC
>NW_005370031.1:1481060-1484582 GCF_000412655.1 Myotis brandtii | reverse complement strand
ATCACTGTATTTCATTAGTGCCATACTGTTTTACTAATCCTGAATCTAAACAGATTGGTTCAAAAAGAGATCATTCTATTTTTAAAGTAATTAGTGATGTACCTGTGAGCTTTGCATGGACGAACTAAGCACATGACCCTTTCTTGTACATCAGAACCTGCACACACATGTAAAAAGAGGACCCGTTTTTGACAGATGTGAAACCACCGTTTATTTGTAATAAATAATTACACAATCTAAAAAAAAGACCTGGCTTCCGCGTGTTCTGGGTCCCTCCCTGCCTCATCGCCAGGGACCTGATCAGTCCCCCACAGCCAGGCAGGACGGCTTCTGCGTGTTCTGGGTCCCTCCCTGCCTCGAGGGGTCACTGATCACCACCGGGGTGGGGGGCAGGGAAGAGGCAGACACTGGCGGCCTCTTCTCTGCCCAGCCCGGCTTCTGTGATCACCAGCTCTCCAATCACTGACAGGGGGGCGGGCAAAGGCGGCCTGTTCTCCGATCCAGGGCCAGGGTCAGTGCCTCCTGGCTCTTGCCTGCCGCCTGTGTTTCCAATCACAGTCCTTCCCCTATGGCCTCCCATCATTGCGCCTATGTATGCAAATTAGCTGCCATCTTTGTTGGCAGTTAATTTGCATATCGCCCTGATTAGCCAATGGGAAGGGTAGCAAAGTTACGGTTAATTACCATGTTTGTCTATTATTAGATAGGATATATATATTGGGGATTGTGCTAGGTGACTAGACTTCACAGTTAACTAAGTTTTTGTGACAAGACAGACTTAGGTTTGCATTCCAGCCCTAAAATTTATTAGCTGCAAATGACTTTGCTTCTTTGAACATCAGTCTCCTCCCTATGAAACTAAAAAAAAGAGAATTACCTTACAACCCAATTATTTTGGGAATCAATTGAGATAACTTGCTATGATGTTGCTCACTTTGTGTTTTCATTTAGGAGTGAAAAAAAGAAATTATAAAAGCAATCTATAAACAAGGCCAAATGAATTTTATCTTCATATTTCAATTCAAACTTTGAAAATATAAACTTCTTAAATTTTCCTTTGGATATTTATAAACACATAACACCCCACAGTAGGAGAGAGAGAGAGAGAGAGAGAGAGAGAAAGAGAGAGAGAGAGAGAGAGAGAGAATGTGCAGTTATTGTGTGAATAAAGAAGTTCCCTTGTTAGCTGAATGAATCTTATAAGTTGGGAGTCTTGAATATAAAATGTCTCCCTCGGTGGTTATAAAGGAAAGTCGTGTGTACATTTCTGAATGTTCCATTACACACACTTTAATTGCAGTGGTATTTTAATTGCACAGTGATTGCAGTTTTATAAGCAAGACTTATAAAAAATTGTCTATGCTATACTATATTATATTGAATGAAGCATTTCAGCATTTAAGAAGATGATATAAATAAGAGTTGTAAACTGCATTATGCTCTTTTTATAAGGTGATTGCTCATTAATTCCACCTCCACTGCCCATAGGCTGAAAACAGTTGGAAAATGAGCACTGTAATTGACTAGCGTGGGAGATTTTAACACTTACTTGCAGTGTTGAGGGAAATCAGTTTCTGTGCATCTTCTGAACTAAGCTAAAATCTCTATCTAGAGCATTCCTATTAAGTGGCCATCTTATCAACCTTGCTTTATATATTTCATTCTTATTTCTTTGTGGGATACCCTTGGTCCTATAATCAAAAATAAATGTGGATATGTTATGTCTTTAAGATCAAGTATGGAGTCTCCAATCATTCCTTTGTGGCTATACCAGGTATTGGGAAAATACATGGTTGAAAAATTACCTTTTTAGAAGTCCTATGACCACAATATCTGCTTTGTACTTTCCCATACTCTTTTATTATTACTTTATTTTCCATTTTTTGCCCAACTGTATTCAGAGAAATTAACATGACCATGAAGATCGTGCTGATTCAGAGAGATTTGTTCGAAGAAATCACCAAGACTGAAGATCACAGTAGCTGGTTTTCATCTAAATTCCCTATAAACAGGACCACTTTTTGAATGATTGACTGATATTTTTGAGGCTTTAACCATCAGATTCTGTCAAGATTGAACCAGCTGTATTGAAAAATAAAATAATAAAAATGTTTGGAATTATTTTTCTTTTGCTTGTTTTGTTGTTCTTGTTTTGATTTTTTTCTATTATAGTTTACATTCAATAGTATTTTGTATTAGTTTCAGTATACAGCATAGTGGTTAATCATATACTTTACAAAATGCTTCCAGTACCTACCACACATACTTATTACAATATTATTGACTATATTTCCTATGCTGTAATTTACATCCCCATGACTATTTTGTAACTACCAATCTGTACTTTTCAATCCCTTTTCCTTTTTCATGCTGACCCCAATACCCTGCCCTCTAACAACCATATTTCAGTTCTCTGTATCTATGAGTCTGTTTCTGTTTTGTTTGTTCATTTACATAGTTCTTTAGATTCCACATCAAAATACAAATCTTCTTCACAGCAAAAGAAACCACCATCAAAATGAAAAGGGAACCCTCTGTATGGGAGAACACATTTTCCAATGATATATCTGATAAGGGGTTAATTTCCAAAATGTATGAAGTTCTCACACAATTCAACATAAAGAAGACAAGAAACCTAATTAAAAAAATGAGCAGAAGACCTGTATAGACACTCCTCCAAAGAGGACATACAAATGGCCAAGAGACATATAAAAAATGCTACATACAAATGGCCAAGAGACATATGAAAAAATGCTCAAGGTCACTAATCATCAGAGAAATGCAAATTAAAACAGCAATGAGGAATCATCTCACATCTGTCAGAATGGCTTCCATCAACAAATCAACAAATGACAAGTGCCTGCGATGTTGTGGAGAAAAAGGAACCCTAGTACACTGCTGGTGGGAATGCAGACTGCTGCAGCTATTATGGAAAACAATGTGGAGTTTCCTCAAAATATTAAAAATGGAACTCCCATTTGACCCTGTGAGCCCACTTCTAGGACTATATCCTAAGAAGCCTGCAACACCATTCAGATAGAATATATGCACCCCTATGTTCATAGTAGTTTTATTTACAATAGTTAAGATCTGGAAACAGTTCAATTGTTCAGTAGATGAGTGGATAATAAAGCTGTGGCATATTTACACAATTGAATACTATGAAGCTGTAAAAAGGAAGAATCTCTTATCCTTTGAGACAGCATGAAGGGGCCTGGAGAGTATTATGCTAAGTGAAATAAGCCATTCAGAGAAAGACAAGTTTCACATGATCTCACTTATATGTGGAATCAAATGAACAAAATAATATGATAAACAAAATAGATCCAGAGACATGGAAGCATGCAACAGAAAGAGGATTCTCAGTGGGAACGAGGGGCAGGGGGAGGAGGGAGGGAAGAGATCAACCAAAGAACTTATCTACACTAATAAAAGACAAAGATGCTAATTGACCATACCTTCCCTATGCCCCAAGCCACGCCCACCAGCCAATCAGAGCGACTATATGCAAATTAACCCAAC
>NW_005370031.1:1460759-1464199 GCF_000412655.1 Myotis brandtii | reverse complement strand
GGCTTCTGCGTGTTCTGGGTCCCTCCCTGCCTCGAGGGGTCACTGATCACCACCGGGGTGGGGGGCAGGGAAGAGGCAGACACTGGCGGCCTCTTCTCTGCCCAGCCCGGCTTCTGTGATCACCAGCTGGGGGGTGGGGCTTTGCTCGGGTTCTTGGATCCAGGGCAGGGGGCAGGGCAAAGTGCCTTTACCCTGCCACCCGGCCGCCTGGGTTTCCGATCACCGTTCTTCTGTCCTTCCCCTTTCGCCTCCCATCATTGAGCCTATGTATGCAAATTAGCTGCCATCTTTGTTGGCAGTTAATTTGCATATCGCCCTGATTAGCCAATGGGAAGGGTAGCAAAGTTACGGTTAATTACCATGTTTGTCTATTATTAGATAGGATATATATATTGGGGATTGTGCTAGGTGACTAGACTTCACAGTTAACTAAGTTTTTGTGACAAGACAGACTTAGGTTTGCATTCCAGCCCTAAAATTTATTAGCTGCAAATGACTTTGCTTCTTTGAACATCAGTCTCCTCCCTATGAAACTAAAAAAAAGAGAATTACCTTACAACCCAATTATTTTGGGAATCAATTGAGATAACTTGCTATGATGTTGCTCACTTTGTGTTTTCATTTAGGAGTGAAAAAAAGAAATTATAAAAGCAATCTATAAACAAGGCCAAATGAATTTTATCTTCATATTTCAATTCAAACTTTGAAAATATAAACTTCTTAAATTTTCCTTTGGATATTTATAAACACATAACACCCCACAGTAGGAGAGAGAGAGAGAGAGAGAGAGAGAGAAAGAGAGAGAGAGAGAGAGAGAGAGAATGTGCAGTTATTGTGTGAATAAAGAAGTTCCCTTGTTAGCTGAATGAATCTTATAAGTTGGGAGTCTTGAATATAAAATGTCTCCCTCGGTGGTTATAAAGGAAAGTCGTGTGTACATTTCTGAATGTTCCATTACACACACTTTAATTGCAGTGGTATTTTAATTGCACAGTGATTGCAGTTTTATAAGCAAGACTTATAAAAAATTGTCTATGCTATACTATATTATATTGAATGAAGCATTTCAGCATTTAAGAAGATGATATAAATAAGAGTTGTAAACTGCATTATGCTCTTTTTATAAGGTGATTGCTCATTAATTCCACCTCCACTGCCCATAGGCTGAAAACAGTTGGAAAATGAGCACTGTAATTGACTAGCGTGGGAGATTTTAACACTTACTTGCAGTGTTGAGGGAAATCAGTTTCTGTGCATCTTCTGAACTAAGCTAAAATCTCTATCTAGAGCATTCCTATTAAGTGGCCATCTTATCAACCTTGCTTTATATATTTCATTCTTATTTCTTTGTGGGATACCCTTGGTCCTATAATCAAAAATAAATGTGGATATGTTATGTCTTTAAGATCAAGTATGGAGTCTCCAATCATTCCTTTGTGGCTATACCAGGTATTGGGAAAATACATGGTTGAAAAATTACCTTTTTAGAAGTCCTATGACCACAATATCTGCTTTGTACTTTCCCATACTCTTTTATTATTACTTTATTTTCCATTTTTTGCCCAACTGTATTCAGAGAAATTAACATGACCATGAAGATCGTGCTGATTCAGAGAGATTTGTTCGAAGAAATCACCAAGACTGAAGATCACAGTAGCTGGTTTTCATCTAAATTCCCTATAAACAGGACCACTTTTTGAATGATTGACTGATATTTTTGAGGCTTTAACCATCAGATTCTGTCAAGATTGAACCAGCTGTATTGAAAAATAAAATAATAAAAATGTTTGGAATTATTTTTCTTTTGCTTGTTTTGTTGTTCTTGTTTTGATTTTTTTCTATTATAGTTTACATTCAATAGTATTTTGTATTAGTTTCAGTATACAGCATAGTGGTTAATCATATACTTTACAAAATGCTTCCAGTACCTACCACACATACTTATTACAATATTATTGACTATATTTCCTATGCTGTAATTTACATCCCCATGACTATTTTGTAACTACCAATCTGTACTTTTCAATCCCTTTTCCTTTTTCATGCTGACCCCAATACCCTGCCCTCTAACAACCATATTTCAGTTCTCTGTATCTATGAGTCTGTTTCTGTTTTGTTTGTTCATTTACATAGTTCTTTAGATTCCACATCAAAATACAAATCTTCTTCACAGCAAAAGAAACCACCATCAAAATGAAAAGGGAACCCTCTGTATGGGAGAACACATTTTCCAATGATATATCTGATAAGGGGTTAATTTCCAAAATGTATGAAGTTCTCACACAATTCAACATAAAGAAGACAAGAAACCTAATTAAAAAAATGAGCAGAAGACCTGTATAGACACTCCTCCAAAGAGGACATACAAATGGCCAAGAGACATATGAAAAAATGCTCAAGGTCACTAATCATCAGAGAAATGCAAATTAAAACAGCAATGAGGAATCATCTCACATCTGTCAGAATGGCTTCCATCAACAAATCAACAAATGACAAGTGCCTGCGATGTTGTGGAGAAAAAGGAACCCTAGTACACTGCTGGTGGGAATGCAGACTGCTGCAGCTATTATGGAAAACAATGTGGAGTTTCCTCAAAATATTAAAAATGGAACTCCCATTTGACCCTGTGAGCCCACTTCTAGGACTATATCCTAAGAAGCCTGCAACACCATTCAGATAGAATATATGCACCCCTATGTTCATAGTAGTTTTATTTACAATAGTTAAGATCTGGAAACAGTTCAATTGTTCAGTAGATGAGTGGATAATAAAGCTGTGGCATATTTACACAATTGAATACTATGAAGCTGTAAAAAGGAAGAATCTCTTATCCTTTGAGACAGCATGAAGGGGCCTGGAGAGTATTATGCTAAGTGAAATAAGCCATTCAGAGAAAGACAAGTTTCACATGATCTCACTTATATGTGGAATCAAATGAACAAAATAATATGATAAACAAAATAGATCCAGAGACATGGAAGCATGCAACAGAAAGAGGATTCTCAGTGGGAACGAGGGGCAGGGGGAGGAGGGAGGGAAGAGATCAACCAAAGAACTTATCTACACTAATAAAAGACAAAGATGCTAATTGACCATACCTTCCCTATGCCCCAAGCCACGCCCACCAGCCAATCAGAGCGACTATATGCAAATTAACCCAACCAAGATGGTGGCCGGCAGCCACGGACTGAAGCAAGCAGGAGGCATGGTTGCCGGGTGATGGAGGAAGCCAAGTTTCCCACCAGCCCTGAGCCGGCTGTGGCTCCGCACATGGCAACAAAGTTTCAATTATAGAAGACAAATAAATCCCAGATACCTGCTTCCAGCCAGCCTCCACTGGGAACTTGGGTGGCTGGAGGCTGTGGCCAGCCTGCAAACAGCCATCAGCCCCTCACCCAGGCTGGCCAGGCACCCCAGCAGGGACCCCCACCCTGAAGGGG
>NW_005370031.1:1452095-1460109 GCF_000412655.1 Myotis brandtii | reverse complement strand
GGTAGTGGTGGGAGCCTCTCCCGCCTCCTCAGCAGCACTAAGGATGTCCAACTGCAGCTTAGGCCTGCTCCCCGCTGGCAAGTGGACATCTCACGAGGGCTCCCGGGCTGCCAGAGGGATGTCTGACTGCCAGCTTAGGCCAAATCCCCCAGGGAGCGGGCCTAAGCCAGCAGGTGGTCATCCCCCAAGGGGTCCCAGACTGCAAGAGGGCACAGGC
The DNA here is from genome assembly GCF_000412655.1 of Myotis brandtii. Taxonomy (NCBI): domain Eukaryota; kingdom Metazoa; phylum Chordata; class Mammalia; order Chiroptera; family Vespertilionidae; genus Myotis; species Myotis brandtii. The sequence goes on along the minus strand of NW_005370031.1, from coordinate 1,459,892 downwards.
CGGGCTGAGGGACCCCCCCTCCACCCCGAGTGCACAAATTTTTGTGCACTGGGCCTCTAGTATGCATATATACATAACACAAACAATAGTGAGGTGAAGGCCTGGGGAGGGGATGGGAATGGGGAGGAGGCAGTCAATGGGGGGAAAAAGATGGGCACATTTGTGATACTTTCAATAATAAAGATAAATTTTAAAAATAATATAAAATAAGTAAATAAAAAATAAAGACAAATTTGAATTAGCAAAAATGGAAAGAAATAAAAGGATGAAATAACACTGAGCTTCTTTAACTGACATCTATCAATTCATGTCCTTTTAAGTAAATGCAAATTGGAATGGCCCTGTTAGATATATGCCAACATTTATATCCTAAAATCAGAGACATATCTTCATTTGAAATACCCACAGACAATTTAACAAAAATCAACTTTTTATTTGTTTGTACGCTAACATTAATAAGAATCACTAATAATTGTCTAAATATAAAAATAAGTGTACCATCTTTTATTTTAATGTAATAAAACCACAAATCCTATATAATAAATGCCTAATATGCAAATTGACCAAACAGTAGAATGACCAGTGGAACAATTGGTTGCTATGATGCACACTGACCACCAGGGGGCAGACGCTCAATGCAGGAGCTGCCCACAGGCCCCAGGCCTGCCAAGGCAGGTGCCAGCGGATGGAGGCAACCAGTGGTGGCCCAGGCAATTAGGGGGCAGGGCCGGAGAGTGGGTGGCACCAGGCTGGTGAAGGCATGTGCCAGCGGGGGGCCCCTGATCACTCGGCCGGTGGCCCCACACATTGGCCCTGATCGCCGGCCAAGCCTAGGGACCCTACCTGTGCATGAATTTCATTCACTGGGCCTCTAGTTAATAATAAGAAGAAAAAAGCACTATGAGTTAGGAAATAAACATACGCATATCTTTTGAACACTTGCAGCTGTGTAAATAAGGAAATAAAAATTAGAAGTCATAAATATCTGACAAAGCCCTAGGCGGTTTGGCTCAGTGGATAGAGCATTGGCCTGTGGACTGAAGGGTCCCAGGTTTGATTCCGGTCAAGGGCACATGCCCAGTTTGCAGGCTCGATTCCCAGTAAAAGGCATGCAAGTGGCAGCCAATCAATGATTCTCTCCCATCATTGATTCTCTCTCCCTCGCCCTCTCTGAAATCAACAAAAATACATTTTTAAAAAATAAATAAATAAATATCTAACAAATATCAATATGATATAGCTAAAGCAATGTTCAGAGTTCTAATAACTTAAAACATTTTAAATCTTAAAAAGTGTAGCAGATATTGTTAATTTCCTAACTAACAGCTCCCTACTCCCTAGTTACTTGCTGGCAGAATTGCTTTCCACACTTTATGCTTAAAATAGGGAATACTTTGTTGGATATAGTTGAATTTGCATGTGGAGCTAGGAACTGTTCTAGCTACCTATAAAACCTGAGTGTGGAAACTCATGCATGGTGAGAATGGTAGAATAGAAACATAGAAAATACAGGATGTCCCTTAAAAATATCATTTAGCTGCTAAACCAGCTGTGGAATCACCCTGCCTGCAGACTTCTTGTTATTTGAGATAATAAATGTCCTTATTGTTTAAACCACATTTATGAGGATATTCCCTTTCAACAGAAAGTGATACTACAGCCAAGAATGAAAATAAATGAAGTACTGAATTTAAAAGTTAGAAAGAGAACAATAAAATAAATATAAAGAAATGAAATGGAAGAAACAGAAAAAAGGGCAGCATAGATAAATGTTTAGTAAAGCTTAAAAGAAATATATACAAAAAAACAAACAAACAAACTGAGAATTGGTTATTTGAGGGAGAATGGAGCAAAGAATAACACAATCAATTAATTTAATTTAAAATAAGTACAAATATATACATTTTGAGATGAAAATGGGGGAAATAACAGTTGAGAAAAAAATAAGAGAAGATCTTCCTCAAATCCTTGCAAAGAAGCAGGAAGCATGGCTTGATTGCATATTTTAGGATAATATTAATCACAATGACCTTTATCTCAGAATGAAACAATCTAAACATTCCAAATCCATTGCGTAAACTGAAAATACTTTTAAAGATTTACCCTTAAAAAGATACCAAGTCTTAGTAGTTCACAGAAAAGTTCTAGCACACCTTCAGAGACTATAAATCCAATGATTTTAAACTGTGGAGAGTGTAGAGAATAGGGACAGTTCTATATTCGTTTTACCAATCTAGCATAATTTATATACCTACTAGAGGCCTGGTGCATGGGATTCGTGCACTGGTGGGGGCGTGGCCTGCAGGGATCTGCCCGCTGTGGGAGTGCTGCTCATCCCAGTCAGCTGAGCAGCAGTCCCACTGTGGGAGTGCACTGACCACCAGGGGACAGCTCCTGCATTGAGTGTCTGCCCCCTGGTGGTCAGTGCTCATCATAGAGACTAGTCGACTGGTCGTTCTGGTCGTTTCACTGGTCGCTAGGCTTTTATTATATAGGACTAGAGGCGCAGTGCACGAATTCGTGCACAGGTGGGGGGTAGTGGTGGGAGCCTCTCCCGCCTCCTCAGCAGCACTAAGGATGTCCAACTGCAGCTTAGGCCTGCTCCCCGCTGGCAAGTGGACATCTCACGAGGGCTCCCGGGCTGCCAGAGGGATGTCTGACTGCCAGCTTAGGCCAAATCCCCCAGGGAGCGGGCCTAAGCCAGCAGGTGGTCATCCCCCAAGGGGTCCCAGACTGCAAGAGGGCACAGGCCGGGCTGAGGGACCCCCCCTCCACCCCGAGTGCACAAATTTTTGTGCACTGGGCCTCTAGTATGCATATATACATAACACAAACAATAGTGAGGTGAAGGCCTGGGGAGGGGATGGGAATGGGGAGGAGGCAGTCAATGGGGGGAAAAAGATGGGCACATTTGTGATACTTTCAATAATAAAGATAAATTTTAAAAATAATATAAAATAAGTAAATAAAAAATAAAGACAAATTTGAATTAGCAAAAATGGAAAGAAATAAAAGGATGAAATAACACTGAGCTTCTTTAACTGACATCTATCAATTCATGTCCTTTTAAGTAAATGCAAATTGGAATGGCCCTGTTAGATATATGCCAACATTTATATCCTAAAATCAGAGACATATCTTCATTTGAAATACCCACAGACAATTTAACAAAAATCAACTTTTTATTTGTTTGTACGCTAACATTAATAAGAATCACTAATAATTGTCTAAATATAAAAATAAGTGTACCATCTTTTATTTTAATGTAATAAAACCACAAATCCTATATAATAAATGCCTAATATGCAAATTGACCAAACAGTAGAATGACCAGTGGAACAATTGGTTGCTATGATGCACACTGACCACCAGGGGGCAGACGCTCAATGCAGGAGCTGCCCACAGGCCCCAGGCCTGCCAAGGCAGGTGCCAGCGGATGGAGGCAACCAGTGGTGGCCCAGGCAATTAGGGGGCAGGGCCGGAGAGTGGGTGGCACCAGGCTGGTGAAGGCATGTGCCAGCGGGGGGCCCCTGATCACTCGGCCGGTGGCCCCACACATTGGCCCTGATCGCCGGCCAAGCCTAGGGACCCTACCTGTGCATGAATTTCATTCACTGGGCCTCTAGTTAATAATAAGAAGAAAAAAGCACTATGAGTTAGGAAATAAACATACGCATATCTTTTGAACACTTGCAGCTGTGTAAATAAGGAAATAAAAATTAGAAGTCATAAATATCTGACAAAGCCCTAGGCGGTTTGGCTCAGTGGATAGAGCATTGGCCTGTGGACTGAAGGGTCCCAGGTTTGATTCCGGTCAAGGGCACATGCCCAGTTTGCAGGCTCGATTCCCAGTAAAAGGCATGCAAGTGGCAGCCAATCAATGATTCTCTCCCATCATTGATTCTCTCTCCCTCGCCCTCTCTGAAATCAACAAAAATACATTTTTAAAAAATAAATAAATAAATATCTAACAAATATCAATATGATATAGCTAAAGCAATGTTCAGAGTTCTAATAACTTAAAACATTTTAAATCTTAAAAAGTGTAGCAGATATTGTTAATTTCCTAACTAACAGCTCCCTACTCCCTAGTTACTTGCTGGCAGAATTGCTTTCCACACTTTATGCTTAAAATAGGGAATACTTTGTTGGATATAGTTGAATTTGCATGTGGAGCTAGGAACTGTTCTAGCTACCTATAAAACCTGAGTGTGGAAACTCATGCATGGTGAGAATGGTAGAATAGAAACATAGAAAATACAGGATGTCCCTTAAAAATATCATTTAGCTGCTAAACCAGCTGTGGAATCACCCTGCCTGCAGACTTCTTGTTATTTGAGATAATAAATGTCCTTATTGTTTAAACCACATTTATGAGGATATTCCCTTTCAACAGAAAGTGATACTACAGCCAAGAATGAAAATAAATGAAGTACTGAATTTAAAAGTTAGAAAGAGAACAATAAAATAAATATAAAGAAATGAAATGGAAGAAACAGAAAAAAGGGCAGCATAGATAAATGTTTAGTAAAGCTTAAAAGAAATATATACAAAAAAACAAACAAACAAACTGAGAATTGGTTATTTGAGGGAGAATGGAGCAAAGAATAACACAATCAATTAATTTAATTTAAAATAAGTACAAATATATACATTTTGAGATGAAAATGGGGGAAATAACAGTTGAGAAAAAAATAAGAGAAGATCTTCCTCAAATCCTTGCAAAGAAGCAGGAAGCATGGCTTGATTGCATATTTTAGGATAATATTAATCACAATGACCTTTATCTCAGAATGAAACAATCTAAACATTCCAAATCCATTGCGTAAACTGAAAATACTTTTAAAGATTTACCCTTAAAAAGATACCAAGTCTTAGTAGTTCACAGAAAAGTTCTAGCACACCTTCAGAGACTATAAATCCAATGATTTTAAACTGTGGAGAGTGAGAATAATAGGGACAGTTCTATATTCGTTTTACCAATCTAGCATAATTTATATACCTACTAGAGGCCTGGTGCATGGGATTCGTGTGGTGGGGGCGGCGTGGCCTGCAGGGATCTGCCCGCTGTGGGAGTGCTGCTCATCCCAGTCAGCTGAGCAGCAGTCCCACTGTGGGAGTGCACTGACCACCAGGGGACAGCTCCTGCATTGAGTGTCTGCCCCCTGGTGGTCAGTGCTCATCATAGAGACTAGTCGACTGGTCGTTCTGGTCGTTTCACTGGTCGCTAGGCTTTTATTATATAGGACTAGAGGCGCAGTGCACGAATTCGTGCACAGGTGGGGTCCCTTGGGGTGGCCTGTGGGGTTCAGGCCCCAGCTCATGCACCAGGCTTGTAGCCCCAGCTTGTGCTTCCAACCTCGTAGCCCTGCAGCCCCACCTGGCACCCCACCTTGGCCTGTCACCTTCTGCTCATCTGCTCCACCATCCCGCTGTGATCCTGCTCTTGTTGGGGCCCATCAGGGCTGGCAGCACCTCCACTGCCACCCGCTGCCAGCACTGTGTTGCCTATGCCTGCCATGTTCCATGCCACCCCCTGGTGGTCAGCACACATCATAGCGAGCGGTCGCACTCCCAGTTGAGAACTTCCCAGTTGAGAAGACAATTTGCATATTAGGCTTTTATTATATAGGATTATTCCTTACTCTTGCCTAACTCTATTGGCTAGCACTAAAATAACACTGCAAAATAATTAACATACTTACTAATATATTTCATGATATTAATTAGTGAAGGGAGAAAATGTATATGTATAATTCTTTCTGTAGGTGACCAAATGAATTTTATAAAATTCAAAAAAAGTCCTAATTTGGGAAAATATAAGATACTTCAAGTAAAAGGAACTTTGGGATACTTTAATGTGACTCTAAAAAGCCAAGTTTATGATTACTTGTGAAGTACTACATGAAATTCTATTTAATTTAGGAACATGAAATGTATTTTTATCATCACCATTCTTTTCATTGTTATTGTAGTAATAGCCAATGGAATTAAGTAAGCAGAACAAATAAGAGATATATAAACTAAAAAGGAATAGGAAGTGTTTTATTATCGGTAATATGTTCATATGCCTGAAGACAAAAGAAAAGTCAGCTTACTAACTATTAGCATAACAATTATAAAATGGTTCTAAAATTAATGGAGGCAGAGGTCAGTAAACTTATTCTCTAACAGACCAGGTGCTAATTATTTTTAGCTTTCTGGACCATATAGCAGCACATTTCCACACTCAACAAATGGGCATGGGTGTTTTCCAATAAAACTTTAATTATAAAAACAGTCATAGGGCTAGATATGGCCTGAGGGCCTTAATTTGCTGACCTCTGAATTAATGTATAACAATTAAAATCTCTCTTAGATTTGCACAGCATCCAGTTAGAATATGTAATGAAATAAAGCAATCTCACTTATAATAAGGAAAAAAGAGTAAATTACAGTTAATAAATGTGAAAGATTTATATGATCAAACTTTAAAACTCAATTGAAATATAACTCTTAGAAACCTAAAACTGCTCTTAGCCTTGAAGACTAACTCATATAAGTATGTCATTTCTCTCAGGTTAATCTAGAAATTTAGTATGACCCTATAAATAATCAACATAATTATTTGTAGTATATTTAACTTCATGTAAAAAGGAAAATAAAAATACTGAATAAATTGTAGATATTAATATATATATATGCATATATATATATCCTATATAATAAAACCCTAATATGCAAATTGACCGAACGGCAGAACGACCTGTTGTTATGATGCACACTGACCACCAGGGGGCAGACGCTCGACACAGGAGCTGCCCCCTTGTGGTCAGTGCACTCCCACAGGGGGAGTGCTGCTCAGCCAAAAGCTGGGCTCATGGCTGGTGAGTGCAGCGGCGGTGGTGGGGGCCTCTCCCACCTCTGCTGCAGCACTAAGGACCCCTCGGGGGATGTTTGACTGCTGGCTTAGGCCGGCTTCCTGCCGGCAGTTGGACATCCCCCAAAAGACTGTGCAGGCTAGGCTGATGAACTCCCCTCCCCCCAGTGCATGACTGTCATGTACCGGGCCTCTAGTATATGCTGTGTATATGAAAGAACAGGCATTTCAAAGAAACAAAATAGTGAGTTTAGAAAGATATTCCCAAAATATAAAAACTTAGCATATATTAAGTGACGCATTTCATATCAAGTAAATAATTCCCAAAGCATTTGAAAACTAGATTGAAAATGAAAATAGTTTTTAAATACCTATTTCATAATTTTACATTGAACAAGAACTTAATGAAGCAGAAAACCTAGAAGATGTGATAAAATTGACAAATCTGACTAAACAAACAAAACAGCCATAATGAATATGCTGATGAAGATAGCTAATAGTTGCACATCTTAATATGTGGTAGGCATTTTTCTAACCCTTTAAATGGATTAGCTCTTTAATCCTTATGAAGACTCTAGGATACTAGCTCTACCCCCATTTTACAGGGATCTAGCACAAAGAGGCAACTAGTATATAGTAGAGGAGCTCAATTTTCTTTAAGGTAAAATAGAGCAAGCAAAATATCAAAATACAAATAAAACATGCAAAAGCATTAATTAGATATATGGCGAAGGGATTATTTCATTGACATATGGTGAATTTTTTCATATCTACACTAATAAAAGAGAAACATGGTAATTGGCGTACGACCGCTACCCTTTTCATTGGCTAATCAGAGAGTATATGCAAATTAACTGTCAGCCAAGATGGCGGCCGGCAGCCAGGCACTGAAGCGAGCAGGGAGGCTTGCTTGCTGCAGACTCCAACGTTCCCCGCCT
>NW_005370031.1:1446434-1451051 GCF_000412655.1 Myotis brandtii | reverse complement strand
CCCCCCACCCCCCGAGTGCACAAATTTTTGTGCACCGGGCCTCTAGTCTATAATAATAAAAGCATAATTTGCAAAACGGCCGCACCGCCGAACAGAAGAACAACCATCTGGATGACCATGCTATGACACACACTGGTGCCAGGCCCGCCATCGCCCCACAATCGCCCTGCAGAGAGAGGCCCAGGCCACTGGCTGGTGGGGTGATCGATCAGGAGGCTCCGTGAAACCGGGAAACTGGGGGGATGTGGCGGCAGATGCAGGCAGTGCCAGGCCAAGGCGGGTGGCAGGACTGGGGCTGGGAAGCCAGCAGCCGGGGGAAGGAAAGCCTACCCTTGCAAGAATTTCATGCATTGGGCCTCTAATTAATAATAAAAGCCCATGAAACAATATAAAATGGGAAAATGTAATAACATGCAATTTACAGAGAAAGTAATAACCAATATATGAACAGGTACTTTAAAAGACAAATCCTAAATGAAAGACTGAAGAATAAAATTTGAGGCACAGTTTTTTGTTTATATTGACACAAATCTGAAAGTTTACAATTTATTGTATGCTATATTGTGTTGGGAAAAAAGAAAGCAAATAAGGAAACAATAATTTCTAGTCTAATGTGGCAATATCAAGTTATTTTGAATGCACCTATTTTTAACCTAGTCATTTCATTTATGTATCCTGAATATACATTTATAAACATGATTGAAACATATGTAAAACTATGTCAAATGTTTATCATTTTAGCATTATTAATTAATAACAAAATCCTGGAATGGACCTAAAGGTTTTGTAGGCATAGTCTGTTTTAAAATAATGTGTCCAGCCAGCATGGCTTAGTGGTTGAGCATCGACCTATGAACCAGGAGGTCACGGTTCGATTCCCAGTCAGGGCACATGCCAGGGTTATGGGCTTGATCCCCGGTCTGGTGTGTGCAGGAGGCAGCCGATCAATGATTCTCTCTCACCATTGATGTTTCTCTCTCTCTCCCTCTCCCTTCCTCTCTGAAATCAATAAAAAATATATTTTAAAAAAAAGATTGTAAAGCTACAATTGTAATATTAAGTATTAAAAAACAAATGAGAATCCTGTCCTTATCTGCTGATATTGAAACATATAAAAGATATTCTAAGAAAACATAAAACAAACTGTACACTTATGCTCATATAAATATTGTGTATAATGCTCATTTAAGTAAAATATCTTGAATATGGGTATATGCTTGGGATGTTTCTGGATAGTTCACAAGAAACTATATAGTGGCTTCCTCTGAGGAAAGGGACTGTAGCTTTATATATGCAACTCTGTATTTTTAGGGTCTTTCCAAATAAAAATATTTTAAAAGATATTAAAATAAAGTTTACTTGTGTGAGTTTGTACAGTGCAAAAATACTTTTTGAAGTAAAGGGATGATTATAAAATATATATATACCTTAATATGTTGTTTGACAATTTGTTTCCTGAAGATGAAATCCATGGAAAATTGACACTTTTCTTGGTAAATAGCAACTCTGAATACCCTTTAGAAATTCTTCTCACGGTTTAGATCCTAATACATATATGCAATTTTTTCATTCATTGAAATTTTGATAAACATAGGAATATATTCAATGTATGTTAATGTCATAAAACACTGAGCTGCTTTTAATGAACCTGAAGACAACTACTTGCCTACAAAGGATTTTATTACTTTTAAAAATCAGTTGTAAGTCATTAGCTTGCCAGGATCCACTCTCCCTTCTCCTCTCATTTTTCCTTCTCTTTCAACCAACTAAAAGTAAAACACCATGGGCACGTTTTACAAACACAAGGTGAACACAGAAGATTTTTGTGCAAATATAGGGTTGAATAATACTGCTTTATGTTGAACTTAGATTTAAATCTCACTGTTTACTGTTTAGTAACATTTCTAGCAATTACCACAGTTGGAGTAGATGTAGAAATTGCTTGAGGTAATAGGTAAAATAATTTAATAGCAAGAAATTTCATTTGATTTTGTATTGGAGTATTTTCTTTTGTTCTTTTTGTTTTGCATGATGGCTTAATTTAAAAACGACAAATTTGACAGAAAAAGTTAATGATGACTAGAGAAAATGATGCACTGTGAGTTCTAAAATAAATGCAAGGGGCATATTCCTATCCCTCATTAGTGTAGCTATGGAAGCAAGTCATCATTGTAAAAACCAAAAGGTAACAGAGGGATCTTTTTTAACTAGTCATCAGTAGAGTGATTAGGGGAAATTTAGTAAATACACTATATATGCGTTTGTTTGGGATGACAATGCATTTAATATATTCTTCCTTTCATATTGAATTGTTCTGCAGATGTGCAATACTTAATTCTTCAAAATAAAAAGGAAAGGTCTCAACTATGTATAAATTTACATTTATGGCTACAAGTAATATATGATCATGTGTTTATAAGCTAACACTTCAGCTGATACATATATGCAGTTTCAGCCCATTGCTGTGATAAAATGGAGGACAAAGTGTTTGCTAGGTGTGCTCTAAGTGTTTGCTAGACCCTTTGTCCACTTTATGGAGGACAAAGTGTTTGCTAGACCCTCGGTTAAAAAATTTTAATTATCTGCCAAAGCATACTGGTAAACTAAATCTTCATCAATGAAAACAAAAAAAAGTTATTGAGAACATCTATTTTAATATGAAACAGGCAGATCTAAGCATTACCATTACTGACTTATGATCAAAGGATATGAGGGAATTTGTAAAAAGGAGAAAGGGGAGAAGTTGGAGGAGGAAGAAAAGGAGGAGGAGTAAAGGGAAGATCGGGAGGAAGAGGAGGAAGATAAAGGAAATATATTGCCTTTTTTATTTAAACTTTTCCTGACCAATAAATATTAAATGAATTTCAGAGAGAATGAATACATGAAGAAGCATATTTTTTTTCTACACGTGTTTTGTAAAAGAGAATAAAGCTATGATTATAAAACACACCCATGGGGGGGGGGGATCACTAACACTGATTAAGGTAAATATGGTTATTGGCCCCTTGTCCTTAGCCTGTCATAAATGTAAATCCTTTATAGTATCCAAGAAACTTAACTTTTCTTGCTCTCAGTTTCTTCATTTGATATATTAATTGGAGGCGTCTTCTTAAAATTCAATTTTAAATACTTTCCAGGCCTAAAATTGTATGCTGCTCCTTGCAATCCTTTGTTTCTGACTACAAAGTCTACAAAAGTATAGCGCAAAAAAAAGTCAATTAGAGGATCTGTTACAAAGCATAGAGAGTCATGACTATGTCCCTTAAAGGACAGTGTGAGCTTTACTTTCCTTTTTAAAATATGTTTTGTTTTTTCTTCTTGATTTCAGAGAGAGGAAGGGAGAAGGAGAGGGATAGAAACATCAATGATGAGAGAGAAACATTGATTGGCTGCCTTCTGCATGCTTCCTACTGGGGGTGGAATCCACAACCCGGGCATGTGCCCTGACCAGGAATCAAACCTTGACCTCCTGGTTCATGTGTTGATGCTCAACCACTGAGCCATACTGGCTGGGCTAAGCTTCACTTTTTTTGTTCCATCTTTTAGTGCATACAATGTCTACCTCTGCTGGGCTTCCCTCTCCCTTTTTTCTTCATGGTTCTTTCAGCCTTGTCTTTCCTCACCCATCAGGATCAAGGTTCCCTAGGTATGGGATTACAGACATGGCTCTTTCTCAGAAAGGCAAATAGATTCTAACTCTGTATTTCTCAAGGGGTTTTAGATCCTTTACATTTTTCAGAGCAGACAAACCCACCTTTCTTTTGCTAATTTTGACAGCTTCTGATAGCGTAACTACAAAACCTTATTTTACTTTATCTCTGCCTTTGTCTCTTTTGTTGTTGTTATTATTCCTATGGATGCTATGCTCCTCCTGAGATTAAGAAAAGTTGAAATATAGGGGAGGTGAACTTGAAAGAAAATTCCATGCTGCATCAGAGAGTTTCATGGAGGGCTCACCATACTACTTGACTACTCACCACAGTTTGAAACGTTCTCTAGATCCACCAATTCGTAAGAAAAATATTTGGGCCTCTTGAAGTCTTTGCTGAGTTCTATTTTATATTATATCTTCATTTATTTTATCAAGAGCTTATATAATGAGTCCACGTAAAGAAAAATAGTTGTCTATAGGACCAACTGCATCGATCATGAAAACAATGTATCACAATATGCACCTTCAAGAAATGTGTGCACTCTAATAAGAAGGATATAGCATGGCATAGGTACAAATTGCAAGATGTGCACTGACAGTGAAGAAGAAAACACCTTGACACTCCAAGGCCAGTAAGATCACAGTGGTTTCCATAAACATTCTTTGATTTATAAGGCAGCAACACTGCAGTTTCCAAGCTCCTCAACTAGATTTCACAAGGTTCTTAAGGGCCCCCCCAAAAAATCCCTTTTCCATTACCTCATCTCCTCAGTACCTAGCAGTGTCCTTCATAGAAAAGATAGGGTGAATCCTTTCCAATTGATTGAAACATGCAGGTACAGAATACCTATCCCATATGAAGAGGGCAAGGTCTGTAGGCAGGGGTCCTCAAACTTTTTAAACAGGGGGCCAGTTCACTGTCCCTCAGACCGTTGGAGGGCCGGACTATAGTTTAAAAAAAAAAA